>NC_092527.1:42772242-43094656 GCF_037038585.1 Patagioenas fasciata
AAGAAACAGGCAGCAGTGCCCCCCGCCCCGGGGCGCTGCCGTCCCGCTGCCCCCCACCCCGGGGCGCTGCCGTCCCGCTGCCCCCCGCCCCGGGGCGCTCCCGTCCCACTGCCCCGTCCCGCGCTGGGCAGGACTCCCCGATCCACCTCGCAGCAAACTGACAGCTGGAGGTTCTCCAGTCCCACTTTCCTCACGGGTTCATACCTCTCATGTTCAAACAGTAGTTATTTAAATCGGCTGATGGTAGCAGAATTAATTTGGTTTGAAGGCTGAGCCAGAAAGTATTTGGCAGTTGGATGGGAAAATCTGAAACAAACAAACAAAACCCCTTAAACCATAAATCGTTGCTTAATTCTCCAGCTTTAAGCACGAAACACCTTGGAGAAGTCATTGGCTCTTTCAGAGTAACGAGGCAGGAGCTGTTCCGTGTCGCAGCTGCAGTGTCAGTGTGCGGTGGTTGCTCTGCGGTCGCTGTCACCGGGTGCCAGGAGCTGTGGGTGGGTTCCCGTGGAACCAGTCAGGGTAACCGAGCGGAACCGCTGGCCGGCTTTTCTTTCTGTGTTAATAACAAGGGCAAGACAAGAATCAGAGCTTTAATCTCCGTTCTCCGAGAGCGTAGTGCCGTTTTGGCTATAGGTGTCAAGGCCATGCAAAATGGAAATGGGAAATAAGCAAGAGAGAGCAGTTGGAAGAAAATGTTTAATATTTCATTGGGATGTTTCCTACACAAGTACCGTGGTTTGTGACTTTCATGCTGCTTTGACTACTGGTGCAATTCAAGGTTGTACTCCAGCAGCACAGATGCTACAGGGACCCTGGAAAGTTGGTTTCAGCACCCATGGCCGGGGCTGGGGTGTCTGGGGGTGACACAGGCCATGGCCGGGGCTCTGGTGTTTGGGGGTGACACTGGCTGTAGCTGGGGTGTCTGTGGGTGACACCGGCCGTGGCCGGGGCTCTGGTGTCTGGGGGTGACACCGGCCGTGGCCGGGGCTCTGGTGTTTGGGGGTGACACTGGCCGTGGCCGGGGCTCTGGTGTCTGGGGGTGACACCGGCCATGTCCAGGCCCAGCGCCCAGCCCTGCCACCACGTCGTCCTCATCTGGCTCTGCCAGCAATCCTGATCCCCTGGCATCTCAGAGCTGGGGTGTCTTTGGGAAAAAAATACGGGTGCTGCAAGAACCTCCCAATACTTCGTGAGGCAGATAAACTTCTCCATAAACAGCTCCAGGCTAAGAATCCCATTCTGGTTTTACTTGTGTCCCAAGACACTTGAACAAAAGTTTTCAGAAGGGAAAGACTAATAAATCAAGACTGTGCTTCTCGGAGCTGCCCGAGGGAGCTGGTTAAAATTAGCACGGAATGTGGGCTGGAGGAGCGCGCCTCGCCTCCCTGCGCCCGCGGGGCTGCGCTGCCAGCGCTCCGGCTCTTCCAAAAAAGGCGAAAAGCAGCTGTGGGGCAGAAGGGCCCGTTCCTGCTCCCGCACAGCCCCGGGCGCTGGGGCAGGTGCCCACCTGCGGGCTGAGAAACCAGCGCTCGGGCACGGCGGAGGAGCCAAGGCTGGAACTGCAGTTTGAACACTGGGGAGGGGTGGAGTGAGCCATCCCTGCTGCCTTCAAGGGGCTTTTCTATGTATTGCTGAATGTTAACGGAGCATGCAGCCAAAACAAGTAAACGGAGGCTGTGAAGTCACTGGTTGCTTAGAGCTTGCTGCATCCCAGGAAGGAGCGCGGATGGAGGGAGGGAGGGAGGGATGGATGGATGGATGGAAGGAGCGAGCGCCTCGGCCATGGCAGCAGCTGCCAGCGTGTGGCAAGGATGAAGAAATGTCCTCTGGAGGATGTTTCTGAGCAAGGTCCCGCAATTTGAAGTGTGCAGTAAAAATCAGTGCAAAGCATCAGTAGTCACAATACCAATGGAGCTAAGGGCGGGTTTGGGGGGCAGGGAGGAGTGCGGTAGCCACGGGCTGTGCTTTTGGCTCCCGGCTGCACCGTGCACTGAGCCACCGCTCCTGGCGCAGGGAGGGCAGGAGCGTTTCCCAAAGGCTCCCCAGAATTTGGTGCCTTTGCCTGTTGGCAGCCGAGTGTGCGCAGGATGTCCCGCTGCCCGTGGCTGTCCCGCCGGCAGCAGCAGGCGCTGGCGCATCCTCGCCTGCAGGGACGAAGCCGCCCGGGGCGGGTGTCCAACCTCGCACCCCAGCACGGCGGCTGCAGCTGAGCAGCGTCCGTTTGCAACACCACCTGCTGCTTTTTCTTGGTTGTTCCCAAGCAACAAATAATCTGCACTTTGGGAAAAAACCTCCATATTTTTCTTAAGAAAAGACTGCGATGGTGTCGTGCCCACCAAGCAGGGCACAGTCCTCTGCGGCTGGGCGGCCGTGCCGGCTGCTCCGCCTGTACCTGCTGTGTGCACCCACCAAGGTACGGAGAAAGGAGAAAACGTTCTGCGGGGTGTGCAGCTCCTGTGCACGGCCTGGGCCACCTGCTGGATCGCTTCATTCTTCTCTTCTGCTTCACCTCTCTCGTCGGTTTGGCCCACAAGCTTTACAGAAGTTGGGACTGTCCTGCCCGTGGAACAGGACCGACGGACCCCTGCAGATCCACCTGAAACGCTCCAGTGCGCAGGTACTTCTCTGACTTTCTTGTTCTGTAGCCTGTATTTCTTTATTGTGGGAGTTCATTGCAATAGCGCTCAATTGAGCGGCAGCAAGCCAGAGCCAAGGGCTCTCTTTACTATTGCCTTTCTATTTTAAGAACAGGGCATTATTGTTAATGTATTTCTGATGTTTGGTTTCTTCCAGGGTCTGTTTGTGTAACTAATAGGCAGATTCACTTGCTGGAAGGAGGGGGAAGCAGCAGTTGAAAGGATGCAGCCAATTCAGCGAACGTTAATCTTGTCCCCAGCGAAGCCACCGCCAGCACCTTGGAAGTTTTTCAACTTTTCCACAAGGTCCTTAGGTTGGAGTCGCAATAATGGCTCAATGTGCGCGTTCCCAGCCCCACGGTCTGCGGCGGTGAGGGCCCGTGCTGAGAGCAGTCCTTGCCACAAAGAGAGTGGGAATCTTTTAGAAACTCAGAAACTGATGTGGAAAACAATAATCCCCATTTATCTCAACAGATGATTCCTCATTGCGGCTCAGGACCTGCGGTATAGTCACTTCTCTGATTTAAAAGAAAAATACCTCCAGCAGGAGAGAACAGCAATTTGGATTTAATCTTGTCTCCTCGCTTTTACCAAATAAAGTGGTTCCATTCTGTTTCACGAGACCAGTAAAATCAGGATTTGCCTTTGCTGAGAGGTGACACAAACTTCACATTTCCGTAAAAATGGAATTTGTATTTAAAAAAGAAATACAAAACCAAAGGAACAGCGCCCACGTAGCCCCTGAAATGAAGAGCCTGACACAGCCAGCGGAAGGCTCAGCTCTCCCCGGGGGGGTTCCCGGCTCCCGAAGGGAGCGCGTCCGCCCCAGCACCCGCGTGCTGGAAACGCCCTTGGAAGGGTAAGTCCCAGCGAGTTCTGTTCGGTCCGAACATCCCGTTTGGCGAGGTGCGGGTTCCTCGGTGAGGGTGGTCGCCCTGGAGCGGATCGGCAGCCCGGCGGGGCCGTGGGGCGGCATCCAGAAACACCGGAGATGTCCCGGTTACGGTGAGCACATAAAAACTAGACCATGTATTCAAGTTCTTGGCAACCTATTGCTATCGCTCTACACGCTTATATCAGTGCAGAAAAACATCTGAGTTTTGTCAAGCTAAATTCCTTGGGGCTCCCTGTGGTTAAAAAGAACGGTAATGTCTGAAGTTTAAAAAAATATGCTGTCAGTTTGAACATCATTTGGCTGGAGGTGCAGGCGGTAACTCGCTTTTAACTTCAAAATCCATGATTCCAATACTGATGTTAAAATCGACACTGCCCACCTTTGGTTATCCTGAGAGTCCCACTAAAGTCAGTAGGACTATTGACATGAGTGACAATACGTGTGATTGCTGCAGTTTACTTGGATTAGTGGTTTATACGGTGTGATAGCACCAAGAAGTGCAGAATGTTTCTATGCTTTTCTTGAAGCCGTGTGAAGGCAGGAGATTTGAGGAGCTTGAGTAGTTAGCAACACAGCACAAAGAAGCCCTTGTCTCTTGGATCACACCCAAAGGAAGGATCCTTGCTCACTTTCCCATTCTTTTCCCTTTTGAGAGGCCCTGGACACCGCTTTGCACCTGGGTTGACGTCCAAGGAAAGTGAAATTAGTCTGTTCAGAAAATAAACCAACAATTTCTTTGCTCATAGAATTTATCAAAAAGCTTCCTCTCTCTCATCTGCTTTACAAGATGTTAATTTACTTGAACGTCAACAAATAGCGTTTTGTCAAAGAAAATAATTCTTCTTTCATTAGGGTGTTTCTGTTAAGAGGAAAGAACGAGCAGCTTTGTGACAAAGAAACATCTGAGTTTCCCAAAGAGGAGGAGCAAGCTGGGTGTCACCTACTGTTTTGCCCTGTTCTCCTATTTGCATGTCCGTGGTATTTGTGAGAGGTTTGCAGGTGAGCTGTCGGAGACTCATTTCTAGTGCACAGGGTGGCAGCAGCGCGGGCACTTGGATGAGACGGCGGCAGCCGCGGCGGTGCCGGCGCTCACCGGCTGCCCCGGGAGAGGTGGGTTTGTCCGCAGCCTGGCTTTGAGCAGCGAGCCAAGCGCTCTCAGATGGTACCTGATGTGATCTTCCATCGCCCGTTTGCAGCACAAAGTGCTCTCTGATGGTACCTGATGTGATCTTCCATCGCCCGTTTGCAGCACAAAGCGCTCTCTGATGGTACCTGATGTGATCTTCCATCGCCCGTTTGCAGCACAAAGCGCTCTCTGATGGTACCTGATGTGATCTTCCATCGCCCGTTTGCAGCACAAAGCGCTCTCTGATGGTACCTGATGTGATCTTCCATCGCCCGTTTGCAGCACAAAGCGCTCTCTGATGGTACCTGATGTGATCTTCCATCGCCCGTTTGCAGCACAAAGCGCTCTCTGATGGTACCTGATGTGATCTTCCATCGCCCGTTTGCGGCGCCCTGCCCTGGCTTGCTGGGGGTTTTCCTGCTGCCACGTGCACTGCTCCGCTCCCTCTGTAGAGATGATGGGTTTCTGGTGGTGAGCTCCCAACACCGCCGTTCCCCGGTGTCGGGACCCTGGTTCGCGTTTGTCTTGCTTGTGCCTTGTCCTGCTGTCCACCAAACAGCTGCTTTCCCGGGGACCGGGCTGTGTCCCTCCAGGCAGCCGAAGGGATGCTCACACTCACCCTGCCAGGTCACCCTGTGCCCTCCGTCCCCACGGGATCTCTGCCCAAAGAGATGGGATGGAGATGGGACAGATGCCTCTGTGTGCCGCCCACCCCAGTCCTCTCTTCTGACACCTCCAGCCACACCTGACAAGTTAATCAGGATTAGGCCTTTCTCCTTCTTGAGAAGGCTCATCAAGAGAGAATGACACTTCTAATTGAGATATGTCAGTGATCTGAGAGGCGAAATGTTTCCTCTTACAGCTACAAAACAGCATCTGGAATGCTTCTAGCTGGAAGACGGTGGAGCACTGATCTTTAGAAATCCCGTGATTTGTTTGTCTTGATAATCCTGATCGAGTACTAACTTGACCAACATTTTTTCTGCTTTCTGCCATCCCTTATTGTTCTCTTGCACCCTTCGCAATTTGCCTCCATCCATTCTGTTCCTCTCCCAGAAAGGCTGCTCAAAGAGCAGCCTAAACCTTTACAGAGGACACAGTGAGTGAGTGTCTGTGAGAATTCCCTCCCCGTCGGCGGTTTAACTCGTCTCTTGAAGCGCGAGGAACGCCGCAGTGGTCAGCGCAGGTGTGCGCGCAAGTGGCCCCTGCAGGGGAGCGATCTTCCTTCCCCAGCTGCTTCGTTGATTGATTGATTGCTTTCCTTACTGACTCTTCTTGATTCTGGGTTCTGCTTGCTCCCTTGTTATTTGCTGCCCAGAGGCCGATCATTCTGAGGATCGGCCCCTGAGGAACCGCGGCAGGGCGGGTTTGTCTCGGAAGCCCCAGAGCCAGCCGGGTCCCCCCAGCCGGGTCCCCCAGCCACCCCGGGGCCGCTGCAGCCAGGCACCTCCACCCAACCCTTTTTAGTGTCCTTTTCAGCAGAAATGATGAAGGCATCTCTGCACAGTTTTTATAGGACTCGTTCCCAGTAGCATTTTGAACAAAAATACCCCAGCGGGTCAGCAGCGGCTGGATGTGGAGGCCTGGACAGAGCTCCTGTGCCAAAGCAAACGAGCCCGGACGGTGGGAATGGACGAGGTCGCAACCAGGGGCGAGTCCTTCCCTCGATGAGCTCTTTCCAAGAGGCTTCCACTGCAGCCTGGGTCTTGTTTTACATCGACTTCATCGGGTGCTCCGAAAAGCCCAATTCCCACCCGTCCAGATGCAGTGAAACCCCCTCTTGCTTGTTCTCGTCAGCTGGCTGCCTCCTGGAGGAACGCACGACCGAGCAGAGAGGAGCTGGGCTAAGAGTGGGTGTGTGTTTACGCATTGGAAAACCCAAACAAGCAAAACCCCCAACACACATAAAAGAGACAACAGGAGTCAATGATAATGTAGTTGCAGAAAAGAGCACAAAAATAGCCTCCATGAGAGCGTCAACATCAAAGGCAGTGCGGTGGAAGGGAGGCCGTGGCAAGCGCAATTAGAGGCAGATAAAAGCACACCTGGGGAGAGGGAGACACAGCCAGAGGAGCTTGGTCACAGCAGGTGTGGAGCTGGCTCCATAGCGACTGGGAAGCCCCATCACTTAGAAACCAACTGCAAAAGGAAAACAAGCATCCCTAAACCGCCCGCCTTTCTCCTCAGCAAAGAGGACTGGCAGGCGGATTAAAGAGCAACCCATTCTGTAAACTTCTCTTGTCTTCTCTGCCACAGCCACAGCAGGTGTTCCGGTTAACCCAAACTGTCTAAGGAATATCGGCTTTAACTGAGTCAGAAGAAAAAAAAAGCAGACTTATTTTGTCAGCATCACCACAGAAGTGAGCGCAGGCAAGAAATGAGTGAAGTCTTGGTATCTGACGGACTCGAGGGGAAAGGAGGAGGGGTGCGATCTAGGAATACTTCACTCTTTTTTTGCCAGAACTGCGGGTTGAACTTTCCTCTTTGAATGTATCCTTAATGTCTTTATATAATTAACGTCTAAGTTGGTCGCCATGGCAGCAATGGCAGACCCACATGAATGAAAAGAGACATTAGCGAAGGCGAGGCTAGAGAGCGGCTGGCTGAGGGTTTTGTGGTCTCTGTTGCTCTGGGATGCGCAGGTCCTGGGAGAGGGCTCCCTGTGGCCAGGGCTGATGGCCACGGCACGGCTGTGGCACAGGGCGCCTCTGCCTCCCGTCCCCTGCTCGCGCCGAGCCGAGCCGAGCTGAGCTGAGCCGAGCCAAGCTGAGCTGCTCCTCCCAGCCAAGGAGCTGGCTCTGTCTGGGCAGAGGGAGCTGCAGCTGGACGGGCACTGTGTCCCTTCGGGGATAAAATACCCACAGCTGGACGGGCACTGTGTCCCCTTTGGGGACAAAATACCCTCAGCTGGACGGGCACTGTGTCCCCTTTGGGGACAAAATACCCTCAGCTGGACGCGGCACTGTGTCCCCTTTGGGGACAAAATACCCTCAGCTGGATGTGGCACTGTGTCCCCTTTGGGGACAAAATACCCTCAGCTGGACGGGCACTGTGTCCCCTTTGGGGACAAAATACCCTCAGCTGGACGGGCACTGTGTCCCCTTTGGGGACAAAATACCCTCAGCTGGACGCGGCACTGTGTCCCCTTTGGGGACAAAATAACCACAGCTGGACGTGGCACTGTGTCCCCTTTGGGGACAAAATACCCTCAGCTGGATGTGGCACTGTATCTCATTCAGGGGCAAAATACCCACAGCTGGATGTGGCACTGTGTCCCCTTTGGGGACAAAATACGCTCAGCTGGATGTGGCACTGTGTCCCCTCTGGCGACAAAATACCCACAGCGGAGAGAGAAGAGCGCAGGTCCCTGAGGAGCAGCTGGCTAGCCGGGCGTTAATGCAAACAACACAAAGTCTGGTGAAATTACATTATCTTTGGCTGGATAAGGACACTGCAGAAAGTTGTGCAGTGAGAACTGAAACATTGCCGTGGACTCGTGGCAGCAAGCGGAGCAGCACGGAGACAGATGTGAACACCAGGTTGTTCTCAGACAGAGGAACCCCAGGAGGGACACAGCCGGCTCGGTGCCGGGGTCCCCGGGGACAGCGGGAGCCCCTCCTTGCCGACACCATCCCAGCGGCACAGCAGGAACGGGGCTTCCTCTTGCTCTGTGCCTTGACTTTCTCCTCGAAGGAAACCTCTGGTGGAGGATTTGCATACATCTACGTGAACATAAACACAGAGTGGAAAAGGAAGTTTATACTAATGGAAAGAGGGGACAGTTTTCCAACCCCGCAGTTTGCAGAGCCTTATCTGAATAACCAGCTGCGCTTGGCCATCCCGGGGCTGCGTGCGGACCGTGGGCACCGGGCACCACGGAGATAACACTGGTTGAGATCAGAGGCACAAGGGATTAGATAAATAAACTGCTTTCCTGCTCCAGGGAAGAGCTGGACGTTCCAGTCATTAGGCAGAAGAGAAAAACACATAGCTGAGAAGGGGTGCTGTGTCAGTTCCGTATCCATTTCTGCCCCGTGTTTAGCAAGGGGAAGAGCCGTGGCATTTCTAGACTGTCAAGAATGTGTTTTCTGAGGGCGATGAGCTGAAGGGCTGATGAGCGTGGATGGCGGTTCCGTGCTCCTCAGCTGGGTGGCACCTCGGAGCGGCGGCTCTGTGGTTCACAGAGCACGTTGGGACTGTCCCACCAGTGGGACCCGGTGCCGCAGCGGGGCTGGAGCCCTGGGTGACGGGGATGGGGTGCAGGTGCCACCGCGCACCCCGGGCCGCCCTGGCACAGGTGGCTGTTGTTGGTTGTCACCAGCCTCCCGCCACCCGGGGCTGTGGTTTTGCTCCTGCTCGCGCCCGGCGGTGCTCAGGCAGCCGGCTGTGCAACCGGGATTTTAAATTCAAAAATTTTTTTTTTTCTCATTTTTTATTTGTTTCTAGGAAACTGAAAGACAATTCTTATCAGAGGAAAGTTTGTTTCCATGACCGTGGACGTTTCTGCCAGAGGCGAGAGCCGTATCTCTAGGAAGTGAGGTTCAGGCAGCCGCTCTCTGTTTGTGGTTCTTCAGCTGGTTGGTTTGTTCCGGACCCACTGCGCTAGTGTTCCACTCTTTGATCGGCTTCAGCGTCACTTGATGGGCCCTGAAGCACATGAACCAGCTGGAGGCTTCAGCAGGAGCTCCCGCCAGGAGGGACCCAGGCGCTGGCGTGACGGACACTGCTCTGGACAGACAGACGGACCGCGGCTCAGCCCAGGCTGGGTCTGTGGGTGAGGTGGCTGCCTGGGCCAGCCCTGCTTCTCATTCACTGCTCTGCCAACGGGCTTGGGATTAACGAGGGGATCATTTGGGCTCCCAGGTGCTGCGGCCGAGCCCCAGCCCCCCCAGCAGAAACTGAAGCACTGAACTATTTATGTTCCAGTTCCCACAGCTATTTTTAATACAGGTTCAGAGACTTTGCTGTATTATCCTTCCTTTTTAGTGGCTGCTTCTTTTCTTAATCTCATCTCATTTTCCCTGCCCTTTCTTTATCTTTGGATCAATTTATACCATCCTTTTTATCATGGTCTAATCAGAACACACTTTATAATTTCAGATAAATGTAGTCATGGTAATTTTCCACTCCATTTAGGTCAAGCCAGGATGAAGCAATTTTTTTAAATCTTATCTAGTAACCACCAGAAATGGCTCCTTGTTAAACTGTTCTTTGCTCTTCTAATGTTATTAGATTTTAATGTCAAGTGTCAGTCTCCTTTTTGGTATTTTTCAGGATATAGGTTCTATGCTGCAAGTCAACCTGTAAACCCTGGAGAGAAGTGCCCGGGGCCCCGTTTCCGTCCCACAATGGGCCCGTGCAGAGCGGGGCTGGCTCTGGGCTTTGCCGGCAGCGGGCGCGCGGCCGCCGCGGTCACCGGCACCGGCTGCTCGGGCTGGGACCGGCCTGGCACCGGCCCTGCTGAGAGGGTCACGCTGGGGCTGACCCGCTCGAGTGCCGGGGACACGCGGCAGCGGGTTCAGGAGCCGCGGTGCAGGCGGTGAGGAGCCCCGAGCCCTGTCCCGCTGCACACACCGCGTTTTGGTGCTGCCGCAGCAGCGGCGCGGCCGTGGGCACGTCCCGGGACCCTGCCCGGGGTCTCGCCTGCTTCTGCAGCCGCAGAAACCTGCCCCGCTGCCTGAAACACTTCCAACAGGGCTCTGCTATCTTTGGGTGACAGACGCTATCTGAGCTTTAATAATATTACGCATGATAATATTATTCCGCTTGAAGCAAGCTAGCAAAATGTTAACAATATTTTAATTTGATACCGCATGATTTCAAAAACATTTATGTGCCAAATTGTCATTCTTGGCCTCTATTTTATCCTTTCTCTGAGGGTGGTTTTTGTTCCCGCTTTGTAACGCAAACAGCAGCCCCGGTGCTCCGGCTGCCCTCGCAAAGGTTAAGAACACACGCCCGGTGGTGTCCTGGCCGTGGCAAAGGGCGGGCGCTGGCCCGGGCCCGGAGGTCCCTGCTCGGCACGGGGGCCGCGCAGCCCCCGCGCTGGGGCTGGCCCAACACGTCCAGTTCAGGGCTTGTTTACAGAAGGGGCTGTTTTGATTGAATGTTGTAGCTATTGGCAGAGATACGGACCAGCCTTCTGAACGTGTGCGAAGTGAGGACAAGAGTGTTCAGGATAAACATTGTTTTAAAGCCTCTGAGTACTCAGTGTAGCTAGATGTTTGAGTGCTAAACCCGCGCTGTGGCTGCTGGCCAGGCTGCTGTGAGGATGGGCAGCGGGGCCCAGGGCACCCTCCGTGGAGGGGGAGTTCGGCAGATTCGGCATTGCGTCCCTTGGTGTCAACAGAGCTTGGAGCAAGGGATGGACACTGGCATCCGGGACCCGGCAAGCCTGTTCCCCCGGCTGGACACCTGGATGGTGGCTGCGTTTCCCCGAGCAGCACAGAGCTCCTGGTGGGTCTGGAGGATGTATGGGCAGCACTGTGGATCCAGCCACTGGATGTGCTAAAAGAAACGGTCTGCTCCGTGCCTCCCAGCCGGGCGATGATGCGAGCACGCGCCGGAGCCTGCTGGAGGGTGCAGGCGATCCCGAGCCACCAGCACCGCCTGCGTTCAGCAGCACACGCAGGCCGTTTCTGACCTGTCTCAGCCCCCTCCTGCAGCCCGGGCTGGCAGCGGCATCTCCCACCCCTGCAGGCACTGCAGAGTGGGGACCACGCGTAGAATCACAGACTGGTTGGGTTGAAGGGACCTCTGGAGATCCCCCAGCCCAGCCCTGCTCACGCAGGCTCACAGAGCAGCTCACGCAGGATCCCAGGGGTTTGAATGTCTCAGAGAAGGAGACTCCACACCCGCTCTGGGCAGCCTGGACCAGGCTCTGGCACCTCCCGGCAAACAAGTTTCTCCTCATGTTCAGGTGGAACGCCCTGTGTTTCAGCCTGTGCCTGTGGCCCCTCGCTGTGGGTCCCCAGGGCAGCTGCCAGCAGCAGAGATGCCAGCTCAGAGATGTCCCTGCTGTCCCAACCAGACATGCCCAGCGAGGGGAGGAAAGCAGAGGGGGAGCTGACAGGGGACACGGCACAGCGGGGACGGCAGCCGCTCCCTGCACTGTGCTGGGCCAGCGCTGCCCTGAACGCGCCAGACGCTGAGATGTTCTGATGGCGTCCAAATGGCTCATTGTACTCAGCCACGCCATCTCTCCTCTGTGAAGGATGGGAACTCCTCTGGAATAAAACAAAATCCCCGCTTCCCAGCAGTCTGCAGAGTTAACATTCTGAAGATTACGCTATGGATGTTGCTGCTTAATAATTACAGGTGGCAGCACAAACTAGTAGCAAGAGTGCTACAATCAAAGGGAAGCAAGGGAAATTACTTGGTGATGCTTTTATGGGGCTCTAACGGATACGTAAGAAACTTAAGCTGTGTAATCTCTACTTTCAAAATGAAACTGAAACAGGTAAGAACTGACTGCCTAAGCATCTGTTTCATGTCTTTCACTGAGTTGTCTAAGACACCTCGGGACACCTGAGTGCCACAAACCCCCTCCTTGAGGAGCCACCAGCCGTGACATGAGGCGGTGACTCGGACACGGCTCGTGGGAACCCAGCAGCAGCTCAGCCGCATCTTCAATAACCACGCGAAGCTGCTTACAGTCCACAACACTACCTCTGGTTTAGTGCTCGTTCCAAACTGCTCTTTGACTTTGTGCTTTTGAATTGCTTTAAGGTTGTGACTCGGTATTTCTCTCCCTGGTGCTGGCAGCCAAGGTGTGCGCTGGTGTGTGCTGGGCCGGTAACCAAAGCACCAACACCCGCGTCTTGCAATGAGACCAGAAATGACAGAACAGAACAGCTCCATGCCAGCTTGTGCCATCGACATCCCAGTTCGCTCTGGATGGACCCCAGGATCAAGGGCAGTTCAGGTGGGCACAGCCCCCGAGATGGGCAGCCCGGCCCCTGCTCCCCGCCGGCCCAGCTGGGGTCTTTATCCAGCAGATGCAGGTGCAGAGGATGGACCTGCAGATCCCTCTGGGGCGAGCAGCTCTGTCTGGGGGCCTGGGGGAATGTGTTTCTTCATAAGCCCCTGAGCCCCCTCCTGCTGTGCCCACGGCACCCGCCCTGCCCGGTGGCACCGGAGCCCTGCGCTGTCCCGGGAGCTGCTCCGTGCCCACAGGGGCGTGCTGGGGGCTGGAGAAGGGGTTTCCATTTGTGAGCTGTTAGTGATTCACCCGGGGAAGGCGGCTGAGGTACGAGGGGCTGCTGCACCCAGCCCTTGCCCAGTTCCACGTGTCCTGCTCTCACAGAGAGGATAACGCCACATTTCCTCTCCGCTCCTCTTCCCGCAAGGGCGCCGGTGGCAGTCCCCGTGGGAAACGTCCCGTGACAGACCTTCCCGGCAGGTCGCGGTTACCGCAGAGCGGCTCTGTGCAAACACAGCTATTGTAAGGACTGCTTTAATAACCTCTGAGCAATTAGCTGTTTGTTTTGGTTTGCGCTTCAGTGGGGAGAAGGGAACTGTTTGTTTGGGTTGTAAGTTTTCTTCTAGGTACAAGTCAGGAAGTAAACAGTCTTTAAAGAAATTAAGCGAATGTTATCGAGAGTATGGTGCTCTAATTATCATTACATAACTCCTATTTCAATTTGATGGGAATATTAAAAGGATTCCTAGGAGAGTTCTGAACAGCCTAAAAGTGCAACAGCATAAAACCCAATAAAGCTTGCCTTGTTTTAGAGGACGTTTCCTTAAAGGGGCAGGTTCAGCTGCCAGCGCTGCGGGCTTGCAGAAGGGCAATTTCCTTAGCACCCAGAAAGATAAACTGACCTTCACACCAGAACCTTCCCGGGCCCTGTGATGGAGCAACGGCAGTTCTGCTGTTGTCAGGACTGGAATCCAGGGCACTGTGGGCGTGGATGCAGTGCATAAATATTTTCGGTGCATGCCTTATTTGTATAGGACACCGGATGTATTTATAGCCCTTACGAATGCAAGATGGATGTGAGCTGAGAGCGCAGTGTCAGAGCGGGCAGGGGGCAGGGACGGGGACAGGACCCCGCATGGGGGCAGCTGAGCCCCCCGGCCCCTCGTGTTAAACTGACCTGTTCCTACCACGAAGAAAAACCCACCCTTCCCTTCGTCTTTGGGCTATTGTCATCTTTTAGATCTTCAGACATTGCCATTTGGGGGCTTGGGTGTTTTGTGGTTTAACTGTTCCATGACCTAGAGCAGCTGCTGAAAGAAACGTATTTGACAATCGTACTTTTCCCAAACAGAGCCCCTGGCATTAGTGTGCAATAAGACAAAGGAATCTATGTAAATTCTCTTTCTTATAACTTCTAATTTTTTTTTGTTTGTTTTTTTGTTTAGGTTTAATTGAATTTCCTGAGTTCCTGGTCATTGGGCTACTGTACCCACAACATACTTACCAGTTATTCCGCTTTATTTCTCCATGTATTCACAATCTTGACCCAGTCATAGTGACATTTCCTGCCTGGAATGTAAAGTCAGTTAGAAGTCATGCTCTGAGAGCTGTCAGCCTTCCCAGGAAAGCTTGTCACAAGCAGAATTGCATAGAATATTATTATAATAATAGCTGTTGGTTCTAGTGTGACAAATTTTAAACAAAATAAGGCTTGATAAATCATATTGTATACTATAGTTTATTGTTTAGTATTATATTGAAAACTAGAGGATTAACTGAGATCTGAAAACCATTCCTGAAATGTGCACTTATTTGTAAATGGATAGCATCAAATATAGCTACAGGACGTGTCCCTGTGGCATTGCTATCAATATGAGCTACTAGGAGAGGAGCCAGACTTCGGACGCGCTGCTGAACCCCATCCCGCTCCCTGTGCGCGCTCCCACCGCCCCGGCAGCGCCGCGGGGACCCGGCGGCGGGAGAAGGGGCACTGCCCTGTTCGGTCCCTGCGATGGCTGCGGCGCCCGAGCAGTTTGGGGTGTGTTGGGACACACCAGTCCCTCACGCCAGGGCCACGCGCCCTCCCCTGGTGACACAGGTTTGCCAGTTATTGACCAACCCCGCTCCTCAGGTGAGGCACTGGTGACGGCACCACTGCACCCTCCCAGCCTCATGGACCCCCCACCCTGCCAGGGCAAGAGAGCTGGTGGGCGCTGTTTAGCATGGAGGGGCAAATCCCGAGAGTTGGAGAGCGCTTCTGCCTGAGAGAATGTGATTTAGATCAGCTATTTTTAACTGGATCTAGTAGGAGTTGGAGAACGAGAGTGTCTTCCAGGAGATGCAGAATACCACGCTATATCAGGCGCCAAAATAAGAGCAGATGCTTCCAATTACATTTAATTCACCTCAATTATAGAAGAAGTCAAAAAAATCACAGTTACACTAAGAACATCTTTTTCAGAAGTTAGAAATGTTTGGTGCTGAAGGCTGTCCGTGTTAAAGAGCCGTGACGCTCGCGGTGCCGCTCGGCTCCCGTGCAGCCGTGACTTGGCAGGGCGCTGCTGCTGCCACCGCAGGAGCGCGGGTACAGCTCTGCAGGGGGTCCACCTCACACTCCCTCTTTGGGACAGTTCACCCTCTGCCCGATTCCTGACATCGACAAGCTCCGTGATGTATTAGTACACCCAGGAAAAAGGATTTTGTTAGACTTCACACAGGAAAACAGTCTGGTGCTAGTCCTGAGTCAGGCAGTGTCACAAGGACACCACCAGGTCACCCTGTCCCAGTGCCACAGGCTGGGGTTAATTTCTGTCTTACTAGAAAACACAGTAAAGCTGAAACCACCATAGGTCACAGCGACCAGTGACAGTCTGCAGCGTGCTTGGCGAGTGGGAGACGTTTTGGAGCAGCACCGTGCGTGTGCTGCAGCGGTGCCTGTGTTCCAGCCGTGCCCACGTTCCAGCCGTGCCCGTGCTGCAGCGGTGCCTGTGTTCCAGCCGTGCCCGTGCTGCAGCGGTGCCTGTGTTCCAGCCGTGCCCGTGCTGCAGCGGTGCCTGTGTTCCAGCCGTGCCCGTGTTCCAGCCGTGCCCGTGCTGCAGCCGTGCCCGTGTTGTTCCAGCCATACCCGTGTTCCAGCCGTGCCTGGTGTCCCGCAGTGCCGCGCGGTGCCGGCGGCGGCTCCCGCAGCCAGCAGGGCCGGGGACAGGAGCGCACGTCCGCGCCGCTGTGCCGGTTCCGCGGGGAGGCGGAGGGCTGGGATGGCACGGCTCGGCTGCCAAGCCGTGACTCATTGTTTCCTTTGGCTTTCCCCTCTGACGAGCAGTTTCCATGGGCTGCGCTGCTCTCTATCAGCTGGAGGCAGACCTCCAAGTGCAGGTCTCCCCGCTCAACACAGGTGCCCCCACCAGCCCCGGCTCTGCCAGCACCCAGGGGTCCGTGTCCCAGCCCAGCACCCCCTGCCCCCGGCGCCCTATCCATTCCCCCTGCCTCCGTCGTTGTGCTAGACAGGCTCTTGACATTTGGTTGGACTTAGGGGGGAGAAGCAGTCATTCAGGCAGTGCTGCTTTCCTAATTCAGTGTAACCTTTTCACTTCCGAGCTAAGGACAACTTGACATTTCCTCTGCCTCCCAGGGAGAGGCTGCAAAGCCTCCCAGCTTTGCTCCCGCCGCCGCTGCACATCTCTGCCACACGATGTGCATCGTCAAACGTTTGAACAACATGAAAATAGTTTTTCAAGCCCTTATTCACCAGGTCACCCGCTCGAGCCACCGTCGGCTCTGCCCTTCCTGCTCTCCCTGTGCTCCCTGCCACGACCGCACGATGGTGAAGCTGATTGTTTCACAAAGGAGCCCAGAATGAGCTCCCAGCGCCTTCCCGGGCGGTGCACTGGGGCACGCGCTGCCCGCGCGTCTCCGGGAGGCGCCCCCCCGGCTGTGCTGCCGTCCGTGTCTCCCGTCCAGGCCGTGCCCCACAGCTCCTTCTGTGCTGGTGAAGGAACCGACCGCACTGGCACTTCGTGTCTGAGTTCTTCAGGTCTCGGAGGCCAACCTTTGATGGGACTGAGACAAACCGTGTCGTCCCCAGAGACCCCGTGTTACTCAGATGCTGGAGGGGCTGTAACACTAGGGAAAGAGGCACAGTTTGTATCCGGAAGTCTTCAAACATTCAAACATCACTTTTGTCATCATCTTCCAATAAAAATGTGAACAGACGATCATGCTGAGAAGATGCAGCGTGGCAGCAGTAACTAGGAGCCCCAGAGCAGACCTCCAAGTGCCTTGTGCCATGTTTGCTTTCTGCAAACGGGGGACCAGCCTGTTTATTGTGGCTCCTCACAGCAAGAGCAACAGTTGTTTCCAGTTCCAGCAAGCTTTCCCCTCTTCTTGTATTTTCTCCCGTTCTATGTTGTCTATTGGAGCTGGCATAGCACATGATTTGCATCTTGGTTACTGATTATGGGCCACAGGGATTCCTAAGAGGTCAAAGCCGGGAGCTGCTCCCAGGTGGCGATGCTGTAGCCATGCTCCATGCCTAGGGCACAGAACACCCAGGCGGGATCCACGCCATAACCGATCACTGGCAGAGCTGAACCACGTAGCTGTAGCATTTGTGGCGTGTGCAGGAGGACACGGCTGCTCTGACTTCACCAGTACCCCTGCTGAATTGTAAACTCCATGAATGCAGGATTTCTGACCTTGCACCTGGCTCCTGAAAGCCAAATGCACCATCTCCAGGATCCTGAGGAACCTCAGAGTTAGAAACTGAAAAAAGAAACACCTTCCAACGGGTGGCGTTTCTGTAGAACATCCCCATGCCCTGTCTGGGCAGAGCGGGTCCGCGCGCCCCAGGAGGAGGTCAGGCCCCCGGGAGCGGGGAGGAAGCTGGATTCCCAACACGGACAAACAGCAGTCTTGGCCACCTCTAACAGCTCCCAGCGCGCCCAGCGCGCTGCCGGCTGAGCACCCTGCAGAGACTCTGCACACAGCCAGTAGCTGCTCTTTGTGCTTCCTTCCCTACCGCTCTCCCAACGGGAAATACTATTTATCAAGGCAGATAAGCTTTTGAAAATAGCATCTTGGACGAATTAGGTTTCCTCTCTATGCTCGATTTATAGTCCCTAGCTAACATAACAGGAACAAGCTCTTGCAGGCTCTCACACGCTCTTAGGCATTGCCGTGCTCGGATGGTGTGAGCTCTGGAGCACAGCTCCGGTGGGACGGCGTGCGGAGCTGCCGGGGGCACACCTGGCTCCTTCCTCCACCAAAACTGCTGTGGGAGGTTAAAGGGCTGCTTCCCGTCCACTCCTTTGATGTCCCCTTGTGTTCCAGAGTCACTCTGCCTTGTTCCCTATTGATTAAATGGATCTTTTGTCCGGAAATCGTGCACAGCGAAAGAAAGGAAAAAGATAAGAAAAAAAAACATAAAAAACCTAATAAATAAAGGGCCAAAGCCTGCTGTTTGCAGAAAAGTTGGTAGGCTGTATTGTTCCCCTTTTAATAACCACTTTTCAAGCTGGCAGCAGCTCATAAAAGCAGTTTTGGATTAAAAAGGAAGGAAGACATCCCAGGACTTCATGTTTCTAATTATTCTCCCAGAGAGCCTTCAAATGACTTTCATGGATTTCTACCCAAAGCAGCCAATTCTCTTGCTGCTCACACTGTTTTTATTCTGATACAAATCTATTCACTTTAATGGGGCTATTACTGTTTTTAACAGGCTTACATAAGAGGAGAATGAGAGCCGGGAGGTGGTCTTCGTGTCTTTTCCTCGCCCTCACACAGCTCCCGGAGGAAGAACGCCAAATTGGTCAAAAAGAGGACAAAAAGTCAGGCGTGTCAGAAAAAGAGGCGGCAGATGCCCATCCGTTGTTTATTCTTCATTCCCCGAGATGGGACCAAAGCATCGCAGGCGCTGAGCCTGCGGAGCCTGGGGGGCACGTCCCAGAGCCCCCAGCCCTTCGTCAGCTCTGAAACTGGGACCGCGGGATGCCGGGCAGGCGGGGCTGGGACTGGTGCTGAACCCACGGAGCAGACTGTGCGGGGCTGCAGAAAAAGCTGTTCCTAAGTGACTGTATTTACAGTTAGGGGAATGCTGCATTAGATGGTGTGCACACCTCACCCTGGCTGTGCTTCCCCACGGTGCTCAGCTGGGACACGGCAAGCACCAGCAGCCCGAGCTGGAGCCAGATCCGCATCTACTGATCGCATTTAGCTGGTGGATATGGTGTCTCGTACACTTTCTGCATGAAGTGTTGGATATTAATCTCAGATTAGCTTTCAGCTACCAGGCTTCCTGGAAAAACAAAATATTGGGATCAAGAGAATATTTTTCATCTGGTTGTCTATCTTCTGACAGCTACTGAAAAAGAAAAATGAAGGTGTTTCTTTAAAAACAAAAACATAATTTTGGCTACAAGAAGGGCAGTAAGCAATAATGTATCATAGAGCGATTGAAATACATCTCTGCAAATAAAGTCACAGGGAGATGTTTGTTCTGAGAGCTTCTTGAGAGGGGGCAGGAGTGAGGGAATATTCACTGAGAATGCCCTGCGCCTTGCCTTGGAGCGCCCGCATTTCTTGTCCTTCCCAGCCTGGCCGCCCGCTCTGGTGCCTGGGAGCAGAGGGACAGAAGGACTGGGGTTGTCCTGGCTCCTGCGGGCAGTGTCCCCACCGGCCCCTCTGCGGGCAGTGTCCCCTCTGGCCCCTCTGCAGGCAGTGTCCCCAGCAGCCCCTCTGCAGGCAGTGTCCCCAGCAGCCCCTCTGCGGGCAGTGTCCCCACCGGCCCCTCTGCGGGCAGTGTCCCCACCGGCCCCTCTGCAGGCAGTGTCCCCTCTGGCCCCTCTGCGGGCAGTGTCCCCACCGGCCCCTCTGCAGGCAGTGTCCCCTCTGGCCCCTCTGCGGGCAGTGTCCCCAGCAGCCCCTCTGCAGGCAGTGTCCCCTCTGGCCCCTCTGCAGGCAGTGTCCCCACCGGCCCCTCTGCGGGCAGTGTCCCCACCGGCCCCTCTGCAGGCAGTGTCCCCTCTGGCCCCTCTGCAGGCAGTGTCCCCAGCAGCCCCTCTGCAGGCAGTGTCCCCACCGGCCCCTCTGCGGGCAGTGTCCCCTCTGGCCCCTCTGCAGGCAGTGTCCCCACCGGCCCCTCTGCAGGCAGTGTCCCCTCCGGCCTCTCTGCGGGCAGTGTCCCCACCGGCCCCTCTGCGGGCAGTGTCCCCATGGGTCCCTCTGCAGGCAGTGTCCCCACCGGCCCCTCTGCAGGCAGTGTCCCCTCCGGCCCCTCTGCGGGCAGTGTCCCCTCTGGCCCCTCTGCAGGCAGTGTCCCCACCGGCCCCTCTGCAGGCAGTGTCCCCAGCAGCCCCTCTGCAGGCAGTGTCCCCACCGGCCCCTCTGCAGGCAGTGTCCCCAGCAGCCCCTCTGCGGGCAGTGTCCCCATGGGCCCCTCTGCAGGCAGTGTCCCCAGCAGCCCCTCTGCAGGCAGTGTCCCCTCCGGCCCCTCTGCGGGCAGTGTCCCCTCTGGCCCCTCTGCGGGCAGTGTCCCCACCGGCCCCTCTGCAGGCAGTGTCCCCAGCAGCCCCTCTGCAGGCAGTGTCCCCTCCGGCCTCTCTGCGGGCAGTGTCCCCAGCAGCCCCTCTGCAGGCAGTGTCCCCACCGGCCCCTCTGCAGGCAGTGTCCCCAGCAGCCCCTCTGCAGGCAGTGTCCCCACCGGCCCCTCTGCAGGCAGTGTCCCCACCGGCCCCTCTGTAGGCAGTGTCCCCAGCAGCCCCTCTGCAGGCAGTGTCCCCACCGGCCCCTCTGCAGGCAGTGTCCCCACCGGCCCCTCTGCAGGCAGTGTCCCCAGCAGCCCCTCTGCAGGCAGTGTCCCCACCGGCCCCTCTGCAGGCAGTGTCCCCACCGGCCCCTCTGTAGGCAGTGTCCCCATGGGCCCCTCTGTGGGCAGTGTCCCCAGCAGGGCCCTGCAGCCATTGGGGTGACCCGGCTGCTCCCCACCTTCTCCTCGGGAGACTTGTGAGCGCGTGTTGCACACAGCTCCTCCTGCACAGGAGGAACCAACTTCTGAAAGCAATTTACAATTTGTATTTGTTAATTGTATTGCTGCTGTAGCGTTTGAAGTGTTCCGAGGTGGAAAGCTGTTGGCAGGGAGCTGCTTTTGCACTTGCACCTCACCAAACAGCCATGTGCAGCATTTATTGCGTGGTTTTGGCCAGACTGTAGTTGTGAATAAGGATCACACACTTTATTTCAGAACTTGTCTTACCAGCAATGTGATTCCCAGTTGCTATCACTAGAAGGGAAAAGCTTTTACTCTGTATAAACCTGCTCCATACTGGAAGAGAATGGGGAAGAGAAAGTTAACCCTTTAGAGGACCCGACACTCAGTACGAGTTTTCACTTTGGGATGTTCCCTTGCTCTCTATCAACACATCCGTATGGGAAATCTCAATACAAGTGTTGAACTGGCATGGGATGGCAATTCCCAGCACTCGTAATCCCCCACTAAAGTGCAAATACATGGCCGTGCTGTTCAGGCTGGGTTTGGTTCAGCTGCTGAAGGAGCCTAAAAATCACACTGCAAAGGGACACACTGTTTGCTGGTACTGCCCTACGACCATGGTCATTGACCAGAGGCTTCCCCATGGGAGACACGGAGCAGACAGGCAAAGGAGGAGTTAATTCAGATGCTAATTAAGGAGCAGCTGTAAGGCACCCAGCTGGGTGCCCTGAGGAGACAGAGATTACTTAAATGAGGGTGGGAGGGGGAGAAGGACAAGAAGGCAAAGCCAATGCCAATGGAGCAGGGAAGCTGGGTGAGGGCTCACCGGGTGTGCGAGGCACCGGGGGCTGCCGGGGGCACGGGAGGCGGGTGAAGCTGGTGCCACCTCCAGCAGCGGGTGGCTGGTGCGCTCCTGGGGGTGAGGACACAGCCAGGCTGGGGAGCCCCTGGTCTGGGTTTCAGCCGCACTCCTGCTGTGCTCCAGGCCTCTGCCGTTGTTGCTGTGCGGTGCTCAGCTCCGGGCGCTGCTGTGGAGCTGCTGCCTGCCCTGAGGAGGAGCGGTGAAAGGCTCCAGGGTCACCTCTCTGTTTGCTTTGTGTCACCTCGAGAGCCCTCGTGCTGTGTGGGGTCTGGGTGCGGGGGGGACATCGGCTCAGTGTCTTTGACTTTCCTCTTGCCAGCCTGCGAGAGAGACCTCGTCATCCGGGTCTGACTGCTCAGATGTGGCTTCTAACGTGCGATCTGCGAGGCAAAGGGTGGCTCTTCCTGGCTGTCTAAGCTCTGCTCTTCATGCAAAGTGATAAGAGAGAAGTGGGAGGGAGGCAAAGCAGTGCTAAAACCGGTGAGACAGCTGTGGGCTGTGGAAGCCTCAGTGCCTGAACAGCAAATTATCGCGTAGCGCTGGGAGGCGGCGATGCCACCTCACACCTCCCCATCCCCGCAGCGTGAGCAAGCGCTGGAGCACACGGCAGAGGAGCTGAGGGGTAAGCGACGGGATCGCAGTCTCCAGGGGGCTGCTTCGTGCCGCCCCTGTCCCCAGCAGGGACCTGTGCTGGGTGCACCCTGCAGCCCCCGTGCACCCCCATGTGCCGTGTCCCTCAGCCACCCGGCACGTGTCGGTGTCCCGAGCACGCGGGCTGTGGCACCACCCCGGCTCGGCCCCTCGCGGCCGTCCTGTGTCCCCCGGCACACGAGGGAGCGGTGCCACCTCGCTCAGCCCGCGAGGCTGGTGCTGTTCACAGCTCAGATGAGGATTACTCAGCTTTTAAGGCTTGAGGTGAATGAAATTAACTCTGCTCTTAGGCAGCTTTTTTCGCAGAGCATCACTTCAATCTTAGTAACAGCGTGAAACACAGTAATCTGAGAAAATTCTCTGGTTTTGTAACTACTAGCCAGTCATGGGGTTTGGTCTGTAAAATGTGCACTAAGTAAGACGCTGGTTAAATACAGGTTTCTTTTTTTTGCACCACAGAGATAAGTGGCGCTTTCAAACACGCCTGTAAAGAGCAAAGCACAAAAAGGGTACCGGTGTCTTAGGGTGGCGATGCCACGGAGCAATTGCAGCTGGTCCCCAGGCCATTGCACCCCATGGCAACCGCAAGAGCAGCGTTTGCTAAAGAAACCCAGCGTGTTCCAAAAGTGTCTTTCCACCCAGGAACCCCGAAAGGCTGCGGGGTCTGCAGCTCAGGCTGGTGCCTTCTGGCTGGAAACAGGACACTGTGTACAGTGTGCGGTGCACAGGTGTTGCTCTGGAGGTCTCCCTGCAGGCTCTGGAGCAAGGGTGACTGCCCCGGCTCACCGCTCCAGGCAACGCTCGCTGCCATTGCGCAGAAAGTGGTCCCAGCCCTCAAAGCACGGCTGAGCA
The DNA here is from genome assembly GCF_037038585.1 of Patagioenas fasciata. Lineage (NCBI taxonomy): Eukaryota > Metazoa > Chordata > Aves > Columbiformes > Columbidae > Patagioenas > Patagioenas fasciata. The sequence goes on from NC_092527.1 coordinate 42,795,173, forward strand.
CAGCAGCCTTCCCTTCCAATAGCAGGCAAATTGTTCTGATGGCCTGTCAGGTCGTTCCAGAAACAAGTATCTGCAGCAGTTTTGCAGAAATGTGATGTAAATGCACCAGAAGTGAAATCTATGACAAACTGATTTCTCACCACGGAACATTAATATGTAAATACTTCAGCCAAAATTCCAGCAAATGACTGTGGCCAAACCCGCTGCGTTGCGCTGGGGGTTGGAGCTGCCGAGGGGCTGGGGGAGCAGCCGGAGCTGTCTGGGTGTCCCCAGCTGGGGAAAGCGACCTTGTCAGTTATCGGCTCCCACGCTATCTCCCGTGAACCATGGTGGGCCAGTGGGTGGACTGGTATAGTTTCTGCTCTCTGGTGAGGGAGTTATTCTTTGGCTGGAAAAATCTAAAATATCAAACAGAAAATGTAATTCATACAGGATTCCTGGGTGTGCACAAATGTTAACCTTTGCATATGTATGCGGGTATAGTGTGAACGAAAGGCTCGCCATGTAAGACTCAGCTGATGTGAATGTTTGCAAACAGGGGATAAACGGAAAAACCAATGCTGACTAATGAAACAGCCATTCAGAATTAGAACAAACATTCGCAAGTACTCTTTGAAGCAACCTATTGTCTCCAGTAGGGCTTGAATAAATAGTTAATCTTTGGCACACTGTTCAGCTGTAGTACTTTAAATAAATGGTGCAGCTGAAGCTGAACAGTTCATTGACATTTGCTGCCAGGATCACTCTCACTCTGCTGTTATTTGTTTTCAGAGGGATCCTTGCTGCCACGCTGAGGTTTCCGCACAAGCCAGCGCTCGGGCAGGTCTGTAATCATGTTGGGAGGAGGTTTGGGGCTGGAACAGCAGCTGCAGTCAACAGGAGCCGCTCCGGTGGGTGCCCCCAAAGCCTGTCACCCGCTGCACGGGGGCTGGAGCCCCCTGGAGACCCCCAGCCCGTCCGTGGCTCATGCTGCCCTGACATTCACCACCCCACGTGTGTAACATCAGGAGCCCCTCGCCACGCACGTCCGGCCTCAGCTGCCCACCCCGTGCTATTAACAGGGCTCAGCTAATTAGCTGCGAGCAGTGCTCCTCTCCCTCAGCAACGTAAAGGGTTTACTATTTTTATCTGACTCTGGATGGTTTTGGTTCCATGGGGATTAAGGTCACAGGGCACATATTTATTCAGACGCTGGAGTTCTTACTCGGTTTTTCCATGACTTGGTGGAAGGAGGAGCCGCGGGCCCTCGCCTCCCTGCTCTCCCGGCCTCTGGAACTGGAGTGGTTTGTGCTTCCAGTGGTGCTGCACACACCGCTACCAAACACCAGCGTGGTTTGTGCTTCCACTGGTGCTGCACACACCGCTACCAAACACCAGCGTGGTTTGTGCTTCCACTGGTGCTGCACACCCTGCTACCAAACACCAGCGTGGTTTGTGCTTCCACTGGTGCTGCACACACCGCTACCAAACACCAGCGTGGTTTGTGCTTCCAGTGGTGCTGCACACCCTGCTACCAAACACCAGCGTGGTTTGTGCTTCCACTGGTGCTGCACACACCGCTACCAAACACCAGCGTGGTTTGTGCTTCCACTGGTGCTGCACACCCTGCTACCAAACACCAGTGTGGTTTGTGCTTCCACTGGTGCTGCACACACCGCTACCAAACACCAGTGTGGTTTGTGCTTCCACTGGTGCTGCACACACCGCTACCAAACACCAGCGTGGTTTGTGCTTCCACTGGTGCTGCACACACCGCTACCAAACACCAGCGTGGTTTGTGCTTCCACTGGTGCTGCACACCCTGCTACCAAACACCAGCGTGGTTTGTGCTTCCACTGGTGCTGCACACCCTGCTACCAAACACCAGCGTGGTTTGTGCTTCCACTGGTGCTGCACACACCGCTACCAAACACCAGCGTGGTTTGTGCTTCCACTGGTGCTGCACACACCGCTACCAAACACCAGCGTGGTTTGTGCTTCCACTGGTGCTGCACACACCGCTACCAAACACCAGCGTGGTTTGTGCTTCCACTGGTGCTGCACACACCGCTACCAAACACCAGCGTGGTTTGTGCTTCCACTGGTGCTGCACACACCGCTACCAAACACCAGCGTGGTTTGTGCTTCCACTGGTGCTGCACACCCTGCTACCAAACACCAGCGTGGTTTGTGCTTCCACTGGTGCTGCACACACCGCTACCAAACACCGTATTTTAAGCACAAGCAGTGTCCGAGGCGCGGAGGAGCCGTGCAGCCGCTTCATTCAATGCGCTGTTGTTTGGCTGCGAGGGGGACGGTTTATTCTAACACGGTTTTAAGCTGCTACTCCTGTATGCTGCTTGAAAACAAGGATGCTGCCTTGCGGGACAGCTAGATTTGCCTTCAGGAAAATTGTACAACCCTGAAAACCTCCCAAACCTGAACTCATTGCTACTCATGGTATTACAGTAACTCCTGTGCTTGGAGGTATAGCCTGAAAACATTCCGGATACAAATGCCCGTCTAGTTAACTGCATCATACTACAAACAATGCCTTTAAGCTGAACTGCTCAAAAAGAAATGAGTTTTCACCAGTAGCTTTAAAAACAGGGGAATCAAAGCACCTTTTAAAGTGTTGCCACTACTATTTCAGGACTGATTCCTTCTTGGTGCTTCACTGCAATTAGCGAGGGGATTAACTGCTGTCATTTCAGTTGCTTTCTGCTGGAAAAAATACACGTAATGAAGCATTATCTCCTTGTGTGCCGTATTTTAACATCCATAGGGGGTACGATAGCACCCGGGTGGGCAAGATTGTGCTTCAGAAATGCACGTCCTGCAGAAAGACAGTGAGGTCCGCGATGAGCCGCAGGTCCTGCAGCAGTGTCCTCACGTCTGACGGGGCTGTTCCGCAGAGCGGCTCCCGCAGTGACGGCTCCAAAATGGGGATCAATCACCCTGGTGCTGGTCAGGTTTGTCTTCTGTAACACAGCTTTGGCTGAGAAACTGAAACCTCACCAAGTTACGGCTTAGTCCTGGTTTTCTGTTCATGCCAAGCTCACCTTCTGCGGGGAGGTAATTTGTAAATCATGGGCCTTCTCCTCCCATCTTCCCACGTAGTAAAGCACAGAGGTCAGCGATCTCCAAAGCCTGCATCGGGTCTGAGTCTCCTTTCTATCTCATCCACACTAAAATATCCTACCAAATAAAAATAATTGGGCAAAGAAGGCAGAGAAATATGGTACACATTTAACAATAACATTTCTATAGAGAATTCCATAGCGTATTGAATCTATTTAATGAGTTTTCTAGATTAAGCTGAAGTCTAGGGAATTTTTATTATAACACCATATCCCATAAAAATATCTGTGGTCCTGGGAGAGCAGACACCATGTTAATCTATTTCTTTAATGTTGGGTGGTTAGGTAACGGAGTTCCTGCAGCACTGATGTTGACACTATTACTGCTCGTGTAAAGAGGTTCTGTTCCCCAGCGCTCTCTCCATCGCAGGACAGGGCACAAACGGGGCGTAAACGCAAGTGCTGTGTGACCTGTGGTGTACCCCACACACCATCGCTGGCTTGAACCGCATCCCGACAGACAGTTTCGTGGTTTTGTACCAGCCTGGGGGAGATCAGGAAGGGATGGAGAGGAGCAGCCTGTGCCGGGCCTGGCTCTGTGATGGGCCCAGCTCTGTGCCGGGCCAGGCTCTGCGCCAGACCCAGCTCTGTGACAGACCCAGCTCTGTGACAGACCCAGCTCTGTGCCGGTCCAGGCTCTGTGACAGACCCAGCTCTGCATCAGACCCAGCTTTGCGCCAGGCCCAGCTCTGTGACAGACCCAGGTCTGTGACAGACCCAGCTCTGCACCAGGCCCAGCTCTGTGACAGACCCAGCTCTGTGACAGACCCAGCTCTGCGCCAGGCCCAGCTCTGTGACAGACCCAGCTCTGTGACAGACCCAGCTCTGTGACAGACCCAGCTCTGCACCAGACCCCGCTCTCTGGCTCTGCAGCTTTTCCTTGGCAGCAGCTGCGGGGCAGCGTCCCGGGACCCGGTCTCGTTCCAGCCCCCCTCACACATGAGGAGGATGCAGAGCCTGCCCTTGTCACCGTGTCCCACTGCTGGGCTTTGTCACCCCGTGTCCGACATTTGCTTAACAGTTGGAGGAAAACCAGTTTTCTAGAAAAATCTGTGCGCAGAAGAACAGGCTTTGTGTTCCCAGGTATGTGATAGTTTGTCTCGGGCAGCCGAGGGTTAGAAGCCTCATGGAGCCGGCAGAATGGGCCTAATCACATGGACACACGCCCAAATTACATCATATCCCTTGTTTAAAAGAAATCAAACTCTGAGAAACATTAAGTGGCTTAAATTATAAATGAATCGCTTCCCCATGTGGGATCTGTGCATGAACTGTTTGCTTATGGAACCGGGAAGTCTGCGATCAACACGTCCGCAGCCCACTGTGACCGAGCCCAGAGCCGGGGCCGCAGCAGCCCCACGGCGCCCGACCCACGCGTTCCTGCTGTCCCTGCTGTCCCTGGTGTCCCCGCGCAGCGCCCGCAGGGACGCGGCTCCCGATCCCCCGGGGCTCCCGGGAGCTGGTTGACCCTCCCTGGGTGGTGGGGCCCGTGTGGCAGCAGCTCCAGCTCGGTGCTGGGACAGCTGAACACCAGCATGGAGCTGCTGCAGCCACTGCCGCTTCTCAATAAATCATCATTCGGGCCGTATTTAAACTGAATCAAGAAATGGCACTGCAGCTTCCCAGTGCTGCAGGCCCAGCCCTTCCCGACCACCCCTGCTCAGAACGTGGCTCCCGCGTGCGGGATTTCCTGGGCGCTGCCCCACCTGGCGCCGGGACCAGGGCTCAGGACCGCGCAGCAAACCCCCGTCCTGCCCTCCTCCAGGAACCGCTCCGTGCCATCGGCGATAAAATACCCAGCACACGCAGTCCACACCGGGCCGTACGGCTTCTCAAGAAGCGCTCTCAAGGTGGGACTGTTTACGAGCTGTACAGGAGTAAATATTTGGATGGCCTTCAGCACTGGAGCAGCAGACCAGGTGGATCTATCCGGAGCTGAATCCTCATAACGGAAAGAACTATAGGAAGAGAATAAATACGAGAAACACAAAGCGTTGGAAGGCTGCACATCTTGTACTCTGCAAAAAGGTTAAAAGCAGAAGTTACAAACATAATTCGCTATAACAATAGTCAGTGTGGCTTACATTTGAAAAGGATAAAATTCTCTGCTGATCTGTATTTGGTGAGGGACAAACACTAAAAGAACAAACTGCTATTTTTATTATTATTTTTTTCTATTGTCTATATTTTGATTACTCATAACCTTTTCTCTTATGCAATGTTGGCATTCATATTTGTATCCCATATAAACCAATTGATGCTGACTTTCTTAGCCCAAAGATTAATTATTATTCTCTAACTATTCTCAAATCATGTTGTGAATCTGAACGACGCTGGACAAAACCAGCCCCTTGGTTGCTGTCACGAGCTGCACGGGAATGACACCGCAAGGACAGGGTCAGCGCCCACGGCTCCTCCTGCACCGCGGCCGCAGCCCCGCAAGAGCTCCGTGGGGAGCTGGTGTGCCACAAGTGGACTGAGGACAACTCCACGTACTGTGCAGGCTTCTCTGCGCGTCAGATCATAGCAAATGGGGCTATAGGGACAAATGCGAAAAAAAATGTCAAAGTCTCTGGTTTATATTGCCGTTTTCCTTGGTACACGTTGTGGTTCTCTCAAACATTAAGAGTGTTCAGGGATATTTTATATAGGGTGCTGGATCTTGAAATAACACGTAGGTGGGACAGAGCAAACAGGGCAGCTGTCTGTTGTTAATGGAGTGGATTTATGAGCCGCTGAGTTTCATTTCCACACACACCCGTCCTGTTCTTCATAGCTGTGGACTTTGTAACAGCTCAGTGACAGACCCTGATGCTGCTGCTCGGGCCGCGGTGAGGGTGCCAGCGTCGCTGTTTGCGCTCGCACCAGCTGTTGTGCACCGGGGGCAGCTCAGCGAGCGCTGCCCTGCGGGGCCAGGGCTCTGTGCCCTGTCCCCTGCAAGGGACAGGTGGGGACGGTTCCCTGGGGCAGCACCATCCCCTGGGGACACTGCTGTCCTCTGCGCCTGGGGAGGAGGGTCCCCATCTGCACTCCCACGGCGGGCACCCCGTGTCCCCACACGCCCCCGGAGCTGCTGCCCTTCTGCAGGGACAGATGCATGGGGACATGGGGAAGGCAGAGCTGCTGAGGGCAGCGCTTCTGAGAGCTGCAGAGCTGCCACCCAGCGCTGCGAGGCCCCTGCTGCTGCCCCTCTGCAGGGACAGACGCACGGGGACATGGGGAAGGCAGAGCTGCTGAGGGCAGCACTTCCGAGAGCTGCAGAGCTGCCACCCAGCGCTGCGAGGCCCCTGCTGCTGCCCCTCTGCAGGGACAGACACATGGGGACATGGGGAAGGCAGAGCTGCTGAGGGCAGCACTTCCGAGAGCTGCAGAGCTGCCACCCAGCGCTGCGAGGCCCCTGCTGCTGCCCCTCTGCAGGGACAGACACATGGGGACATGGGGAAGGCAGAGCTGCTGAGGGCAGCGCCTCTGAGAGCTGCAGAGCTGCCACCCAGCGCTGCGAGGCCCCTGCTGCTGCCCCTCTGCAGGGACAGACGCATGGGGACATGGGGAAGGCAGAGCTGCTGAGGGCAGCGCCTCTGAGAGCTGCAGAGCTGCCACCCAGCACTGCGAGGCCCCTGCTGCTGCCCCTCTGCAGGGACAGACGCACGGGGACATGGGGAAGGCAGAGCTGCTGAGGGCAGCGCTTCTGAGAGCTGCAGAGCTGCCCCCCAGCGCTGCGAGGCCCCTGCTGCCCGCTGCCCCGTGGGACCAGCTGCGGGACTCCAAGTTCCACCAGGCAACGTTGACGTGCTGCAGATGGATGGAGCCTGGGAGAGACATCCATCCTGAGACCAAACGAGCTTTCTGAGGGGCAAGAGTCATGCTAGTTAGCTGTGCTAGAGCAAACACCTCTAACTTCTGCAGTGCTTGAGTAGCTTGAAGCAGTAGAGTTTCACTGAAGAGATCAGTCCGTGGTACCCTTTCTGTTCTGATTTGCTCCTACATCTACATGCTTAGCACAAATTAAATCATGTCCTACTCATTGCATAAGTGCACGTTGTCTTTTCTGTAAATCAACCTTGCTACAAAACCATGAGAACAGCGACATTAAAACAATCTTGGGCACTCTGGAAAACACAAATCTGCACCTGGAAATTTTTCAAATAAAGCTCAGTAACCACATTTTATTTATTTATTTATTTATTGGGAGATTTTTTTCAGTGCATAGCATTGAATGTCACTGGATTTAGTGCTCGCTGGGGTAAGGGTTGTCCACTCTGGGAAATACAAAGAGTCGCTGGCAGAAGGCATCTGATCAAGTGGCAGCATAAGATAATTTTAAGTAGAAGAAGAGTATTTGTAACGATTAAAGCAAGCAGTTGCAGTCTGTCAGAAGCTAGATTTGACTGCTGCTACATCAGAAACAAGACAGTTATTAAATAATTACACCTGGTTAGGATGAGGATGGGGATGGGGATGGGGATGGGGATGAGGATGAGGATGAGGCAGTGCAGAGCACGCAGCCCTGAGGGGACCTCACACCCCTCTGCATTACACCGGGGCCTGCTCACTTCCCACAGGGCTACTCTGCAAAAAGTGTAATGCTGAGAGAAATGACTTGTTTTGGTGGCTGGAAAATCGAATCCAGGCTACAAACACGCTGAAATTCACTTGTCCTTCAGCTGCAAAGCAGAGTTCACATCACAGCTGTTCCAGATGCTTTACCAGTCGGTGTTCAGCAAGGGCCACCTCTGGGTTCTCTGCAGAGACATTCGGAAGTGCCAGCCTGCGTGAAAGCGCCTTCCTGCTCATGGCCTGAGCACCACGCCAACACCACCCAGGAAAAGCTTTCGTGGTGCAGGCAGCTCTTCTCCTTGCCAAGACGGGTAACTGGAACAGAACTGAATGGTGCGAATGGAAAGGGACCGAAACACAACAGCACAGCCAGCGTGCAAAGGCAGTCTGAGCTCTGCCTCATCCGGCAATTGCCAGGTTTGGCTTGTAACCTTAAGGCAATGTAAGCGTAACACCTGCGGGTGATCTGGCACAGACTCGGCTGAGCAGGGTTCCTACCTGCGCACGGATTGCGTGGCGCTGAGCCCGTGGCAGGGGATGCACACTGGAACCAGCCATGGACAAAACCGAGAGCTCTGGGGACACGCTGCTCACCTGTGCCGCCTGCCCGGGACCGGTGACACCAGCGCACACCTGCGGGGCCAACAGCCTGGGTGCTCATCAGCTGTGACCTCAGGGCTGCAGCTCATCAGCTGCAGCTGCTCACAATCACAGTAAAAGGCTTTAAATGCAAGTTGTGCTGCAGGCGTGGGGATGTAAAGATGGGAGTTTCACACTCAGAGGTGACGTCTTTATGGGTTATAGGGCTAGTCCTTAGAAATGGTGATAGATGTGTAGGCCCTATAAGGGCCGGCTACATGCCCACCTGAAAGGTGAAATCCAAACAGCTACAGAGGTATCTTTAGTTATATGGGAGTTTGGACGTTGCTGAAACACGAATGCTAAGGTACGCCTTAATGATGGGACGCGGTTAAAATGCCGTGCGGTGTGTGGAGAGCCGCTGGGGCCACGGCCGTCATCTTGGTTTCGATACCTCTGTGCCAGTGGCAGCAACGGCGACCCCAGGGACAACTGGAATTTGTTCACATCATACACAGGTATTTTTTTCACACCTGTACTTGCTACTTCCTCTTCATTTTTGTTAAGGGAATTGGTACGTTTTCCTCTGTTCTATTGCGTATTTCAAAGTTAATGCTATGACTGCTCTCTGCTTGCTCAGTTGGAGATATCTGTGAATTTCATTAATGTGCCTGCTTACCCGGCTGTCTCCTCTCCAGTCCCAGCTCCCCGTTAGGACAGCCCAGCTGGGCTGCACAGTGTCCCCAGCACCCCCACTGCCCAGCTCCCTGCCTGGGACACTGGGACACCTGGGCCACAGGCTCTGCCCTGCAGCCCCTCCGCGTGTTCTCATGTTCACAGGTAAACATCTGAGATGTGAACAACTGCTGAGAAAACATCCTTGTAGATTACTGTACAGTTTTTCCCTGTCGAGCTGTTCGCAGTTCAAAACTGGCTGCCCACAAAACTGACCGCGTTACAGAGACAGGTATGCACTTAAAACCATAAATAATTTTAAGAACATCGATGGCTGACTTCAGAATTTTGAAATTTGGATTTTGAGTCTTGGAGGCCTCTTTCCCGAGAGCCCAGGTCTGCCTGGTGTAAGTGAAGACGAGGAGAACCCAGCACTCTCAGCTGGGAAGTGGCCTGTAAAGCAGGTTCGGTGGTGACCAGGGCTCACCTGGGTGGAATTCACACACTTCAGGTCTTACCCTCTTACCCAGCTTCTCTGGGTGGCTATCGCAGCAGGTACATACCATGAGTGTTGAGTTTTGTGCACAAAATATCCCATAATGGACAGGAACAGGTTTCTGTCGAGAAATATAACTGGAGCTGTATCGGGTTCAGAAGAGTCTGAAATGACTGAAAGGCGAATGAGGGGCAGTGCTGGCAGGGCGCTCAGGACCTGCGGCCCGGGCCAGATTCGGGCTCTTCCACCTCTGTCTCCCGCGGCCCCAGGCCCACAGTAGCTGCAGAAGCAGGGGCTCGTGTGACCCCTCCTCACTTCCAAAGCGCGAATGAAAAGAAGGCAGCGAGAACTCCGAGACCATTTCCGTCAAGCTGTGTTTTGCAGTCCAGAAAGTACAAAGTAGCCAATTTAATCAAATGCTGGGATAGGCTCTCAAAGCCTACTAAAATCCATCTCCCAGAAGAACAGGGTCAGTCTCTCAGGGTTATAAAAGAGCTTTCAGGCAGTAAAATATTACATTGCATTTAAGGGTTTTAATCTGATATAGTTTTGACTTTTTTGTTGTTGTTTTTCCTGCCGGTATAAAAAGCTCTTCATAAAGATCTTTCTAATGAAAGCATAAGCCAATTAGTAAAGCCATAAAGACAGTGATGAAAGTAAGTCAAACATGATTATAGAGGAGTTGCACAACCGGCGCATGAGCATTTCCTCCATCATCCCTTCGCGATGGACGGGGCCGGAGCTCCGGCACAGCCCCTGCCCGGCCGCGGAACCGCGGTGTCCGCAGCCCCGGGTCGTGCTGGGAACGAGAGGGAGCCTGGTGTCCCCGCTCACGGGCACAGCGGGCCGGTGACACGGTGCCCACCACCAGCGGCATCTGCTTTAAAGCATAAACCTCTGTGCCCCGTCCCAGCGCAGCTGTCGGCAGCGCTTTCACGCAGCTGCGCCGCGGGCAGCGGGACAGGACAGCAGCGCAGAACCAACCCAATGCTGTGTGTGTGTTTTCAAACGTGAATGGAAACATGCTGCCTGTTCATGGTCTCAGGTCTGCTGCCCAGGGAGCTGCCCGGATCACGCTCTGGGGGGCGGGTATGGTTCTTTTCCTGCCCGTCGCCTGTTCCCGAGCTATGGGTGTGCCCGCAGCCCACACGGCTCCCTATACTCGTCTGTCCGGGATGCTGCACTTTGCTCGCCTGTGTGTGTGTGTCTGTCTGTCTGGGATGCTGTGCTTCGCTGGCCTGTGTGTGTGTGTCTGTCTGTCTGTTCGGGATGCTGCACTTCGCTGGCCTGTGTGTGTCTGTCTGTCTGTCCGGGATGCTGCTCTTCGCTGGCCTGTGTGTGTCTGTCTGTCTGTCCAGGATGCTGCACTTCGCTGGCCTGTGTGTGTCTGTCTGTCTGTCCGGGATGCTGCACTTCGCTGGCCTGTGTGTGTCTGTCTGTCTGTCCAGGATGCTGCTCTTCGCTCGCCTGTGTGTGTCTGCGCTCCTCAGCAGGCGCACCGGTGGGTTTGAATACCGCACAGCCCTTCTCTGTGCCAGTTTCAATCACATCTTTTAAGAACCTGCCAGTGAATAACGTCAAGGAACTCTGTTATCTTATTTGTGCTTTACTTAGAAAGCTGTGGAAATACTGGAAGTTCTGTCAAAAATACAATAGCCCAAGCCTACAAGACAACTTACCTGTGGCATCTATGCAGGTGGTGACATTGTTTTCCAAGCTGTGTAAGGAAAATTCATAGGGATGGTGATGTTGTGCACTTGCCTGACCCTCAGGCTTATTTGAAAAATTCAGCCTCAAGATCATTTTTTTTTTCCCCTATAGTGGCAAAGCCACTTAGTAAAAACCAGCCTGATTCTGGAGTCCTCTTGCTCAAACTTAATATTCAAGGCAGGCGGCAAGACTGAAAATATTCCGACTGAACTGTCTGGGTTATAAGCGCTGGAAAACCAGGAGCTGAAACAGAAAATGTATGGCACCCTTAGCTCGCAGCGGGGCTCTCCCTACAACACCACCCATCAGCACTCGGCCGTCTCGCACCTCTGCTCCTGCTCCCTGGACGGGCTGCAGAGAGGCTCTTCCACACTGCTTCTACTTCCCTGACATTAGACTGTAGCACCTCCTCTTCCAAGCTACCTGCTGCAATATCTGGAGCAAAATTCAGTATCAGCTGTGCTGTACGTGCTTATGCTTCACATTCATGTCACAGGTCACATACTGCAGACTTCAGCATGTTTTCCCTATTACTCTTTCACCGTTGCCATTGGCAATCTTTTATCGTTGGATATAGATTTGTCCTTTCCCGCTTTTATAAAATTTTATTTTGCCGTAGCACAGGTATAGATCTCGTTCATCAGATTTTACCAAGCATCAGCTCTGCTCAGCTCGGCTCTGCACAACCAGCTGCGGTGCCCTCTCCACCTGCTCTGCAGAGAGCCCGCCAGCGCGTTTTCCACCAGTATTCGTGCTGGCCTCCTGCAGCCCAGCGTGGAAGAACTTCAGTCACTCCTTGCTTTTTCAGTTGGAAACGTTCATTACCTCCCCTCTGCTCTCCTGTGGGAACGCTGGGCATTCTGCTCGGCCTGTGCTTCCCACACACTGCCACAGGTCTAAGATATCATTATGCCTCACTTAATGGTCAGCAGTTCTTGCTTTTGGAAACCGCTTCTGTTATAGTCAGTTATTGGGAGAGTCAGCTCTCAGGAATTCTTTTGGAAACACTTTGTAGATGATGCTGCATTTTATGTTCCTGTTTTTCCAGGTTTTACCCACTCCTTTATTTGAAAAAGGCAAGGGATTCAGAGATACCAGCTCAGGCATCAGCCGGTCCTCGTTCTACTCTTATGCAGTTCTGACATGTCCGTGCCGTAGCAAAGAAGAAACCGGCCAAGCCCGTGAGAGTGGCGCGGCGGCTGCTGCCCGGGCTGTGCCGGTGCCGCTGTGCCCTGCAGCCGCTCCTCTGCCGTGCTGCTCCGAGCACTGCCGGCTCCCCACGGGGTGCAGGAGGGCTCAGCAGCCCTTTCCAGGTGTGAGCTGACACGGCGTCCTCCTGCACACCCTGACTTTGTCATTGCTGGCGCTGGAATTTGTAAGACCTGTGTGCCAGAAATGTGGCACTGAATGTTTCTGTTTTCTTTTTTCCTGTGTGTAAACGCCAAGATACATCAGGGTGGAGTGTTTGATCAGCTCATCTTGAATACCTCTGATGGCTGCATCCAGCTGAGACCACAGTGTCCACAGTGCAAGCTGTCTCAGGAACTGCACAAAACCTTAGAAATTGTCCAGAGGAGTCCAGCAGTGCTTAGTGTCTCAGGACACCAGCACATTCTGCACCGCGTTTATCTGTATGTCACAGCTCACTGGGGGTCAGCGAGTATCCCACGTATGAGGCAGACTTCCACAATTTCAACTGGTTTTTTCTTTAGCTGTATATTTAATTGTGACCGCTTTGTGAAATGGTAACTACCTAGCAGAGCTTTGGCCTTTCCACTTGCATCCCTACCTGTGCAAGTTTGCCACAAGGAAGAGACTTTGCTGGACTCGTGGAGCTGAGTCCCTGGAACGGCCGTCTCCTTGCAGCTGGCTGACCCGCTCGTCCCCCGTGTCTGTCCGCAGGCGGCGTTCGCGCTGGTGCGGTGAACAGCACACAGCACGGGGATGCCGATGCTTCCCTGGGTCAGTAGTACTCAACAGTGTTTATTCTTGCTATCGCCTACTAACACTTTTGACTTTCTTTTATCAAGTAGTGGCATCTGCTGCAGCGGTTTGCTCTTTCCACAGCTTCAAGCCGTTTAATCCTGTGCAGATTTCTGATTGCCCTGTTTTGCCAGTGGGGATCAGGCCCCTGCTCCAAGCAGTGGGATTCTGACTTCAGCGATTCTGCTCACCCCCTTTGCCCCCATTTCTGAAACACCTTCCTGCAATGCACTGGACCCCCTGTGGTGAGGTTGCTCCTGAATGTAGTTTGGGTTTCCCTATTTTCTGTGCTCTGCTCCGTGACACCCTGCTCGTATCACTTATGCATTCTTTCGACAACAGCTTCCCCCGCTCCGGAAGCCAGTGAGACCTCTGCAAGCCTTGTAATATGAGCTTTGGCACATTTTGTTTCTATTACTAATCAGCCATGAAATATAGATAATCTTAGGAGCCAGCTACTTTGCACAGCCTAGCAAAGGCTGATTTATCATTTCTCTGGTTTCTTAAGCAATCTTGTTGAAAAGATTGCTTTGTCAAAGGGTATTTTTGAAAGCTGAAGATTACTTTGGTGTGCTCCCAGGCTCTGTAAGGACTATTCCCACCTACTCCTCCCCAGGTCTAGATCCTGCTGGTGCAAAGAGCAGTTTGTCCCGCATTACCAATAACTATTTTATCTTCTGTTCTTTATGACACGGCCTTATTGCGATGTTGTGTTTTCCACTCTGGAGGCAGCGATATGCGTCTGGCAAAACCACACAAGGGCACAGGGCAGGAAGGGGAAACCCGCCGCCTGCGGGGGGGACACGCGGGTGCGGGTACCCCCTGGTTCCCGGGTCGGGCACTTCGGGCTGGCGGGTGATGCACCACGGTTCCAGCACTGACACCGCGGTCCCCTCCAGCGCCGGGCGCTCCAGGTGGACACCCGGGGGAACACCGGCAGAGCCGCCGCAGGAGCCGCTCCTGCCGGGCGGGACAGGCCGGGGGCAGCGGGGCCGGTTCCCCGCAGGAGGCGGTGAGGCGCTCCCGCCCCGCCGGCCGCTCCTCCGCGGCCCCGCCCACGCCGGCGCTCGGGAGCCGCGGCGGGGCGGCCCTCCCGGCCCTGTCCTCTCCTTTCCTCTCCGCGGGGACGGGCGGCCGGCGGGACTCGGCGGAGCGGCGCCGCGGGACAGCGCCGCCGGCTGCGCCCCGCCGGGCCCCTCCCCGGGCTGGCGTTGCCCTTTTAAGAGGCGCGCGGTGCCGCCGTGACGTCGCGCGCGCACAGCCCGAGCCCGCCCGCCCGCCGCCAGAGCCGGAGCGGCGGCAGCAGCAGCGCGGAGCGCGCAGCGCCCGCCCAGCCCCGCGGGCAGCGCCACCGCCCGTCCCGCCGCCCTGCCATGCGCCGCGGCCCGGCGCCAGCCTCCGCCGGCGGGACCCGTCCCGGCAGCAGCGCGACGGCGGCGGCGGGAGAGCGCTGAGCGCCGCGGCCCCGCAGCAGCCGCAGGGCGGCCGGCCCGCCGCGGCGCGGATGTCCGCGGGCTGCCCGCGCCGGGACGACTCGCCCGCGCCCCCCGCCCGCCCGCGCTGACGGGCCGGGCCCGGCGCCCCGCTCGCCGCAGCGCCCCGCGCCCGCCCCCGGGCTCCCCGCAGCTCCGCGCTTCCGCCCGCCCGCCGCCATGGCGGTGAAGGGGCCCGCGGCCGGCGCCGGGGTGCTCCTGGTGACCGCCAACGTCGGGTCCCTCTTTGACGACGTAAGTACCGCGGCCGCGCTCCGCCGGGGGTCGGGGGGCTCAGGGCAGCGCCGCGCCGGTCCTGGCGCCGCCCCCGCTCGCGGCCGCTCCGTCCCGCCCGCCCCGGCCTCAGGTGGCGGCGGCAGCGCTGCGCGGCGGGTGCGGGTCCCGCTGGCCGCCCCATTCCCTGGGGCCGGCCGGTGCGCCCGGCGTGTGGGCTCTGCCGCCTCCGCAGCCCGGGACCGGGCGCTGGGTTCGCGGCGGCAGCGGAGCGGCCTCCCGGGGCTGCCCTGTGCCGCGGCTGCGGGACTTCGCGGGGGGTGTTGCCGGTGGTGCTGCCCTGCGCTGTCCCGGTGATCGGGGGCCGGCCGCTGCGGGTCTGCGGGGTCAGGCGGAGATCTCGGGGTGTCCCGTTCTCAGAGGGGGAGCCGTTCCCCGCGGAGCTCTCTGCGAAGGCTGCGGCTCCGCTCAGCCCGGGCTTTCCGGAGGCTCTCTGCACGTTGTGACATGAAAATGCTGTTTGATTTCTGTTTACCATAGTGTATTCAGACAAATATCTGGAATATTTCTCGTTGCTGCAAATAGGACAAGTTCAACAGTTGGTGCTGCTAGCACTTAAGCAAAGAGAAAAAGGCTTTCTTGTAAATTTGCCTGCATTAAGACAGGTATTTGCAAATATCTGGAAGAGCAGCCAGGCTTCTAAACCTCCGAGGCTGCGCCCCGGGAGAGGTCTGGCACTGTTGTTGTTGGAGGCAAAGCACTTCTGGAACTGAGTAATTCTGGCATGTCGGGTACCGCAAAGGGAGTGTTTCTAGGGGTTTGCAGCTCGTAAAGCAGCGCACGTCTGGCAGGGAATTGGGCCCGGACTTGTGCTGATGTGCAGTCCAATAATGCAATTCATGTTTTCACCAGGGTTAGTAAACTTGGACAAATTATCACCCCAGTTATTTATACACTTAAAAGTGTCAGTTCACATTAAGTGAACACCGTGAAAGTACTAATTTCATAATAATTTTCATGATTACGGCCTTAGACTTGTGCAGCATCTGCTTGTGAACAAAGCTGCAAAGCTGCGTGATGTCCGTAGGGGTCCAGGGGCGGCTGCAGTGTGTCCCCCCGCTCTGCGACTGCTGTGTGTCCCCCCACCCCGCTCTGTGACTGCTGTGTCCCCCCCCCGACTTGGCAGCTGCTGTGTGTCCCCCCCCTGCTTGGTGACTGCTGTGTGTCCCCCCCACTCGGCAGCTGCTGCCCTAAGCTGGTGCCTCTGCCTGAGCCCAGCCCTGGTCTGCCCTGTGCCTGCCGTCTCCCGTGGCAAACACTGCGGTTCCAAGTGCTCTCCTGCCTTCTATTTCAGCCGAGAGTGATAAAAGCGGCCCGTTTTGAGCACTGTCATTTAAGAAACCCTGTGCTGTCAAACTAAACGATTTCCTGGTTGTTCCCAGCCAGTATTTGAGAGTCGCAGGCATTCCCGGGGAAGGTGACGTGTGTCTGTTACCGCTTGGTGTGACCAAAGTGGGGAACGCTTCTGCTCTAGCAAGCGACTCCCTTGTGATGACAAGTTTAGTTTTCTACGGCAACAAAGCCAGGCTTATTTGGATAAGTGCCACTGCAGGGTGAGGAATGGAAAGACTGGTCTGAGCTTTGGTGATTGCATTTCTGGTTTTTGCTGTTGGAGCTGGGACGAGCGACCGCTTGGTCGGGTTTCTGCAGCAATGTTGGTGCAATTCAGGCACGATAAAGATGACATTAGCTTGTGAGTTGCATGTTGGAGCTGTCAGTGGCTGTTCCTGCTTGTTGGGCTCTTCCTGTTCAGTTGAGGAATAAGTTTTTCTGCTAGGAGCTGAAGTGATTTCAGTTGTGAGCAAGGGCTCCTGCTTTGGTAGACTTCACCTAAGCTGGGCTGGAAAACTGTTTCCAGTTCCTCTAATCCATTTTTTCAGTTTCTGATTTCACATTTCAGTTGGTGATACATATTTTAATTACAGTTGTGTTTTGCTGGACCTCAGGGCAGTATAACGGTGTGTGTTTCCACAGCATGGCACAGAACCTTTGGGCAGATGGGCGGTCGGATCCCAGTATCCTGTGCTGACTGGTCCCGCCTGTTCTTGCTCTGGGGTCTGGTTCCTGGGCATCGTTTCTGCAGCAGCTCCAGGGCAGATGTGTCCCAAGGGGCTGGGGGTTCTGCTGGCGGGGGTGTCGCGGTGCCGAAGCTGCCCGGAGCCCGGGGGCAGTTCTGCTCGCCCTTCCCCACCGGCAGACCCTGGTGCTGCCCTGCCGCGAGCCCTTCTCCGCGTGGTTAGCGCAGCCTGAGCATGCTGTGTGGAACAGCACGGTTTGCACTCCCCATGTGTTTCATGTGAGTGCTGTACTTGGCCGCACATGCTGTACGTGCCAATGCTCGTTAGCCGAGACCAGTACTTTATAGGGAGAATAATTTGAAGTGTCTTTGGTAGGCAGGCCGATCTGAGTGGGCTGGTCTTTCATAGGTCAGTGGTGCTGCTGGCCTGGCTATGCTTCTGAGAGATGGTTGCTCCCTCCTGCTGTCCGACTGCCAGGAGCACGTGATGATACCGTGCTGGTTTGCTCCTGCGTCCACATCCACCAGCACCCGCTGCAGCGCCCCCGGGAGCGCGTGGATGGCGAGGAGGGGCCGTGTTGGGCCCGCTCATTCCTCCAGTGGTTCTGCTGCTTCATGAAAAGCATTAACACACTGTTAGATCTACAAATGTTCTTCAAAGTTTCATGGACACGGGCAACTCATGAATATGAATGCCTATATTTTTGGTACACTTGTGTTTACTTAGGCGTTTAATGTTTGTCATGCTGTATGGACGTTTCCTGTTTTTATCAAACTGCACTCTTGCTAATGGCAGAATATGGAGTTCAGGTTACTTGTGGGTCACTCTGTCCCCCCCCGATGCCCTGCCCGTGGCAGGGGGTT
Source organism: Patagioenas fasciata (assembly GCF_037038585.1). Taxonomy (NCBI): domain Eukaryota; kingdom Metazoa; phylum Chordata; class Aves; order Columbiformes; family Columbidae; genus Patagioenas; species Patagioenas fasciata. The sequence continues at coordinate 42,812,939 of NC_092527.1, forward strand.
GCACTAGATGATCTCTAAAGGCCTCTTCCAACGCAGACCATGCTGTGATAGCAGCTGCTCCGTTTTTCTCCTCCCCAGTTTCCTTGCTTCCTTTGCTTCCTCGCTCTGCACTGACGGGATTTCACATTTACCTTTCAGTGAGCTGCACTGGCCACAAAATCAGTCTGCCTGGCTCTTCACTGCTTCTACTCTGTAGGTTTTTCATTGTTTTTTCCTATCTGCGGTGCGGTTTCCATTCTGTTCAGCATGTTCTGTGGGTTTCCGTGGGCAGGAGCCGTGCGGTGTGAGCAGCGGGCGCAGGGCGCGCTGCCCCCGGGCTGTGCAGGGCGCGCTGCCCCCGGGCTGTGCAGGGCGCGCTGCCCCCGGGCTGTGCAGGGTGTGCTCCCCCAGCCGTGCGCATACCTGCGACAGGCGCCCCGACCCGTGTCTGCAGAGCTCCGAGGACACCCGGGCTCAGGGGCCACGCCGGGTGTCTGCAGGACGAGCTCGGGGGCTTGGGCAGGTGGGGAGCATCGGTGCCAGGTGAAGGTGCGTCAGCGCAGGAGACGTTTGGGTGTCGCTGCAGGGCTGCCCAGCGCCGTGTTCCTGGCCCGCAGGCACAGTGCTGGGCTGCAGATGCACGGACACGTGTCGCGGAGGCACGTCTGTCTGTCCGCCCTTCCTTTGGGCAGGCCCCCAGCCAGCCCGTTCTGCCCTGCACTGTCCCTCCCGCAGGTGTCTCGGCTGTGGGACCGTGTCCCCGAGACCCCCCTCGCTCTGCGTGTCCCCGTCCCCGCAGCAGAGGAGCGGGGCAGCTTCTGCAGGATGGAGCCAGATGGAGATCTTTGCAATTCAGTTTTTGTTGTTGTCTCGGAAGTTTTGTTACTGTTTGCAGATTTAGCTGGGTGCAGTCACAAACATTGAAAAAAGCACATTAGTGCTCACACTTGAAAACTGTAGTTTGCTTCGCTTTTAGGTGCCTTTAACAATCCATATTGTTTAAACCTCTGTCCGCAGACCTTTGGGGTAATGATTTCCCATGTGCCCAGCAGACTTAGCCATACGAGATCCAACATTTTTGCTTGGGTTGGCAAACAGTTCACTTGTTCCTCTTTCCTTGGAAATTGGGATGTGTGAGCCCAAGTCAGGTAGGTACTTCTGAAAATGTTTCCTCCTGTGTCCATACCTCTGAATGTACACAGCTGTGCTCTAGCGGGAGGCCCATGCTGTTCTTAAATTCTCAGGACAGACTTAGGCCAGAATAGAAGTGTGACAATGACAAGAAAGGCAAGAGCTGAACAGAACATGTCATTTTATCAGCTTAAAAAGGAAGGAGGAGAGAAAGTAGGTTAGGGAATTGCTGTGTGGCACTGGGGTCCTGCTGCCCAAGGTCTTTACGTGAGTAACAGCAGTACTGCACTGGTGTTTTCTTTGGCTATACGAGTTGATAGCCTCCGTACGACAGTGCCGAGGTGGGACATCAGGCTTTGACACTCGCGGGTGGCCTCACCCTGCTCCTCACGGGGTGCACGTCTCCCTTGCTCACACCCCACACACGAGGGCAGGGCTGGAAGTGCTTGGAACAAGTCCTGTTTGTAGCAGTAGTATTAGAATTACAGCAATAAGCATGCTTAGAATAATGAGTATGAGCTTGGAATATCCTTTACTTCATTAAGAGTTGAAGTTTATTGATTGAATTTGAAGTAGAAATACTTCCCATAATAATTTTTAAGAACAGCCTGCTCTTCGATGGGTGTTGATCACAGGGTAGACTTCTCTTTATCACAACTGACCCTCATTTTCCAACCCTGAAACGGGGTGTAGTTTGAATTTGATATTGGATATGTGTGTTTAGCTGGTATTAGGTGATAATAATGGGATTTTGGGGTTGGTTTGGATTTTTTTTTTCCCTGTTTCTCCCCCCCAAATAATAACTTGAATCGTGTGGAATATTTCAAGGTGCGGACGGGGTTGGTTCCGCGGTGGGCGTGCAGCCGGCGTCGGCGCCGCCGGGGCGCGGTGCGGTGCGGTGCCCTGCGCGCTCCTGCCCGAGCGTTTGCATCTTAGGAACGCGTGCTCTGGGGCCTTAACGGAGAAGGCAAGTGGGAGAGTGTCCTTCAGTGCTCGGTATTGCGGGAACCATAAAAATAAGGAATCGCTAATTTGTCTATTTCTGCACTCCTTGCTTACTATTTTCTGGTTATTTTGGTGTCTTCTTTCCAACTTTGATTTTTTGTTGTGCAGGTGCCACTGGTAATTTCTTAAACATTGTTGCTGCTTTCTGTTTGTTTGGTTTTCTATGGCAGAAGCTCAAATCAACGCGTTTCTTACAGTTTCCGCTGTACTCATGCTGTGTTTTATGAAGCCCTTCCTTGTTTTACTCGATTCCAGACCCTCTTTGCAGGAGGTGAGCTTTTGAGGCAGACCAGGATTTGGTCATACTGAAAACCCCTTGAGCTGTGTGAAAATGAGGGTGGGGAGGAGTTTTGTGACCCTTCGCAGTGCTTGTGCGTTTGGAAAACAAAATGAAATACTTGAGGGGTGTGTTGTGTTTAGCGAATGAAGCTGGCGGTGGCGCGTTCCCGGCAGGATGCAGCTGTTGTCCCAGATGTGCAGCTGAGCTGCGCGGTGGCCCGGTGCGCTGGTCCCTGGCTGCTGGGCGGCCCCTGTGTCCCCAGTCTGCTGCCGTGGACTCGAGCTCCACTCGGAACCAGTGGGACGCGGTCACTGCCTCTGGGGCCCGGGGCTCCTGCGGGCGGGCTGAGCGGGGCTGGGGGCCGGGACCGCAGCCGTGCCCATGCTGGCCTGGGAAATAAAGCGCTTTGTGCCAGTGCACAGGGACAACTCGCTGCTGCTGATCCTTGCGCTCTCACAAAGCTGCAGGAGAGCTGGGGGAGCGCTGTGCCGCCTGTGGCCCTCTCCTCATTCGGTCTGCAGGGAGGTGACGGTGTCAACTGTACGGCGAGAGCAAGGCGCTGGCAGGCGCGCGGTTTTGACCAGGTCTTGCTTAAATCCTTCTCAGCCGGCTTGCAGGGCATCCAGACCCTCGTGCTGGTTTGTGGCTGCCCAAGTAGCCCGCTCTTGGTGTCCCCCGCTCGGGCCGTGTGCAGGGGGCCACCCGCGCGCTGGGGTGGGCTGTCCTCCGTCCAGGCTGCGTCCCTGTCCCCGCCAGCCGCTCGCGTCCGGGCCCGCGGGGTCTGACGGCGCGGAGCGGGCTGCGCAGCGAGCACAGCCCGAGGCAGTGGAGCAGCCACAAGTTATCGTGCAGCCTGTGCTTGTCAGATTTAAAAGATCTTTTCTGATTTGCTGAAGATGATTGGAACAGCAATAGTACAGGTGACTCAGCATTGGGCTTTTCCTCCAACGTAGAGCTGTATGCTTTAAATACAAATATATATGTTTCTTCTTGAACAAAACCAGCCTTCTTTTCAACAGGTACTTTTACAATTCTCTGAGCCAAGCAGCTCTAATTAGCAGCTTGCACAGTGTTTAGCCTCCCTTAAGCAGGAAACTCAGATTATCTTGTAGACCATCTCTCCTCTCTTTTTGATTAAGTCTTATCATTAATAGCAAGAGCACATTTTTACATGAGGAGGTAATAGTGGCAAGTGCAATATATAATTATAGTTTTCCGTTAATGTGGTTTTATAGCAGGTGGAGCAGAGTTAACGTTTTGTAGCTTGCTGCATTTCCACAAGTTGCCGGTGTATCAGCGTGGTGGGTTGAGGGTTTAGTTCCCAGAGCACTGAGTGTGAAATTGCGCGGTGGGAGCGGGGTGCCGTGGGAGGGACGCCTTGCCCGTCAGTCTGCTGGTTTATGGGCCTGCACCAGCGCTCTCACAAGGGTCACATTTGAAAGGTTTTGTTGCTCCTTCAAAGTTCTCATCATAAATTTTATTACCACAGAATTTGACTTCCAAGGGAGTTGCACAGAGAATACCAGTCAAGCGCTCAAACTGCATGGTTTTTCTAAAAGGCTGATCTGGTTTGTACTTACTTTTAATATTTTCTCCTTTTCTGTTATTTATTTCATCATACTCTTTATATCTGCCACCCCTGCAAATGTGTTTCCTCTTTTTATCTCAAATGCTTTCTTTCCCGTTCTTGTTCGTGTGTGCTTATCCCTCCTGAAAGCTCTGCCCTTGTTCCTCATGGGTGGTTTGGAGCCAGGATGTTGCTGGGGAAAGTCACCTTGTCATGTGCAGTGTGTGCGTGCCCAGGAGCCACGGGGCTGGGTCTGGAAACCCAGCGTGTCCCCCACGGCCCCGGAACCGGGAGCTGGGGCTGCAGCGGCAACTGCTGGGGGGGATCGGGTTCGTTAACGCACATCTCTGGGATCCCTGCGTGTGGGAGGGATCGGGTTCGTTAACGCGCGTCTCTGGGATCCCTGCGTGTGGGAGGGATCGGGTTTGTTAACGCGCATCTCTGGGATCCCTGCGTGTGGGAGGGATCGGGTTCGTTAACGCGCGTCTCTGGGATCCCTGCGTGTGGGAGGGATCGGGTTTGTTAACGCGCATCTCTGGGATCCCTGCGTGTGGGAGGGATCGGGTTCGTTAACGCGCATCTCTGGGATCCCTGCGTGTGGGAGGGGTCGGGTTCGTTAACGCACGTCTCTGGGATCCCTGCGTGTGGGAGGGATCGGGTTCGTTAACGCACGTCTCTGGGATCCCTGCGTGTGGGAGGGATCGGGTTCGTTAACGCGCGTCTCTGGGATCCCTGCGTGTGGGAGGGATCGGGTTCGTTAACGCGCGTCTCTGGGATCCCTGCGTGTGGGAGGGATCGGGTTCGTTAACGCGCGTCTCTGGGATCCCTGCGTGTGGGAGGGATCGGGTTCGTTAACGCGCGTCTCTGGGATCCCTGCGTGTGGGAGGGATCGGGTTCGTTAACGCACGTCTCTGGGATCCCTGCGTGTGGGAGGGATCGGGTTCGTTAACGCACGTCTCTGGGATCCCTGCGTGTGGGAGGGATCGGGTTCGTTAACGCACGTCTCTGGGATCCCTGCGTGTGGGAGGGATCGGGTTCGTTAACGCACGTCTCTGGGATCCCTGCGTGTGGGAGGGATCGGGTTCGTTAACGTCTCTGGGGCCCCGGGTGTACGCGAGGTTAGGCTCATGGCGGCTCCTCCACCAGGACGGCCCATCACACCGTTCCCTGGCATCCGTGTGAGCAGAAATCAGGTGTCCGAGCTGCCTTGGCAGCCAGACTGGCTTTCCGGAGGTGCTCCGGGAGTTGTCTCCTCTCCGTCCCCTCTGCAGGAGACAGTCGCAGTGTCACAGCTTTGCCTTGTCCTCTGCCCCTCAACTCTCACCTTAATTTGCGGAAGGGCAGAAGTTAGGCAGGCAGCTCTGCCTGCAAGCCGGTTGTGTGCTTTTTAGTGTGTGGAAGTTCTCAAAATGCATCTACATTAGTGTAGTGTGAACTTTATTTGATATTTTCTAATAATAATTTTTTACTTTCTTGGTAGAGAATAGGAAATGGTCAAAGACGACCTGGGGAAAAATCAACTGCTTCAGGGCCAAAGGTGTTTTCCTGTCCTAACCAGGAGGAAGGACGGTTTGGGGGTGGGGGCACTGGTCCTGGCTGTGGGAACCAGCGTTCGGTTCGCGTTCAGCCACAAGCACCCTGCGTGACCGGGCGAGAGTCGGTCAGTTAGGTTGTGGTTGGACTCGAGGATTCTGAGGGTCTCATCCAGCTGAGATGATTCTAGGTGACACCAGGTCCCCTGGGTGACTGTGCCCCAGACTGCCACCGAAGGCACTCCTGGGCTGGAGAGGGACGCGGGGTCCCGGCTCCCCATCTCGGGAGGGCGCAGAGACTGTCGGTGAACGTCGCCCGTCTCTGAAGCTCAGGGCTCGCTGCAGGCACCAGGAGCACGTGGCGGGAGCCGTGGCCGGTGGCAGCGCCACGGGAACACGGCAGGGCCAGAACTCGTTTGTTATGCTGTGCCGGGGCAGAGCTGCCTCGGCTTGTTCCCTCTTCGTTTTCCAGTTTCCATTGCATTCCTGAAAAGAGGCTGATTATTTGTATTGCCCTGGAGTGTGTTGGCAGGCCTGTGCGTGTGAGCGGCTGGGTTCTGGGGACAGCTGCGTGCTGTGCGCTGAGCGCTCCCAGCACCGCGCACGCCGGCTTTGTGAGCAGGACCCCGCTCTGCGGTCCCTCCTTGCAGCCCTTAGGTCATCCTGTGGGAGCTTGTTTTGGAGTGTGTTGTTTTTCTGGTGTGGCACTCTAATTTTAGAGGCTTTACCAGTCCCGGTGGGAAAGGCAAAGCCAGTTTTCCCATAGGAACAGCTCTCAAATGGATGCTGAACGTTCTTTGGCGGTGTTTGGTTGATGTGTCAGCCAAGCGTTAAATTGTTCAAAAACCACTCGAGGGAGTTCTGTATCCATTAAGTACCGTCAGCCAGCATTAGCTCTCCTTTAATTACTTCAGAATTCTTGTTTATTTAGGGACAGAATTCCAGCTTTTCCCAGCACTAAGTGAGCAGTGAAGGCCTTGACGCGCGATGCGGGGCAGATGGCTGCTGTTGGGTGCCGTTTCCGTCCCTGACCTCACCGTTCAACGCGGTTTTTTGAAAACAGATGTTCAAGGTGAAAGTGCTCGTCTGGAATTCCTGTTGCACTTTTTATTGGAGGAAGAAATTGAGGTTTTTTGACGTTTATTTTTAGGTTCGGCTGTTGCCGGGCCGGTGAGGGAGCCCAGAGCCGGGGGGGACAGCACGGCAGGGCCAGCCCCTCGCTGCCCCAGCTGGATGTGACCCAGAAGTCCGCTGGCGCTGGTTTGTTCTCCCAGCCGGTGGTGTTTGTGTGGGCTGGAGCACTGGCCTCGTCCAGGCCTGCCGGCAGGACCCCCAGCCCAGGTCTCATCTGGCTTGTGGGACAGCAGTTTTTAGCAAAAAGGGAGCAAAGCCTCTTCCTTCAGCTTTCCTCACTATTAAAGTGTTTGATTTATGGCTGCTGTGCACCTTTTCCTTATCTCAACAAACAAAGGTCCTTCCTAAACTTAGGGAAAAAGTGGTAAAGGATCTGATGCTGCGTGGTTCTGCTGTTCTTCCAGGCTGTCAGTGCCGCTGTAGTGTTACCGAAGTGAGCGAGTGGGAGGTGGTGTGTGCCGGACCGCTGAGGTCAGGGCTGTGTAAGCAAGGCCAAGGGACAGATTCTCGACCAAGTACGTGGAGTTTTGGTGCAAGACCTGCTTGCTTGTGTTGCTTAAAAGAATGAACTTTTACCAAACGGATTCATTTTTCGTTTGTATGTGAGTTTTCAGTGTTGTATGATGGAAATCCATATTAACCAGATAAAAGCTTTGCTGTATGTTGTGTTCTTCTTTTGTTCTCTTACTTCTGTTGCTGATGCCATTGCCCGTTGCTTTCCAGCACTTGCAGAACACAACCGCCTACTTCCCAGTTCATCTTTCTGTGGCGAATCCTTGTTCCGTTTTTGTCTGCCCTTCTGTTCCAGATGTAGACCATCTCTAAGTGCTTTGGAGTAACTTTGTTCCAAGAGCTGCAACATGTGCATTTGAAATCAGACTGTCCAGCTTTCCTGAAAACTTACAGAAAGATACACAAGTCGTCTGTCAGCTTATAAAGTGTCTGGAAATCTGCTGAAACCGTCCTCGTGGGTTTTATTAGCGTGCCAGAAGGGAGGGCTCTAAGTCAGGCTTGCAGCTCTGGTTGGTGTTTGTTTGTTTGCTTTTCTGTTGACATTTCAGGAGTGAGTAAATGTGCTATTGCTGATCACTTTGGAACTGGAGGGTGGGAGAAGCGCAGGAGCCAGAAGCTGGTTACGAGAGATGGGTGCGCAGGAGCCAGAAGCTGGTTACGAGAGACGGTGTGCAGGAGCCAGGAGCTGGTTACGAGAGACGGTGTGCAGGAGCCAGGAGCTGGTTACGAGAGACGGTGTGCAGGAGCCAGGAGCTGGTTACGAGAGACGGTGTGCAGGAGCCAGGAGCTGGTTACGAGAGACGGTGTGCAGGAGCCAGGAGCTGGTTACGAGAGACGGTGTGCAGGAGCCAGGAGCTGGTTACGAGAGACGGTGTGCAGGAGCCAGGAGCTGGTTACGAGAGACGGTGTGCAGGAGCCAGGAGCTGGTTACGAGAGACGGTGTGCAGGAGCCAGGAGCTGGTTACGAGAGACGGTGCGCAGGAGCCAGGAGCTGGTTACGAGAGACGGTGCGCAGGAGCCAGGAGCTGGTTACGAGAGACGGTGCGCAGGAGCCAGGAACTGGTTACGAGAGACGGTGCGCAGGAGCTGGTTATGAGAGACGGGCGGTGAGAGCCACGGGTCTGCAGGGGTCACTGCCAGCTGGTGAATGTGGTTTTGGCCCAAATGAAGTAACAGCGAAGGTGATGGTGCAAGTGATCAGATAAGAGAGCTGCTTCCCTTGCGTGTTTCTATATTATCTGCTGCTGTGTTCGCAACGTTCCTGTTTGCTAATTGAAGCATGATTGGCACAAAGAACTGAGCTTAGAATTGGGAAGAGGTGTTGTCATAGTACAAAGAGCAGAAAAATACGAGTGTTCCTCTTCTGTTTGATGTTTTTGTTCCATCACCTCATAACCTAAGGCAAGATGACCTGCCATTCCTGTTTACGGTGGCTCGTGTGGCATAGTTGGAGCACAGAGAGCAGAGCTTCTCCCAGCATTGAGGGTCTCTCCGTGTCGTCTGAGGAGCGGGCTGGCCGGGCCGCACGGCGGGGCTGCTTCGGCCCTGCCCCGTCTGTCTCGGGGTCCCACGGTGCGGGGCCAGCACAGCAGGGCAGGGAGGCTGCGCTGGGCAGGCTGGGGTGAGGAGGGCGGACAGTTCCCCTTCACAGTCACGGCCGTTTCCCTGGGGTGTCACACGGGGACAGACACCTGAGCGAATATCCTTGGTAAAGGACGATAAACCGAAACCGAAACAAAACCAACCAAACCAAACCCAGCCCACACAAACAAACAAAAATCCCCAAGCAGTTAAAAGTTAATGTTTCATTGCCTCATGTTTGGAAGTCATATTGTTACTGGTTTTCCTTCCAAATATAAGAATACACCCCTGGGGACTTTCCTTCCGTGCTGGTGCAGAGCTGGCTGTGCTGGAGGCACTGTGGACGCTTGGATCGCTCAGCGATGTTCCTAGAGCTTTTGTTGAAGATTGGAAAGCGTGTTAGACAGCACTTGAACGGGGTTCGCTTGCAGTGAACAGATCCTGGCATGGCCTGGAGGGAAACTCCTCTGCTGCTCTGGATTTCCAGTGCTGGGTGGTGCTTTAATGAGTTGAAAGATGTGAGGACGTTATCTGGAGATCTCAGCAGAACCGAAGTTCTCGCTCTGTCTTCACAGCACTTCTTCCAAAGACTTAATTAAATCTCTAACTTAAAGGCTTTAAGAAAATGGAAACAGTTGGTTGTTCTCATTAAATGAGCATATAAGGAAGCAGGAAAACTTCTGAAGATCTTTTTACTGTGGGAATTTCCAGTAATGTTTTGGAGTGTGACATTCATACGGATAGCCTATGAGACCGTTCTGTGTTTTTTCATTTTTCATGCTTTTCCTTGTTTCAGATGGGTATTTTGCCCTTAGTAGTGTATTTTAAGGCGAAGAATGGGAAGTTTGTGGTGTTCACGGGCTTCCTGTGCTACTTGCCTGATGTTTCAGAGCAACGTATTCCCTTTATTCCTCTACCCAACTTGATGTATATTATTCTAAGTATAACCATATGTTCCATAAAATAATTGTGGGATTGTGCAAGTATTGGAATGTGAAAATACAATGGGTGGATTAATCAAAACCAAGTCTGGAATGGCAGGGTTTACTTTAGCTGACTTTCCCATATCGCTCTGGGCACTGGTTGTGACTTACCCTGGGAGCAGAATATGTGCCTTTCCAAGGAGGTTGGTTACAATTCCAGCGGCGTCCTTTAGCGCATTCTGGAAATGGGTGTTTCCGGTCTCCGGGATGGCAGAGGCTGCGTTCGCCGCGGTGCTGGGTGCTGTGCTGGGGAGGGAGCACGGGGAGCGCTGGCCCCGTGGGCTGGGCTCCGCGGGCGGTTCGCCTGTTCCGGAGCCGTGCCCGTTGTGCGGAGCTCAGCCCCGCTGCCCTGCCTGCCAAGGTGGGGAACGTGTGTCCGACGCTTCTGTTGTGGGGCTGTCTTAGTCCGAGTGCTGAGAGTGTCGTATCTTCCTCTGATCACAGAACCAAGGGAGCCGCAGGCAAATTGCCTTCGAAAAAGTAGCAAACCAAGTAGGCTATGGGAAGTCATAAAGAAAATAGCTGGAGAGGCTACACAGCTTACACCTGAGGGTGACCGGTAGAGCTATTGATGCGCTGCTCCTGTTAAACGCTACAGAGCTTTCCTTCAGTTCAGAAAACTCTCTGAACTGCAGCTTTTTATCACTGTTCTGTCAGTGTGAGTGGTGCTGGGACCATGGGGGACATGGACCCCGGGGGGACACGGCAGCAGTGCTCTGGGGTTGCAGCAATGGTCCCAGCGCCGGTGCTGCCGCCCTGGCTTGCTCCAGGTCCGTGTCCTTGGAGCCCCGTGCCCAGGCCGGCTGGCGGCAGAGTGCTGGCTGCCGGGCGCTGGGGCGTCCTGTCCTGAGCCGCGTACCCTTTGTTTGTTTGGGGGGAGGGTGGGGTGGGGTGGTGTTTGTTTGTTTCTGTGGTGGTGTCTTTGTTGTTTGTTTGTTGTGGGGTTTTTAAAGTATTTTGCAAGGCACTGTCTCCTGACAGTGAGCTTAAAGAAAATGCAGCGTGACCAGGTGGTGATAAATACGGTCGTGATGAGCTGTATTTCATGTGTATTCCTAGGGAGATGGTGAAGCTCTTCTTCATTGCTCGTTATCCTCAGCTGCATGTGAAAGGGTAACCGAGACCTGGCAGCGCGGGTGCTTGCAGCAGCGCTCTCCTTCCTGGCTGATTGTCTCGCGCTGTTCGTCCTTTGATCGTTGCCCATGCTCCCAAGAAGGATGAAATTGGAATTCTCTTGTCTGAAGCTGTGTTGTGTAAATGTGTCTGAAGCACATTGTGATGTCTACTAGCTGTTTAGAGATCTAAAATGGGAATAGCAACTGAACTAAGTATTAGTGATTATTTAAGCCCATGGCACCTGGAGATGCCGGTGACTGGTACAACTGGCAGTGCAGATGCGCTGGAAATGACAGTGTCCCCTGAGCAGACAAGGTCCCACCATGCGAAGCAGCGTTTGCAAAACCTTCCTAAAATGCAGTGCCTGGTACAGCACGCGGAGTGCAGCGAGCGTTTCCCGTGTGGAAAATGCAAAGCAAATGCCAACAGAGGTGGCATTAACAAAGCTCATTTGAATTTCCTGTGCACCTGACAAGTGAATAATTGCGGTATGCTCGGTGAGCAGAGCCTTAGCTCTCCAGTGCTTGGAATGCGTTTTGTGTTTATAGAGCCCGTCTTACAGCTTTGGTCCTTTTCTCTAGTGATATGCTGGATTTGGCTTACATGGTATAACTGAGAATGTGGTGAGATTGCTTCAGAGCGGAGCTGCACATCAGCGCGGTGTCCCCGGCCCGCCTGGTGACAGCAGTCCCCGGTTGGTGCCCGTGTCCCAGTGTCCCAGCCCGATTCCAGAGCAGGCACGGTCACCGGCGCGCGGGCCGAGCGGGACATCGGCCGCAGGGCAAGTCAGGGCTGGCGAGCAGCAGCGCTTACAAAGCCCTCTGCCAGGGGCCCCTGTGGGCGTTTCTGGCTGGTGGCACTGAACCCTGTGCTGTTTGTAAAGGAGTTCAGCAGCTTGGTAGGCATTCTGATCAAAACTGAAGTGCACAGGTGTCTGAGGTGCCCTGTTGCAGAGATGTGCTCGTCTGTGATGACCTGTGGAGCGTGACACCAAGGCACAACATCGAATGGCGCTCCAGCCTTTCACTGCAATCTATTGCTGCGTCTGGTGTACTTGAGTGTTGTCCACAAATGTTGGCAGCCTTGGATTTAAGCTTAAAAAAAGAGGAAGTGCTTCTATTATACCGCGTTTTGTCTAATTGGGTATTTTTTAAATATGTGTGCCATCTTCAGTTAGCAAGACCTCCTGAAATCCCTAGCCGTGCAAGCACTGCGTCTCACTTGTGAAGGGTTTTTGGCTTGTTCTGTGGCTGTGTTCCTGGCGTGGGGTTTTTTGTTTGGCTGGGGTTTTTTGTTCGGTGGGGTTTTGTTTGGTTGGGTTTCTGTGCGTTGTCCCCGCCGCCCGGGTTGCGGTTCCTGTTCCGAGCTGGGCGCAGCGTCCCCGGGCGCTCGCCAGGCTGTTGGGCACAGGCGGACGCGGAACACCAGGGTCCTGCGGTGTACCGAGGAACCGCTCGTTTCGCTAGCTCAGCAACATTTAGGACTGGCCTATCTGGAAGCAGGCCTGTGTTGGTTTGAAGACATTATTTCAAACAAGGTTTATAGTAGTTTTTAAACCTGGCAAATAGCTAAGGAGTACAAATCCCAAATGCAGTCACCGTTGGTTATCTTCCCTCAGAATGACTTCATTGGCCGGTGTGTTGCAGCAATATGTTCTACACTAACGTCAGCCCTTCCTGTCAACGTGCAAGATGAACTCTGTCACATCCTCTTCGTTAGTGAGCAAGGAGATGAAAGTGCACTCGGTTTCTCCATTTGTCTATTTTCCTGGTGTTTTGAGCCTGGTGTTCAGTGGTTTAAAACTCCCGAATCTCATCGTTCTGCGCGTGGTTCCAGCCGCGGGTGGGGATTACGGCCCGAGGTGCCTGTTGTGCCCCGTTTCTGGCTGGTTTCCATGGCATGGCGGTGGGGACGGACCCACGGGCGCTGGGGCTTTGCCGGGCGGGTCTGGGGGGCTCCAGGCCTGGTTCCAGGTGCAGGCGGGTTCCTGACGGCACCGTGTTAGACTGGAGCTTGGACCCATCCTCTTCCATCGCAGTGACTGGAACTGGTAACCTGAGTTTTGGCCTTAACATAGTGCTTCCATTTCTTGCATAATTTAGTGTTTTTTCAGTAAATACCACGGGAACGCTGTGACTGTGCAAGGGAAGACTGGCACAGGAAGACGGCAGGAGATATTTAGAGATACGATGTTTTTAACTTGGCTGATTAGCGTGAGGCCGTTATGTCCAACACGAGTTTGTCAAATAACTTCAATTTGTGTGCTTTGAAAGATTTCCCCAGTGAAAACCTTTGTGAGTGAGTTCAGTGAACCCTCAAGCCTTTCAGTGTGAGTGAAACAAATGGGATTTCCCACAAATATAAATAGTGAACCAAAAATAGCCGTTTCCAAAGAGAAACAGCTCGGGATTGGGCCGGGGAACAAGAAGGTATGTGCTGCTCAGGAAGGAAGGAGGAAGCGTTTGGGTGCAGTTGTGTGTGAGCCCTCTCTCGCTTTGAGGATAACCCACCAGGGTGATGTTTTCCTATGTCTGCAAATATTTATTACCTTAGATGGACTGATATATTAAACAAAGGAGAGCTCTTGGTGAAATGTAGTGTAAGTTTCCATATGGAAACTATGTCAAACATAATCAAAGCAGACATGCAAAGTATTAACAGTTATACTTAGCAAATCCCCTTTGTGTTGGGGATTAATATGCTTTTTCAGGTACTGAAATAAGACTTTTTGTTCTCAAAGAGTGTTAATTACTTGAAAGGTGACCTGTGAAAATAGTCACCGTGTGTCACTGGTTATCAAAGACTTGCCATGCGTGTTTAAAGCTCTTCTGTTCCTTTCCCACACTCCTTGTGAGCCTCCCTCATGATACATTGCATTTGGGTGCACTTTATAGTACTACTACAAATAATGTGGATTTCCAGTTCGTCCTCAAGCGAAGATGTTGAGACTGCGCTTAACAGCTCCCCGCAAGTGTTAGCGGGATTTTAAAGTTCATTTAAAAGTTCGGTTCATTTGCAGCAGAGCCGGGGTGGCTGCTGCGGTCTGATGGAGCCTCCTGGCCGCGTCCCCAGCCGCAGCCCTGGGACGCGCTCACCCGGGCAGCCGGGGCCTTCGGTGCAGCTCTGAAAACGAAGCCCCGTGTACAAACCTCGTGGATCGGTACAGGGGGGTGTGTTTGGGAACCTCTTGATGTGACACATTCTGTTGGGCAGGAAACAGCCTCATTCGGCCACTGTTTCTTTCTTCACCCCACCAGTGTGGAAGACACTCCGTACCTGCTTTTTTCTCTCCTAGCCTTCCTCCCGCTTTGGCCCGCTCTGTGTCTTTACAGGTACAGATTAGAACTGTGCTTTCTAAGTCAGTAGTCTCCTTTTTCCTCGAAGCTACACGTTGTCCAAGCAGGACGGTCAAAGTGGCCCGATGGGGATGGGCCCAGAGGGTGCCAGGGCTGTTCCCCAGCTCCGTCCCAGGACGCAGGTGTCGGTGGCAGCGGCGATGGGACCGGCACCGGTCCCGGGCTCTGGAGGGCAGGGGGACGAGGACTCGGCTCTTCACGAACACATGGCCGTGACACAGCTGCTGAGGAGCTCCCTGTGTGCTGGTGAGGGAAAAGCAGACTGTCCTGAAGATGCTCCCGCTGTACCTGTTTCTCGCACGGCTTGCCAGCATGCTCTGTTTATGAGTTTTGGGGCCAGGCTCATTTTCAGATGTGCCGGCAGATTGGCTTCCCAAAGCTATTGAGTGTTTTCCCCCGCCTGTTGGCAGCAAAGCGTGTGGATCGCTTTATATGATCATCTTCATTCTTATCTCACGTGAGTGATTCCCAGGCACGGCAGGGCCCTGGGCAGTGGTGACACCTCCAGCTCTGCTCGCGTCTGTTCTCTCTCAATGTTCTAATATGCTGAGAATAGAAATATTTAGTATTTCTTCTTCAGCCAATGTATGGAATGTGGGTGAAATTTATCATAGCCTAGCTGTGATCTTGTGGCTCCTTTGGAACTTCTGAAAGCTGTCACGGAATCTTTGTATGCACCGAGAGGAACGAGAAACATTTGTTTGTTTTGCAGAGAGAGTGAGAGGCAGGCAGACAGACAGACTGCCTGCTTAAACTGTGAAGAACGAGAGTATAGCAGAGCCAGAGCTGCTGGGTTTGGAGTCTGCAGAAATCCAGAAGCCTGGTGAACTTCCCATGACATCATCTTCAGACTTCCCATACGTGATACTAAATGATTAATTAGAAAATTTCCATTAAGGATGGATTTTAAGGAGTGGTTCTGGGTGCTCGGTTTAAGACCACCTTGGTTCCTGCTTTCAGGATAAGTGGTGCTGTCACTGCGGGAGGCGTGGGAACCATTTGGAAACTGAGCAAAGAGCGAGCAGTGGCAGGTGTGCGGTGCGCGGTGCGTAGGTGCGCTGGCCGCCCGCGTGTGTCAGCGAGCGGGGCGGCAGCTGGGACCCGCTCTGGAGGGCCTCGATCTCCACCTCCAGCGCCGCGTTGCTGACGCTGACTGTGCGGAAACGCCTGCTCCTTCCCTGCGCGCGGGCCTCGGTCACCTCGGCTGGGGACCCGTCAGGAATTAACCGCGTTGTGAGTGAGGCTGGAGTGGTTTTGTCCCTTTTTCCTCTGCATGAGGAAATGTGTACTGGGCTTTTAATGCTGGAAGAATTAATTAGGATGATCGCCACTGTTGTTACTGATTGCCTCCTTAAAACTTGACTGATGAAAAGTCTCTTGAAACAAATGAGTCTATGAACCAGTGCAGTTCCTGGTGGTGATGGTGACTGGGGGGGATGGGGGTGTCGCTGTCACCTGGCGGGGGCAGAGGGACCAGTGTCTGGGGGGGACGGGAGTGTCGCTGTCACCTGGCGGGGGCAGAGGGACCGGTGTCTGGGGGGGACGGGAGTGTCGCTGTCACCTGGCGGGGGCAGAGGGACCGGTGTCTGGGGGGGACGGGAGTGTCGCTGTCACCTGGCGGGGGCAGAGGGACCGGTGTCTGGGGGGGACGGGGGTGTTGCTGTCACCTGGCGGGGGCAGAGGGACCAGTGTCTGGGGGGGACGGGAGTGTCGCTGTCACCTGGCGGGGGCAGAGGGACCAGTGTCTGGGGGGGACGGGGGTGTCGCTGTCACCTGGCGGGGGCAGAGGGACCGGTGTCTGGGGGGGGACGGGGGTGTCGCTGTCACCTGGCGGGGGCAGAGGGACCGGTGTCTGGGGGGGGACGGGGGTGTCGCTGTCACCTGACGGGGGCAGAGGGACCGGTGTCTGGGGGGGGACGGGGGTGTCGCTGTCACCTGACGGGGGCAGAGGGACCGGCCCGGTTACCCGCGGGGGTCAGGGTGCCGGGAGGGGTCGGTTTGCACTGATGAGGTGCTTCGGGAATCCCGTGGTTTATTTCACCCCTCCGTGACCTGTTTCTGCCGCAGTGTTTGGTGTCTCCTGCGAAGGCTGCCATACCCAGCGTTCCGAGGGGCTGCCCAGGGAATCTGTTCGTCTTGGATGATATTTCTTTTTTTCAAGTTTTGTATGCAATTATTTTTCTTCTTTTCTCTCCAGGGATCCCCTCAGTGCATGTGGCCTCATTTCACACTGCACCGTCCTTTCTCTCAGTGCTTTTCCTCAGGGATCCAATAGAGCACTAGGACTGTAATTTTCAAACTCCTGTGCTAAAATAGGACAAAACTTTCAGAAACGTACCAATGACGTTTTCTTGTTGAACTCTGAACAATTCAGAGGGGGTGAGGTGTGTGTTGTGAGGACACAGGAACGCGTGTCCCGGGGGCCGTGTACCTGCAGTGCCCCCGGCCTGTGGGGTGTCTGTGGTCAACAGTCAGGAATGGAGTGGTCCTGAGTGTTTGTCCATCAGGATTAATTGTTTATAAACAAGACCTTGTATTAATGCGTTTGCTCTCTAATAACGCTTTGTGGAACACTTTCTAGTATAACACAGTGTTTTCTGTGGGTGTTTGCTGCTGTAGAAAGAGGCCATGTTGGTATGCACTGATTGAAGATAAAACAAACTGCAGATGGCGTGTGGAGGGGCCGCGTGTCCAGCGGGGCACGGAGCGGCCTCCTCTGCGCTGCCTGCGTGACGGCTCCGTGGGCACCGCAGCTCTTTCTTCTATGGAAAAGTAAATTTTAGAAAGTGCGGTATTTTTAGCGTCCCCCGCTGAGCTGCAGCAGCTGGAAGGTGGAGGGGCCAAGGCAGCGTCACCAGAACCTTTCCAGGAGTCACTGCCCGTGATTTAAGTTCCCCGGTTTCCAAATGTGCCGGCACCTGCACCCACGGGAACACGGGGTGTTGTGGGATGCTGGGCTTGGCGGGTCCCCCGGGCCTGGCCATGCTGGCTTGTGCCCGTCCCCGCCATGGAGCTGTGACCCACGGGGACACCCGCGTGAGCCCGGGGCAAAGGGGCCTCTGGAGCTGCAGCCTGTCCTGGGGACGTGCTGTAGGTGTCCCTGTGGGGCTCGTGGCGCTGGTGGTGTCCCCGCAGGAGACAGGGCGCTGGTGGTGTCCCTGTGGGACTCATGACGCTGATGGTGTCCCACAGGGATGCAGGGCGCTGGTGGCGTCCCACAGGGACGCAGGGCGCTGGTGGCGTCCCACAGGGACGCAGGGCGCTGGTGGTGTCCCCATGGGGCTCATGGCGCTGGTGGTGTCCCCGTGGGGCTCATGGCGCTGGTGGTGTCCCTGCAGGAGACAGGGCGCTGGTGGTGTCCCCGTGGGACTCATGGCGTTGGTGGTGTCCCACAGGGATGCAGGGTGCTGGTGGTGTCCCCACGGGGCTCATGGCGCTGGTGGTGTCCCACAGGGACGCAGGGCGCTGGTGGTGTCCCCACGGGGCTCATGGCGCTGGTGGTGTCCCACAGGGATGCAGGGTGCTGGTGGTGTCCCCACGGGGCTCATGGCGCTGGTGGTGTCCCACAGGGACGCAGGGCGCTGGTGGTGTCCCCACGGGGCTCATGGTGCTGGTGGTGTCCCCGTGGGACTCATGGCGCTGGTGGTGTCCCCACAGGGATGCAGGGTGCTGGTGGTGTCCCCACGGGGCTCATGGCGCGGGTGGTGTCCCCGTGGGACTCATGGCGCAGGTGGTGTCCCCACAGGGATGCAGGGCGCTGGTGGTGTCCCCACGGGGCTCATGGCGCTGGTGGTGTCCCACAGGGACGCAGGGCACTGGTGGTGTCCCCACGGGGCTCATGGTGCTGGTGGTGTCCCACAGGGACGCAGGGCGCTGGTGGTGTCCCCACAGGGCTCATGGCGCTGGTGGTGTCCCCACAGGGACGCAGGGCGCTGGTGGTGTTCCCACAGGGCTCATGGTGCTGGTGGTGTCCCACAGGGACGCAGGGCGCTGGTGGTGTCGCTGGTGCAAGGGAAGGACGGGCGCTCCATGTTTGAAGTCGTCTCTCAGCTGCGTGTGTTTGGGTTTTCTTATTAATGCTAAATATTTGCACTTTGGGATGTTTTCAAGAAGGTGGAAGGTCCTTTCTGACACAAGGGTCATTCTCCTTGCTCTGATGCATTGATTTCAGAATTGACTCTCGATAGTGCCTAAAACACTTGCGTCCAGCACATTAAGAAGCGAAAGCTAGGTACCAGCAAATTTGTTTAGAAAGGATACTTCTGATACTCTTATAATTTAATTTTATTCTTCTGTAATTAAAAGTAGTGTTCAAGAGCTGGCCATGTGGGCATCGAGTAAAACTTTAAATCGGGCACTCCGCACAGAGGGGAAACGAAATGACAAAGAAACGGAGGCTTTGTGTGGGGCCCGGAGCGGCCGAGGTCCGTTGGCGCTCTCCTCGGTGCGGTTGTGCTCCAGCTGTCCAGCCCGCGCCGGCTGTGGAGCTGAGCTGTGCGCAGGTGTCGGGAACCCCCGGGCGTGAGCTGCTGGTGTCGGGAACCCCCGGGCGTGAGCTGCTGGTGTCGGGAACCCCCGGGCGTGAGCTGCTCGCCGGACGGTGACATCCTGGGAATGGTTCTCCGCAGTCAGTGCAGCGGGCGGACAGACATTCCTACACCCGAGCTCGCGCTCTGAACGCAGCGGCAGAACCCAGATCGGTCCCCTGTTGAGTTTGTCATCTTCTTGCTCCTCTGCCAAAGCCGAGTGAGGGAGATCCTGCTGTGCGTGCCAGAGAGCGAATAAATCATCCCCGACTAAAGCTAAGGCCGTGTTATTTTCCATATGCATTGTGACTTGTGTTTTATTTGATTGTACATTGTGTTTTCTGGGAACCGATGTCATATCACAGTGACTTTATATTACTTATATTTTATGCAGCACTTCAGAACGTGTCTGCAGTTTACAAAGACCAAGCAGTTATTTGCCTGTTTTCCCTGTACCATGGTTTTGTACCTGTGTGTGTTGATTAATGCACTGTTGAGGACCCATCTTTCCCAGTTGGTTTGGAGCTCCACCGCAGAAATGGGCTCGCTCCAGAGGAAACCGCTGGGCAGGCTGGGGGTGCTGGAGCAGGTCCCTTCGGCTCCTGAGCCCCAGCCTGTGTCCCCGGGGCTGTCTGCAAGGCCACAGGTGCAGAGTGGGGCTGGACCTGGTTCAAATCACACCTGATCTCAATTAAAACGTAATGAAGAGGCAGCCATTGCTGACCAGGCTGCAGACTGTGTAGGGTGAGGAGAATCTGGAGGAGCCCCCTCTGGGAAGGGGGAGCTGCCTGCCATGGGATAGGGGAGCGGGATTTGGGACTCTCAGGACTCTTTCATAGTCTAAAATAAGTGACAGAGTGTCCGAGGATTCACGCTCTGGAGGAAGAGCAGAGGGTAAGTGTGGGGAGCTCTGGTAGCTCTGGTTCCTGTGCTCTGGGTGGGCGTGCCGGGGTCTGCCCCTCTGTTCCCTTCTGGGCTCACGGGCAGCGTGGCAAGCGGTGCCAGAGCGCTCGGAGCCTGCCCCGGAGGTTTGGTGCCGGCTCCGGCCCAGCCTCGGGTGCTGCTGAGTTCTACCTTAAGTGCTTTGTGTCTGTGGAAAACAATGTGTATTGCACAATGTGGGGTAAAATGCAAGTCAAAACACTTCAAAAGCACCAGAAGAGGTTTGGAGCGTAATTCCTCAGTATTTTTATTATTATTTTTAAAGAATATATTTTAATGGCTGTGTTTGCTTTATGGTGGCAATGTGCACTTAATGCATTAAGCCACACTTACAAGATATGAAGTCTTCAGTTAAAAATGCAATGTATTTGTACTTCTGTACTATATTAGCAAGTAAGATAGTTTAGAAGTGGCTTTGGAAAGAATCAGTAGATTTGAGCACCGGTGTTCAGAGCCGTTCTGGTTTAGACTCGTGGGCTAAGTATCTGTTTAAGACTGGAGTGCATGTTGACTTTTAGTTTCAGGGAAAATCCAATAGGTTTGCTCCTTTCAATAAGTGGAAATAATGGGGATTTTGTTGATTTATCAACAAAGAATAATGGGAAGGGAGGTATTTTTGTATGTGCGAGCCTTCTGAACGTGAAGTAGAAACATAAGGACGTGTTTGTGTAACTGCAGCAGACACAGACGCTTTGGGTTTCCTCCCTGGTTGTGTTGGAACTGCGAATTCAGCGTTTAAAAAGTAATCCCTGGTTACCCAAGTTTACCAGGAAACTCAACTTTTTAAAAATACAAATGAAGTATATTTAAAGTCTTTCCTTTGTAAATATGCAATTATGCTCTTAGACCCCTCCCGCTCATGCTTTAACCATCTAAAAATCTCACCTGAATGATAGATAATTGGGTAATCCTGCCATTGGAGTGCTGAGTGCCATCCGGAACTTTCCCACGGCCACAACTGGACTCTTAGACTCTAATTTTTTGTAGGAGGTAGATCTAGAAATATATATGGAGAGAGAGACGTGCACATAATGCTCCCCCCAGATATATGTATGTGTGTGTATATATATAGATATGTAGGCATATCGTTCCTTCTGGGCGAGTGAATTTGTAGTCTGTAGTCTGAATTCAGCTCGGTTAGCTCACATTGCTCCCCAGGGACCATTTCTACCAGTCTTTAGCTGAGTATTTATGATTAATTTTGAGTACGTGCTATGAATCTGCCTGGATTTTGAGAATCTGCTGGCATTCACCCCTCTGAGGGGGCTGTAAAGGTAATGTATGGCTTACAAATCACAGCTGAACGGGAGAGCAGAGTCCAGCAGGTATGACCTAGGCTGCCTCGTTGATTGCTTGCAGTCAGTGCCATCTGATCTGCATGGAACTGCCCTGAGGAGCCTGATCTGGCTGCTCGGGGCTTTGCTTTGGATCTTTCTGTCCTGTCCCGAATTGTTCCCGGTGAAGCCGCACGCGGGGTGCATGTGGAGGTCCCTGTGCGGGCTGTGCCGCTGGCGTCGGGGAGGGTGCTGGGGGGCCACTCGCAGCCTGGGAACAGCCCAGGTGCTTCTCCAGGGAGATGAATTGCTCTGTGTTGATGTGCTCAGGCCGCTGTGGGCCGTGCGGGATTGTCCCGCAGCCCGGTGCGTCGGCCCTGGAGCGCTCGCAGCCAGGGAGGGAGCCCTCTGACCCCCCGTCCTCGCAGCTTCAGCATCCGCTGCCTCCTGCGCTGTGACCAGGGCACGCTGTGAAACGGCTGTTGCAGCTGATAGCTTGCTATTCGTTAAAGACTGGAAGTTGAAGGAGAGGAGGGGAGGAAGTTCCTGGAGTTCTAATATGGGTCAGAAGTTGGGATGTCTTCTAAGGATCTCTGACAGGCAAGTTACGGTTGAGATCAGAGCAGGTCTTTTCTGGGCGTGTTGAACTGTGCCCTGTCTGCTCTCAAACAGGTGAAAAAGCGGATGAACCGGTGCCGAGCTCTGGTGTCGTCAGGGTGAGTGTTCTCAGGCGTACTCATCACGTGGGGATGGCTGAACCGGCCGTGGCCTTGACCCTAGGAAGGGCAATGTCAGAAAACTGCTGTTTTGCTAAGGAATTTGGGAGAAAGCTTGAGATTTCTGTTTTGATGTGAATGTGGCAACCTCTGAAGTCAGACAACGCGCCGGGTGGGGTGTATCCAATCCCGGTACAGCAAAGGGGTTTAGTTTCAAATGGGGTATGAAATAGGTGTGCGGTAGCCTGTGGATACCAGGCACTAGGAGTCAGTTAATAAATAATTCTAGTGAGCTCTTTCAACCCCTGCCTGCATTTAAGGGTATTTCTTGTGTAACTGTGGAAAATACTTTGTGCAAACAGAGGGAGCAGAAGACAGATGTGTAAGAAGGCTGTAGGAACAGAGTGGAAACGGAACGTTGTTTGGTGAGTTAATCAACACGATTGTGAGTAGTTTGCAGTAGGAGCTGGCGGTTTACATAACGTTCTTCTCCTCTGGAGTGGGGAGCAGTGAGGACCCTTCCGTGGGGACCCTCAGGGTGCGCCCCGGGGGTCGCTCTCAGCCCCTCTGCTGTTCGATTGCGGTGCCACGTCCAGCTGGTGTCAACATTCAGTGAATTAAAACTGGGATCACAAGGGTTTTGCTGCTACAACTGGTGCCATTTTGTTAGGATTGGGTGTTTTTGGGAAGTTTTTCTGAGGGGGGATGAGAGATTGGTGAATAAAGTCAGTTCAAACCTGTTTTATTCTAGTGGGGTTGTTCTAAAAGTCATCTCTGAGTCTGCAGTTGTTGGGAGAGATTCAGCAGAGTGTTTAAAATCCCTCCTGTTGCAGTGTAATGGTGTTCTTTGGTTCGCCTGTCTGCCGTGGGGCTGTTTCCGTGATGGCTGTGCAGTTTCGCGCTGTCCGTGCCGACCTGCGGGGTGTTTTCCCTCTGGAGAGGAGGAGGAGCGGTGTGGGTGACCGGGGCCGCGTATCGCAGCATGGATGTTTGTTTTCAGACATCTCCAAGACAAACATTAAAAACCGTGCATCCGTCCGTTGAAGTGTCCTCGTGTTCGCAGGGGTCTCCTGCAGCGCGTCCTCGCGAGTGGGTTTCAGGTCAGTGTCACTCGAGCGGTCAGAGGTGGCTTTTCCCAGTGTGACCTAATGTGTGTGGAATGTTTCAAAATATGGAAGTATTTCAGGAGGGAGAAGTCAATAAAAGTGATCTTTAATTTGTCAGAGTCTATCTTGAGCCTGTTTTCCTAAACAGGAAAGGAGCCATTCCAGCCGCTCAGCAGTGTTGACACTGGGTAAGTGCGCTTCCTGGTGACAGAGCAATAGAGGTGTTACCTCGCTGCAAACAGGATATCTCTTAATAGTTAGGTTTAAATATACAAAATTTTCCACAGTGGCTTTGTGTTTCTGGACACAGAATGGATGTTGGCTGTTGGTGTTGGTGCTGGCTGGAGGTCGGGAGGTTTCCACGGGCCCCTCGTGCTGTTGCCCGTGTGGGTTTTCGTGTTGAACCAAGGGCACCGCTGCCGCCAGCCCTCGGGGGAGCTGAGCTGGGGCTGCTGCTGATCCGGAGCGGGCTGGGGGTGCAAAGTGAGCTCTAATCTGAACGTGCCTTCTGCCCCAAAAAAGCCTGTGAATTCAGTTGATGGTGAATGTTCAGTTACAAATATAGAGTGGTTTTCTGTTGAAAACACCGAGGACAAGCAGGATGCAGAGTACGTACTCTTGCAGTACTTGACTCGCATCTTGTTCGGCTGTCGAGCAGGTGATTCCCCTGGTCTGGCATGGCAGGTGCACGTGTGCAGCGGAGCTCAGTCATCCTGGGACAGCGTATGTGGAGTAATGTAGCTTCTTGCTGCCGTCTTGTCTCTTCCCTGAGTAAGAAATGCGTTACAGTAAGGAAAGACGTTCCAGACATGTAACTGCTGAATAGAAACTCTCTATTCAGTTGTGTGCTGTGGGCAGCTCTTGAGATGAACGGGGCTGGTGTCCCCAGGGCAGGTGTCCCCATGGGGGGTGTCCCCAGGGCGGGTGTCCCACCACCACGCTTCTGTGGCGCTTCTGCCCTTGCCTTGAGGGCATTTCCAGGGCTGTCCGGTGAACTTCCCACCATTGCAAAATATCTTGCTGACCTCATAAACCGACTTGGGTATGAAAGAGTTGATGAAGTCACCGAGAGGCGAAACTGTGTCTTGGCCATATGTTTAAAAAAAAAATCCCCAGGAAATATAGTTCTTCGCATTTTCTGTCTGACTCTCAGAAATATCCCAAAATGCTCTGAGAACTTTCCCCAGTTTCCTATATCTGTACTACTGGGTATTTTAAGAATAGTGAGACCCAGCAGTTCAGTGTTGTGAGTGGGTTCTGTCCCTGCGGGTTGCAGTGTCGATGCTCAGTGTCAGGTGCTCTGAGGAACAGCTCTTGCTGTCAGCACCAAGCTGCAGCCGCCCACGCGGTGCCCCGGTGGTAAAGAGCCCGAGGGGTGAATTTGTGCTGAAGAAGCGGCTGTGTGAATGTGGCAGCGAATGAGTGATCTCAGCGATGTTCAGAGTGTTTCTGGAGCGGCGCTGAAGCCAAGCAGAGAGTGTGGTGGACCAGGAGAGAAGGCTCAGTGAGCTGTGTGTAGCGCATCGCTTTGAAATCGGCTGTTTGCAGGCTTGTTGTTACGCGATGGGGCAGCAGCAGGTGGGGGGTGTCCCAGGGGTCACTGTGAGCTCCAGTATATGTGTGTGTGTGTGTGTGTGTGTGTGTGTCTGTCCCGCAGGAACGGGCCGCGGAGCTCGGCGTGGTGTGAAGAAGGGCTGAAGTTCAGCGAGGGGGAAGCACAGCCCAGACCCTACTGCTCATCGCTCTGTGCGCCGTTGACTCTCGGGTGAATACGCAGGGTTGTTCCGAAGTCCCTGTTGAGTCACTTTAACAACCTGCAGGGCACAGTTTTGTGGGGGAAAAGCACAAACCTGTAAGAGTGCGAGAGCTGAGCTCGGGAGGGCTGGGGGAGCTTGGGGTCTGCCCAGGGGATTGGGAGGTGGAGGCCCTGCAGCCCCTGGTCCCGTGACCTTCGCGCTGTCGGGAGGGGTCCCCGAGACCCCCGCAGAGCCCAGCGGGGCCGGGACCACCTGCACAGAGCGTGGGGCTCAGACCTTCTGCGGTGCTGTCTGGATGTGCCGGGGGGGCTTAGAAGGATACAGCTCTGCCAAAACAGGCAGGAGGTTGTGGGGCTGGGACCAGACTTCGTATCGCAGCGCTGAGTCTCATAGCTGGTGTCCCGTGGATCCTTCCTGGGCACGTGGGTGCAGCAGTGAAGTGTCTGCAGAGAGGTTCTGCTTGTCGTGCAGTGGAAAACATCTCTAGTTCCTTTGTGTGTATCTTTTGTTCTTAGATTTGTGGTGTTGTATATTGCTAAGCCTGCCATTTTTAGCTTTCTCTGTACACGCGTGGGGCTCTCTGCGGATGGTGTCTTCCCCTGCGGGGCTGCGAGTCCCCTTGCGGCCCCGCGCCGGTGCGGGCAGCGTTGATCGGGCCGGGTGTGCGCTTGCTCGCACGTTGCAGTCCAGGCCAGTGGTCGTTCCTGCCGACCGACCCTTGCTCAGGTTGTTTTGCATCTGAATGTAAAACGCTCTTCTGTACCTGTGCGGGATGCGGCCTTGTCCCTCCCAGCATCTGTTCCGAGTGCACTTGCACAGGTGGTTCTGCTCGCCTGTCGCTCGGATAACTTCACCCCTCGCCTTGCCCCGGCACTTAATTCATGTTCTCTTATTTTCTGACTAAGCTGCCGGACTGAATGTGAAAAGCCTTTGCTTTCTGCAGCCTTCCGAAGACTTTTTTTGCCAAATAATAGTGGGAGGTTGGCTTCTGATCAGTCTTTCTGTTTGCTTTGTAGCCAGTTTCCGTCCTGGTTGCTCGCTCAGTGGCTCTGCCGGGAGATGAGATTTGCTCTGTCCCAGGGAGCCTTTTCTGCTTGGGAAACCTCATAAAAATCTGCAAAACTTTCCTAACACCAGTCGGGGGGCACCGTGAGAGCTTGGCAGGAATTGAACAGCTTGAATATTGAGAACAGACTGAAAACGCTGACTTCTGACCTGCTGATCTCCAGTTAATATATAATAAACATGTTTGTATCTACATATGCAAATATTTCTGTATAACATTGAATTGGGGCTGGCGCTGCTCCCGGTGGATGGGAGAGGGCAGACGTGGCACGAGGACCTGTGCCCAAGCCAGGGTGGGTGGCGGAGGGCAGACATGGAGTGAGGAGCTGCGCCCGAGCTGGGGTGATGGAGGAGGGCAGACATGGAGTGAGGAGCTGAGCCCGAGCTGGGGTGATGGCGGAGGGCAGACATGGAGTGAGGAGCTGCGCCCGAGCTGGGGTGATGGAGGAGCGTGGTCAGACGGGACGTGCATCGCAGGAACCTTGAAGGAGAGTTGCCCGGGCAGTAAATTGGGTGGCAGGACTTGCTCCCCACCTGGTTCAGTCGCCAAGCTCTTTGTTGTCCCAGCCGCGGTGCTTGTTTGCACACGCACCATTAGTTATTCCTTGTCCAGCTTACTGTCCTGCTTTACCCTCTGTGGCTTCTTTTGCGTGAGATTAGTGCTGCTTAACGTGGAGCCGGGAGATCTGGGGGCCTTGCTCATTTGCTCTCTGGTTGTTAGACTTCAAAGAGCACGTGTGACTTGTTTTCACGTTCTTCTGTATCCATGTTATTTCATGGGAGTAGTGACCGAGGTACTCACCTGGCCTTTGGGCTTTTCTTTAGAAAAAGACCAAAAAAGGCATAAGTCACAAACACAAAGCAAAAACTCGGGCGCGTTGAGCCGCTCAGTGCGGCCGCAGGAGCCAGCGGCGCGGGTTGTACTCGATGCCTGGTGAACGCCTGTCACTTGTTTGCCGGTGCCGCGTTGTGTGGGTTGGGCGGCGGTAACCGGAGCTCCTTGGGTGAGCTGCTGCTTTGCAGGTAGTGGATTAACTGCAGCGGCTGTATCGCACAGGTGTGTTCAGTCTCCCTACGGTTTGCTCACTAATGTGGTCCTTCCCTGTTCCCCGGTAGAAATCTGCAGAAAGGGAACCGGAGTCCTTGTCTGCAGGGCACGACTGTGAGCTCAGCTGTGGAAACAGGAATGCTATAGCTCCATTTCCACCGTTTGTTCTGCGGAGTTATATTAAAAAATACAAAAATAACGCGTTATTGCCCTTTACTAGTATCTCTCGCTATTTGTGGTCAGTTTCAAACAAGAAGCTCCTTTCCTAAGGAACGGGAAGCTGCAGGAAACGGAGCTGGAACGCGGTGCACAGATGCACTGGGGCTTCTTGCGCAGCGCTGCTCTCGGAAATGCCAGCTTGATTTTTTTGGCAACCCCTTTGCAGCTGGAGTGGGTTTTGCAAGCACTTGTTAGATATTAAATACCTTTTACTTAATTCATGGATGGATCTGCACATACCTGGAAACGCATTGTCAGCTTGATAAAATTAGTTGGAAAATTGGTTAATAATATATGAAAATAGAACCTTTATTTGAGTGGTGCTATGTTCTCCTGAGAGTAATGAAAGCTTTGATGCTTCCTCTGGTGGTGGTCAGAATTGCCTTACCTGTGTTATCCATAGTGGTACTGAGCAAAACGTGGATATTTCTGAAATGTACTCTGTCTGCTAAACTCCCAGTTTAATGTAATGGATTTAGAAGAGTTTGATTGGGAGACAAATGGAAACTGGATAAACCTGTATTGACATAGCAATATTAAAAATAGGGCAGATTAAGTGGGTGTCTGTAAGGAGGGCGAGAGCAGAGCGTGATGCGGGGCGCACGGCGGCAGAGCCGCGGCTGGAGCGGCTGCAGGCGGAGCTGAGCGCACCGCGGGCTGCTCCGGGAGCACTGACCGGGCTGGTGCTGAGCAAGGGGTCCCGTTGTCACCCGTGCTGTGGGACCGGGGGACACGTGGAGCTTCATTTTGTGACTTTTGGTTGTACTCAGACAAGTTCTGTTGGACGTCTTTGGATGCAAGCAAAGACGTTTGGGCTGGATCTTCAATCTGAGTTCAAGCAGGCATTGATGTTACTCAAGAAATGCACCCTTTTATCTTTATTTTTGTTGCTGGGGTTTCAGAGCTCACAGAGGTGCGGGAGGTGTCTGTGCAGGGACGGGCACGGAGACGTTTGTGTGAGCAGGAGGTGTCTGCAGCTGGAGAAGGGGCGGTCGGGGGCAGCGGTGGTGTCTGAGCAGCAGCCCGAGCGTCCCTGGGACCGTGGTACCCGCGGGGAGCACCGGGACAGGCTCCTCTGCAGCCCGATGGAGGGGACACCGCCGGCCGGGTGGGGCGGCTTCCGGTCCGGTTCACGCCTCTGCTCGCTTGTCCTTCGTGGTGTGGGACGGCGCGGTGGTTTGAAGACAGAACTGAAGTTCGATGGCACCGTTCGGTTGCGGGTTCACCTGCGGGTTGGGTCACGCAGATTGCTGAGGTTGCGTGTGGTTTGTTGTGAGCAGGGCTTCACTTTCACAAGTGAAACTGCGAGTGTGCTTGGCTGAGAAACCATCAGCGTGGGGACGTGGGATCAGCAGGGGAGGGTGCACCAGGGATTCCCTGCACTTAGGAAAAGGTGCAGCCTTACAGAGCTGGACCGAGCCCTTGTGCTTAAAAAAGTACTATCTGATGAGTTTATACATCCACTAACACAAAGAGGAACAGTGAGATGATCCTGCGAGGCGGGGGTGCTGATCGGGTGTATTTCTGATGTGTACGTGTTTTGTTGCTTTGTGGTTTTTCAGAATTCGTTTCGGGCAGCAGCAGCGGTTTTTCTCCAGGTCACAGTCCGAGCCGTCACCCGTGCTCTGGGTTACTCCGCAGCCTCTGTGCTGACAGCGCGTTCTCAGAGCCTGCGCCATCCCACACGGCGCTTTGTCTGCTGATGCTTCCTTCCTTGAGAGCCTATATTTAGGGTTAAAAAGCACTCCCTGTGGCACAGGGCTGCAGGCAGTTGCCTTTCGAGCGGGAGGAAACGGTTTTCTTTAGGGATAAGAGTGAACGAAGGGCAGGATTTCCTGTGGAAACTCACCCACATGAGAGCTGACTTTTACTTGCAACTTAATGGCAAAAAAAGGCTAAATGAAAAACCTGGACGACTTACACCAGCGTAAGAGGGGCTTTTTCTTTCTCCTCGTGGCGGTTCTGGGCAGGTTTGCTGTAGCTGGATCAGCGTCCCCCGGCAAGGAGGGACCAGCACCGTCTCAGGCCGCGTTCTGGGGCTCGCTTGGCCAGACCCGCAGGTGGCAGCTGCCTGGTCCGGGGTCACTGCGTGCGCGGAGCCGCCCCAGCCGTCGCCCTTGCCCTGGGTTGCGCCGTGCGGCGCAGGGAGAGGCTGCGGGTCCCTCTGCAGAGGAGGGAGAGCTGGCTTTTCAGTGCAGGACGGCGGCGGAGGGCAGGAGCAGCGCCCAGAGCAGATGTGTTCCCTGCTCAGCGTGCTCTGGTTTCCTCTCCCTTATTAACGGCTCTAAAAATAGCCCGTTGTTCCCGGCGGTCACGGAGGCCGGGCCTGCGGTGGTGTGGGGAGGGACAGGCCGTGCTGGGCCGAGGGGCCCTGGCTGCTGCCGGGGTCCCAGTGCCGGCCCCTGGGTGCTGCTGGGTCCCAGTGCTGTCTGTCTGTACCCCGGCTGCTGCGGGGGTCCCAGTGCTGTCCCCGTCTGTCTGTCCCCCGGCTGCTGCTGGGGTCCCAGTGCTGTCTGTCTGTCCCCCGGCTGCTGCCGGGGTCCCAGTGCCATCCCCATCTGTCTGTCCCCTGGCGCCGGATCCCAGTGCTGTCTGTCTGTCCCCCGGCTGCTGCCGGGGTCCCAGTGCCGTCCCCATCTGTCTGTCCCCTGGCGCCGGATCCCAGTGCTGTCTGTCTGTCCCCCGGCTGCTGCTGGGGTCCCGGTGCCGTCCCTGTCTGTCTGTCCCTCGGGTGCTGCTGGGGTCCCAGTGCTGGGTTCCAGTGCTGTCTGTCTGTCCCCCGGCTGCTGCCGGGGTCCCGGTGCCGTCCCCGTCTGTCTGTCCCCTGGGTGCTGCCGAGTCCCAGCGCTGTCTGTCTGTTCCCCAGGTGCTGCTGGGTCCCAGCGCTGTCTGTCTGTCCCCTGGGTGCTGCCGAGTCCCAGCGCTGTCTGTCTGTTCGCTGGGGGCTGCTGGGTCCCGGCACTGTCACCCGTGTGCGTGCCTGTCCTCGTTGGCACCTGTAGGTGTGCAGAGATGCGTTCTCAGGTCCTCGGCCATGCCTTTGACCCTTCCAGGCCGTGTGTGCCCTGGGCTGGGCACGGCCAGGACCTGTGCCGGGCGGTGTGGTCAGGGCCCGAACACAGCCCACAGGATTGAGGTACTGAAGTGAAGAGCAGGAGAAATCCAAATTCTAGGCATTTAAACATCACTGTTTCAATATTGCTTGATGCTTAGGTTTCCATGTGAATATTGATGCCAGATTTAAGTGTACCTCCATTTTAAAAGCAGCAGGGAAGTATTTGTGTGTTTCATTTGAGAATTTGCTTCTGCTTAATCTGAAACTGACTGGGTAAAGCCCTTCACCAAGGGCCTTACATATGTCCCTGACAATTTATATCTTTAAGATTGCCTGTCTGCAAGCCATCTGATGGTCGTTTATGGAGACTTATCAAAATACCAAGGATGTTATTTTCAAGTGCATATATCAGTTTTGCTGCTCTGGCTTCTTAGAAATTGCTGAGCCCAGAGCAGCCTGGTCTGGTTTTCCCGGTGCTGGCCCCGGCGCAGCACAAGGGACGAGCTCTGCAGCGAGGCTGCTGGGCCGCGGGGAGTTCTGCAGGAATCGGGGCTCCGTGCTGCCCCTGTGTCTTCACTCACAGCGGGGCCGAGTCCAGCCTGGGTGTCTTTGGGATGCGTCAGCAGCTCTGCTCCCCATCCAGGGTCCCGGTGGGCTCCCAAGCGGGGGCCGCCTGCTGCCCGCCCGCCTGCCGTGGGTGCTCTGAGCGCTCCGCACTCGCACTGGGGCGTGCGCGTGTGTGCGACGTGTCTGACCTTCTGAGGCTGCAGAGTTTGCCCTGGTGGTCCCGGGTCCCCCATCCAGGGCACGAGACGCTTCATCTCGACGCGTTGGGTGGCGTGTTCGCGGGGCCTTGCTCCCCAAGGGGTCACCCCCGGGAGAGCAGCGTCCCGTAGAAATCTGGGGTGCCGGGCCCCCTCCCGGCAGTGCCAGAGCAGCTCGGAATGAAGCCGCGAGTAACCCGTGGGGATTATTGTGCCCTGATCAAAGATGCATTTATTATTACAGAAACATGCACAGCACTGAGAAGAAAAAAATACTGAAAAGCCATTGTCCAGATAAAATTGAAATGAATTTCTAAGTATGTCCCTTGGTGCTTCATTTCTGAAATAGGATGTAAACAACTTTCACATGGTCTCCTCTGCTATCAAAGGCTTGGGTTAGATCACTACATATTTCTTTATTAGTGTGCTGAACTGCATTTTGGCAACCCCCATGCTTCGCTTGGCAGCAAACTGACAGCCGTGCTTAGGACTGTGGTATTTTTGCATGAAAGATCTCTATTTAATGGGGTGTGCTGGAGCCGCCTTGCTGACAGCCTGCGCGTTGCTGCTGGGTTTTCCTGGAGCTGGGTCTGCGGGGCTCTGGGAAAGCCTCGGACTTTATCCCGGGCAGGACAGTGCCCAGTCGAGAGGCGTTCAGCTCGTAAATGTGGTTATCTTCTGGAGGAAAGAGCGTTGACGGCGCAGAGGAGCTGACACACGTCGCCGTACACCAGTGTGTACAGCTGATGGACTTTAGCTCCTGAGCTTTGGTTCGTGAAGTTCTTGTCTACAAAAGTGAGCATTTACATAACGTTAATTATTTTTTTCCACAGGACACATTCTACCTTGTTAATTGAAGACTGTATTTTATACTGGCCTCCTGCTCTGCAGTTACTCCCCAGCTGTTCAGCTCAGCGGGTGTCACGGAGCCATAGGTGTGGTTGTGTAGGTGCAATACATACATACATACATACATATGTATGTACAGTGCGGCTCACCGTGGCACAGCACCAGCACTCCTGTTTGGGGTGCGGAAGGCGCTGGAGCCCTGGCGTCGCGGCCTCGAGGCCCAGCGCTGCGGAAAGACGTGCCAGCGGCACAGCCGTGCGCTCCTGGCGCACCGGGGTGTGCTGGGCTCCGTGACAGCCGGCCTGCGGGAGGACCTGTTCCATCGTTGGCTTTAGCAGCTGCTGTTGCGGCGCGTTTGTTGCCTCATGGGAGCTCTGCAGCTGACATGTCCTCAACGTTACTGTGTCCCTGTCGTAACTGGGACTCGGGAAGATGGCGGTGCTGTGGCAGCTCTACAGCCCTGTGCGCACCTCGCTGTGACTTGGCCCGGGGAGCCACGTTCTGTATCAGGCTCTTGTCGGTGGCTGCCAGGGATTTTCTTTAACTGGTTCACGTAGAATTTCTCTTGCTTTCCTTGCTGGGAAGGGCTGTGCCTGTTTGGCAGCGCTGCCCTGCAGCTCTGTGTCCCGCGGCGCCGCGGTGCGGGGTCCGGACCGCGTGGGGCAGCCACGGGCCTGGGCACGCAGCGCTGCGGAAAGGACCAGAACCGGGACTGGCTGGTGTTTGCCTATCATGTACATCAACAAACAAACAAACAAACAAACAAACAAAAACCACCCACCCACACTCACAAAACCCCACCACGAACAAACAAACCAACCCCAGTTGCTTTAAATAACAAGTAATCATCCCCATATTCAACCTAGGGGGAGGTTTTAAAGATCTAATTTAAAACAGGGAGAGAAACCCCACAAATACACAAGATGGAGCATGGTAGTGATTGTGAATATTGGTGGAGGTTTATTTTATCTGTCCATGTGCAAGAACAAGTTAATTTCATTTACACTGGGTTTCAGCATACAGTGTGTTTTCCCCATGCCATTCCAAAATCAGGATACAGAGTAACTGAGAACTTGAGTATATTAATGTGGTTAATCGCTGCTGTTTGCTAACAATTACCGTTTGTGTGATGATATAAATACCGGGTGTTGGATTGACTCTTGTTGTTAATACTCTTAACACGCTGGTTATTCAAATGTCTGGAGCCTTTAATCTGTCAATAAGATGCTGGTAATAGAAGTTAAATTTGAAATACACTGGGAGTTGGCTGGTGTCGGGATAGTTAAGGTCCGTGGGTTTTTTACTCGGGTCTTTGCAGTCCCCTGTAGATGACTGTTCCTGGAGCTTGTGTCCTGCGCTGGTGTCTGCTGGGTTTATCCCGCACAAGGGATGTGAGCAGATCAGGACTGGTCTGGTCTCTGTTCGCAGCCCCTGCCCACCCGCCCCAGCCCCAGCGCCGTACGCCCTGCCCACCCACCTGCCCAGACCCCGGCGCTGTGTGCCCTGCCCACCCACCCCAACCCTGGCTCTGTGTGCCCTGCCCACCCACCCCAACCCTGGCTCTGTGTGCCCTGCCCACCCACCCCAACCCTGGCTCTGTGTGCCCTGCCCACCCACCCGCCCCAACTCCAGCGCCGTGCGCCCTGCCCACCCACCTGCCCGGACCCCAGCGCCGTGCGCCCTGCCCACCCACCTGCCCGGACCCCAGCGCCGTGCGCCCTGCCCACCCACCGAAACCCGGCGCCGTGTGCCCTGCCCACCCACCCCAACCCTCGCTCTGTGTGCCCTGCCCACCCACCTCAACCCCGGCGCTGTGCGCCCTGCTCACCCACCTGCGTGAACCCCAGCGCCGTGCGCCCTGCCCACCCACCCCAACCCTCGCTCTGTGTGCCCTGCCCACCCACCTCAACCCCGGCGCTGTGCGCCCTGCTCACCCACCTGCGTGAACCCCAGCGCCGTGCGCCCTGCCCACCCACCCCAACCCTGGCTCTGTGTGCCCTGCCGGGACCCCAGCGCCGTGTGCCCTGCCCACCCACCTGTGTGAACCCCAACGCTGTGTGCCCTGCCCGGACCCCAGCGCCGTGCGCCCTGCCCACCCACCTGTGTGAACCCCAACGCTGTGTGCCCTGCCCAGACCCCAGCGCCGTGCGCCCTGCCCACCCACCTGCGTGAACCCCAACGCTGTGTGCCCTGCCCGGACCCCAGCGCCGTGCGCCCTGCCCACCCACCTGCGTGAACCCCAGCGCCGTGCGCCCTGCCCACCCACCCAGACACCTGTGCCACAGCCACCGGCCCTGGCTTCTCCCTAGCGTGTGTCTGGGTGCGCGTCAGACCTGCCTACACCTGGCCGTCTGGCCACCGCGTACACTTCTTGTTTTCTACACAGGCAATTCTGCAAGTCTTGTTGCTCTGTCTGAGTGTAACGTAACCCTTTAGAAAATGACCTGTTATTTAACTCTGCTAAAAATAGCTATGGAAGAATGTGTATCTTCAATTAATTATAGCAGGGGAATTATATAATTGAAAGCTGAGCTTTGTTAGTGTTGAGAGAAGTCTTTGTCTTCTGTTCTCAGACACTGGATTAACTAAGAAAGCAATAGAGTTGAGACAGATGTTAACGTGTTTGGATTAGATATGTGTATATGTAAATAGACACAGATGTATATTTACATAACTCTGTGTATGTTCGTGCTCGTATACATGTACCTTTCGTAAGTCTGCTGCTTTACTAGGTTTTCATTCATGTGTATATATGAACAGCATGGCATTATGAAGGAAAAGGGGCACTGTTTGCTTTTCCTTTCCTTTGTTTGTTTGCAACCCGTTATTAGAGTGACTCCATCGCCGCTTCCCATTTAGGACATTGTTTGATACAGATGATATTGGCTGAGGAAAAAGGGCACCTTTGTGGATGGTGCTGGCTTACAGGCTACTGAGCAACTTATTTGGTATAAAAATAGCGTTGTATCCATGATTAGAGCTGCACGTTGCTAATTAGCAGCGTCGGTGGGTGCGCAGCCGGCACACGAAGGCCGGGGCAGCGTGCGGTGTGTGCGGCAGCGCTGGGATCTCGCTCGGGCTCTGGCAATGCGTTCTGCAGGTGTTTGGCAGGCAGCGCCGTTAATGGGCTGTGAAAGCCCGTCAGAAAGTATTAGCTGTGTAAATCCCGCAGGAAGTTCGGCGCTGACGACGAAAGCTTTAAGCGCTTTTTCATGTGAAGTGTGTTTTCCAGAT
Organism: Patagioenas fasciata; assembly: GCF_037038585.1. Classification (NCBI taxonomy): domain Eukaryota; kingdom Metazoa; phylum Chordata; class Aves; order Columbiformes; family Columbidae; genus Patagioenas; species Patagioenas fasciata. The sequence continues at coordinate 42,847,671 of NC_092527.1, forward strand.
GTTTGAAATGAGTTGCTGAACCGGAGTCTTGCTAAGTAATAGTACATACAGCTCACGGGCATCTCTCTTACTTTAAGAGTGTGGATGGCACTGATGGTTGGCACGGGCTGTGTGGAGCAGAGCTGGCCGAGGGCTGTCCGCCTGTCTGCCTGTCCGCCTCGAGCAGTACCTGGCGTTGCTCTGGCGCTGTGTTGCTGTGACATACATACCCGGAGCGGTACCTGGCGTTGCTCTGGCGCTGTGTTGCTGTCACATACATACCCGGAGCGGTACCTGGCGTTGCTCTGGCGCTGTGTTGCTGTCACATACATACCCGGAGCGGTACCTGGCGTTGCTCTGGCGCTGTGTTGCTGTGACATACATACCCGGAGCGGTACCTGGCGTTGCTCTGGCGCTGTGTTGCTGTCACATACATACCCGGAGCGGTACCTGGCGTTGCTCTGGCGCTGTGTTGCTGTCACATACATACCCGGAGCGGTACCTGGCGTTGCTCTGGCGCTGCGTTGCTGTCACATACATACCCGGAGCGGTACCTGGCGTTGCTCTGGCGCTGCGTTGCTGTCACATACATACCCGGAGCGGTACCTGGCGTTGCTCTGGCGCTGTGTTGCTGTCACATACATACCCGGAGCGGTACCTGGCGTTGCTCTGGCGCTGTGTTGCTGTCACATACATACCCGGAGCGGTACCTGGCGTTGCTCTGGCGCTGTGTTGCTGTCACATACATACCCGGAGCGGTACCTGGCGTTGCTCTGGCGCTGTGTTGCTGTCACATACATACCCGGAGCGGTACCTGGCGTTGCTCTGGCGCTGCGTTGCTGTCACATACATACCCGGAGCGGTACCTGGCGTTGCTCTGGCGCTGTGTTGCTGTCACATACATACCCGGAGCGGTACCTGGCGTTGCTCTGGCGCTGCGTTGCTGTCACATACATACCCGGAGCGGTACCTGGCGTTGCTCTGGCGCTGCGTTGCTGTCACATACATACCCGGAGCGGTACCTGGCGTTGCTCTGGCGCTGTGTTGCTGTCACATACATACCCGGAGCGGTACCTGGCGTTGCTCTGGCGCTGCGTTGCTGTCACATACATACCCGGAGCGGTACCTGGCGTTGCTCTGGCGCTGCGTTGCTGTCACATACATACCCGGAGCGGTACCTGGCGTTGCTCTGGCGCTGCGTTGCTGTCACATACATACCCGGAGCGGTACCTGGCGTTGCTCTGGCGCTGTGTTGCTGTCACATACATACCCGGAGCGGTACCTGGCGTTGCTCTGGCGCTGTGTTGCTGTCACATACATACCCTGGCGTTGCTCGATCACTGTGTTGCTGTGACATACCCTGAGCGTGGTTTTCATCTTGGCCTTGGGAGTTACAGACGTCGGGTTACAAACTTCTGTACTGTATGTGATTCATAAACTTTTTCCTGAGATTTAATTGTTCATATGAATGATAGATTGCACTTGGTCACTGCCCTTGAATCATCCTTTATTAAATGCAGGCTTTGTTCATACTGAATTAGGTGACCAGTTTCAAGTTTGTTATGTAAACTTAATTTTTTCCATTGGTAATGAGTCTCTTTTTCTCTTTGAACGATATTCCTGGCTGGACTCCTTGTTCCTGTGTGCCCGATACCCGAATAGCGACACACAGCCCTGAGACAGCTGCTCCTGGGGCAGGAGGAGGAACCCCAGTCCTGTTCCAGGTGCTCCCCATCCTGCCCAGTGCAGGGAGCTGCGGGTCCCCTCCTGTCCCCGTCCCCTCCATCGGTGCTGCCGAGCGCGGGCGGCTGTGCCCACCGGCCGGCGCAGCTCCCATGTGCTGCACCGTGTGGCACAAGCACTGCGTCGGCAGCGCAGGGCCCGCCGGGCTGCACCGGGACGTGGAGCGTGGCTACGTGGAGCGTGGCTGCGCCGAGCGGCCTCGTGTTCGGTGCTGCTCACCCAGGGACCTGCGTGCAGCACCGCGGCAGGATGCGCTCCGTGAGATTGGAGGAGTTTTCGAACAGGCTCCATTCTTGTCAGGCCAGGTTGGGTGAGGAGCTTGATGTGCAGTAACTCGGTCGCATCCTCCTCCCGTAAAGCACAAGGGTACCGGCTACCGTGCTCTGCACATCCCAGCCTCCAAAATAAACTCAGTTTGGGGATGCTTTTGCTAACAGATGTTTTTCTTTAATAAAAAGTGTTTGTTGTTTGAATTCATCTTTTGATTTTAATCCCCTGTGTCCAGAATGACCTGGAGCTCACGTCAGTGTCTTGGCTGTTCAGAAGCCAGGAGTTTGACAGAGTGCTTTGTGAGGCGCACAGTTGGTTTTAGTGGAGCACGATGCAGGTTTTAGTGGAGCAAGAAGTCTGGTGCTCGTTGCTAGTTTTTATTTTGCTTTTTAAGCATCAGCGTGGTATCGGCCTCGTCTGCTGAAGAGCTGGAACTCGTTCTGGCTGCTGCTCCTGAGGTGTCCGCTCCAGGCCTTGCCTTTGTGGGGGTCTGATTGATTGGTGGTTGGTTGGGGGTCTTCATAACTTGCTACGTTGGTTTCAAGGTCATTGAGGTCCTGAAGGTTCGGAAGGTCTTGTCCAGCTTGGAGTCCTGAGAGCACGTGTTACCGTTACTGTTTAGGAGTTCAAGGTGCCTCTTTCCCCTTTCCTGTCCTCTGTCATTAGAGGTGACACTAATTCTGGACTCGTTATCAGCTGTAATACATATATATGTCTTTACCTCCAGCTCTTTTAAGAGGTAGGGACTTGGTCATTGCTCCATCACTTTCAGTTCCATTACATCCTTCCTGATGTTTCCCTAAGACGTGGCCAGAACAGCTGATTTGCTCTAAGAGGTCAGCTTTGCTGTTCTGTTTGAGCTGTGTTTCCCGGGCCCCTGGCTGCCAAGGCCTCTCGTGGCGTCTCTTGCAGCCTGGGCACGCGTGGTTTCTGTTGTGCCCAGGGGTGCTGGGGTCTCACCCGCGCAGGGCAGTTTGCAGACGGCTGCATTTGGAACGGCCTGCACAGCAGGTAGGTGCCTAGTGTTCTTCTTTTGGCTTCTGATGTTTTTGGTGGGAAGCCCAGACTTGTGCTTGTCCTGCTGCTTCTGCTGCAGACGAGCTGTGGGCGTTCGTCCCTGGGTTCTCCGGAGCAGCTTCGCCTGGAGCAGCGTGTTTTCTGCATTACTCCACAGGAAGCCATAAGTGCTTCGGTTTCTTTTTGTATTCCCACCATGTATTGTGTCTTGATTTAGACGCGCTCAGAGGAAGGGACATCACAGAGACAGCGAACAGAAGGGCTTTGCGTTTCCAGCGGGCGCTCAGCTGCCAGCGGTGCAGGTCGGGTTGGACAGAAGGGACCTAGGTGGTCATTTCCAGTGCCCCTTGCAGAGGCCACTGTGCCGGGGACCTCGGTCCTTAAACGCCACCCCAGCACTGCTGCGGGTCTTGTGCCAGCGTGGCTCCGTCCTGCGTCTGTCAGTCTGTCCCGGTACCGTCCCGCTGTCCCTGCAGAGACTTACAGCCCTTCCCCATGGGCACCACACGGCACAAACACCTTCTCCCCTTGGCGATCGCTCTCGGCGTTGTGTCCGTGTCCTGCCGTGCTGGCAGGGACATCCAGTGTCCCCGCAGCGGGAGGGCGGGCAGCAGCACCGTCCCCGCTGCTCCTGTCCCCTGACGCCCCGTTGTGCCCCGAGCGTGACCTCCTGCCTTTGCTGCTTCAGTCCTTCGATTCTGCACCTTGCACACCGCTGCTTTTCTCAGCCCGGGACTAGAACTGCCCTCAGCTTTACAGTGAAAGACTTGTGGCCAAACCCCCATTTTTTCCAGCTGTGTTAACTGGTCTAACTGTATTGTTGCCTCTGTCTGTTGGCCTCTGTCCCTCTGTCGGGTGTGAGGGCAGCAGGATGGGGCTCTCCGCTCGTTCTGCTGCCCTGGGGAAAGCCGGGAGCTTTCAGAAACGTGCAAACCAGTGATGCCGCCTTTGCGTTTGCAAGCTGTCTGTGCAAACGTATGTAATAGAAACACAGCATGTCAGTAAACGTTCAGATTTTGAAGAATTTGCGGTTTTCCTTAGACTCACAAGTGGTTCTTGTTTGGCTGTTTGATCCTGGTTGGTTTGTCTACATTGACTTTGGAGTCTGCTAAACCAGTAACGGGGTGTGATGTGCAGGGTGTCACCGTCTTGTTTGTCAGCTGTGAGTGCAGAGTTGGTACAAAAGGCCACAATAACAGTACCCGTCTCACATGGGTTTTCTTTAGCGTTGTCTCTATAGTTTGATATCTAGAACATAAAAAATGGGTGAATTTAAGGTAAGAAAATATCTAAATCCAATAGATCTTTAAATATAAATGTCCAGAAGCTGCCAGTAAACTTTCAAAGATACTGTAGGAGATCAAAAATCTTGATGTAAAATCTTAATATAAATAGTTCCAGCAAAACAGCTGTAATGGCTTTTGGGCCTGAGAGCAGTTTTTGCGTAAGCCTGCTAACTCTGGTCAACCAGAACTTGCTGAAAGGTTTGGTTTTCATTAGATAAGCAGAAAACAAGTACGGAAAATGCAGGGGAAATGAGCCTGTTTCGTGCTTTTCTCTGGGTGCAGTGTCGATAAAAGGGAAGAGGAGGAGCTGTGACGCTGCCTGGGATGCTCCCTAGAGATGTGACTGGAGCAGGGCCGGCGCGGTCCCGGGCCCCGCACGGCGGCTTGGGGGGCTGGGGACCCTGGTCCGCGCAGCGGCTTGTGGGGCTGGGGACCCTGGTCTGCACGGTGGCCCATGGGGCTCAGGGGGGCTGGGGACCCTGGTCCGCGCGGCGGCTCGGGGGGCTCGAGACCCTGGTCCGCACGGCGGCTTGTGGGGCTCGGGGTGCTGGGAACCCTGGTCCACATGGGCTGTCGGACTGTTTGCCTTGGGCATGTAGGAGTTTGGGTGGTTGCACCTCTGTTCCCGCCGCTGTGCGAAGCCCGGGCAGCCGGCTCTCCTCTGCCTGCAAGGCGAGTCAAGTCTCTTAGCTTAAAAAATGAGCCTATTCTTAACTAAAAATAAGCTTCACAAAATAGAACCTGCTTTCTATAATTCATCTGCTTTCTTCATTTCCCTCTGACTGGAACGCAAAAGAACTTTTCCAGGCTGTTAATTTGGTTTCATTTAGTTAGCTTTCCTTTTTTTTTTTTCATTTTGAACGAAAGGCTTCCTGCCCTGTCTAAATGTATTTTCTTTGTCCGTTTTTGCGAAGACTCGTTCCGTGTCTGTGCTTCTGCAGCGGGCTGAAAGCTTTCTTTTGGCTGTCGGGTGTGATTTTGTAGATGGAAGCACTGGGGAGAAGAGAGACTGCTTGTATGTTCATGTTGAAAAGCCGCTTGTTTTGGGGATGTTACCGGCTCACGTGGTGTCCGTGTGTTCGCAAGCTCGCTGGCCAGCACAGTAATCGGTGTGACATAAATAGACTTCACGTGGAACCTCGGCATGAACAGGGACGGTTTTAGTGGGATGTGGCGTTCCAGGAAAAGGTCAAAGTGGGTTTTGAGTGAAGGGAGCGGCGGCGCGCGGCACACGCGCCCTGTGTTCCTACCGGGGCCCTGCCGTGTGTCGGGGGGCAGGTTTGCGCTCGGCCCACGCGCGGCGGCGCCGGGAGGACGGGCACTGGTGCTCAGCAGGGCTGCTCCGCCCGAGGGGGTGCTCAGGCACCGTTCTGGTGTCTGTCCCGGTGACATCCACCCCTGGGCTCTGCCTGGAGCGGGGTGCGCAAACACGGCTGATGCAGGACTGGAGGTGGCGGGTAAAGCCGGGTTGGGATGAGTGAATGGGGAGAAATCAGTTCATCGGTGAATGGTATAAAAGGATTCAGCACTGAAGGGGATGAGGAAAAGATTAATTTCAGTTACATTACAAAAAGAATGAAAAGCTTAATGAAGGACAGTGTGCGGAGAGAAAGGATGGGAAGAAGGCCAACGGCTCTGGGAGACATGACATATAATGTGCCTATTTTTAGACAGAACAATAAGAGGAAGATAGGTTATCTTTCCACTTGATTGTTACCTGCAGTCCTTCAAAACTTAAAATGATTCCATTTATACGGAGGTAACCGGGGAGGAGTTTGTGGCCGAGGGCTGGGTTACAGAACTGTCCACGGGGTCTGAGAGCGGGCAGAGGGGCCGCAGCGGTGCCAGCGGGGCTGCGGGAGGAGGGCGCGGGGGCCCCGTCGGCCGGTGAGCGACGCCCGGCCCGAGCGGGTCCTGCAGCCCCGGCACAGCGGTCCTGGCTGCCGGCCCCCAGCCTTCTCTCCCAAAATCCCCTGCCGAGGGACTCAGCCCGTGTCGTGCAGTGCCGTTCCTCCTGCTCTGATGCTGTCACCGCTTCTTCAAACCTTCCTGTGTTCCGTGGCATTGCACCTGCGGGTGTGAGAACTTTATTCTGCAGCTGGCCATGTTGTTTCATTGGGCTTTTGCCTCCTGCTCCCGCCCGTTTCAGAGAATCTCCCTTGTGAGCTGTGGTGGCCAATCCTGCCTGCATTGGCGGCCCCTGCCTGCATTGGCGGCCCCTGCCTGCGCTGGTGCACCGAGCAGCCCTTTGCAGACCCGACTGCTTTGGGCCTTGCCCCGTGGTGCCGGGTGTTCCGTGCAGACCGTGGTGGCTCCGTCTCCTGCTGCCTCTGCACAGACGATGAGTGGGGGACGCGACCTGGGCACCCAGGGCACCGCCGAGCCCCCCAGCGCGCCTGCCTGCGCAGCTCTGCAGTTCTGGTTGTGCTGCTCGGATGAGGAGAATGGAAGGAGGAAATCGGGAAGGTCCTACAGCTTTTGGTGACTTCCTTCATCTCCTTGGACCGGGCTTAGTTCTGGAATGATTTCCATAGACGCCTCTCCCCCGAGCCTGTGCTGTGTTGTCAGTTTAAAGGGGCGCAGGCAGGTGAAGCTGGACAGTTGGGTGTACCTCTGCTTGACGACCCGAATTCGTGTTTCCTCTGTCTAAATGCCGGCCTGTGCCAGCAGACTTCAAACACGGTGTGTGCCAGGAGGAGTTGTGTTGGCAGGGCAGGGAGGGAGTTCTGAGGACCAGGGGCCGGGTGCGGGTTGTCCAGGCGGTTGGGGGGACCGTGTCGTTTCTTCCTGAGCTGAAGCGCACGGCCGCTCCTGGGACAAGCGCCATGGGGGTCAGGCGCTGACTGTGGGGCTTAGCAGTGAGAAGAAAACCTGGTTTTAAACACAAATAAACGAAAACCTAAACTCCAAAGCACTGTTGCTCCATGTCAGTCTGTTTTCAGTCTGTCCCTGCTTTCTCACACATACATCCCTGGAACAGCTCAGTCTCATCCCTGGGCTGAGCAACCTGGTCCGGTTGAAGATGTCCCTGCTCGTGGCAGGGGCTGGACTGGTTGAGCTTTACAGGTCACTTCAATCCCAGACTGTTCTAGGATTCTGTGATACTGTAATAGCTGAACGTGGCAACAGCAGTGCTGTTAGCAGATTTTATTTTAACCATCGCTCGTGGCTGACTCCTGCTTAGGGTCAAAACACGTTTCTGGTCTGCTTTCAAAATGTAGCTGCTGCAGATTGGTCTTGTGTAGGTTTGAGATCTTGAATTTTCTAGGGAGCTCTGAGTTTTCTATATGCGTTTGTGTCTCCTCCAGTGGGAGGTATGGATCAGACAGTGGTGCTCCCCACGTGTAATACCTGTCATCCAACAGCCTCCAAGCTGCGATGAAGACAAGTAAACAGTATTGTCCATCTTGTCCCAGGCTGGGTGGCAGAGGTAGAACACACAAGCGCGGTGTTGGTTTTCTGCTGTGACTGGTCCCGTGGGGCCACCAGACCCAGAAAGGGCCAGTGAACCCCGGTATGGCTCCAAGAGCAGGGGTGGCAGAGCTGCTACCAAGAGCTCGAGCCGCCCGGCTGTGTGCCTCGCGCGCCCGGCTGTGTGCCTCGCGCGCCCGGCTGTGTGCCTCGCGCCGCCCGGCTGTGTGCCTCGAGCCGCCCGGCTGTGTGCCTCGCGCCGCCCGGCTGTGTGCCTCGCGCCGCCCGGCTGTGTGCCTCGCGCCGCCCGGCTGTGTGCCTCGCGCCGCCCGGCTGTGTGCCTCGCGCCGCCCGGCTGTGTGCCTCGAGCCGCCCGGCTGTGTGCCTCGAGCCGCCCGGCTGTGTGCCTCGAGCCGCCCGGCTGTGTGCCTCGAGCCGCCCGGCTGTGTGCCTCGAGCCGCCCGGCTGTGTGCCTCCTGCGCCCGGCTGTGTGCCTCGCGCCGCCCGGCTGTGTGCCTCCTGCGCCCGGCTGTGTGCCTCGAGCCGCCCGGCTGTGTGCCTCCTGCGCCCGGCTGTGTGCTCCCGCCGGCTCCCGCTGCAGCCGAGGCCGTGGCAGGAGGTGTTGTGCCGGCGTCCCGGCGCAGCGAGGTCTGCAGCCAGCAGTGTCCCGGAGCACGGGGAGCAGAACCCGGCAGCCCCTGGCCCTTCTCGGGGGTGCAACCCTGACTCCTCCGCGCTAGCAGACGTGGCCTTTGGGTCTGGTCTGGGAACGGGAGCCGGGAGACCTGAAGAGCTGGGTGACGGTAGAAGAACAGGCGAGGCCTGGTAAGGAGTCTGCGTGGGTGGCTCATCAGAGCGATTGCTGTCCCTGCTCGGGTCTTAGTTTGGCAATTTTTTCAATATTTGATCTGATTTCTTGAAAACAATCTCAGCCGGCATATGGGAGGTAGGTGTGGAGCTGGCTTGTCAGCTTCCCTCTGAGGTACCGGGTTGGTTTTGTATTGAATCCTGCAGTGTTTTCACTCAGTCATGTAGCGGTGGGGGAACTTCTACCACTTGCAGTACTATTTAAAAACAAAAGTAAGGTTGTGCTTTATTTTCTCCCCTGGGATTCCTCAAGCATGAATAACTTGCTTTAAATATTCTTGATTGGTAGCAGTTTTTTCTCCCTTGGAAAGCCGTAGCCAATACAAACGGTTGCTGCTCATCACAGGTTGGCCTAGGTGACTGCTTTGAATGTTCCTTCCAACCCAAACTGCTGTGTGATTCTGATTCTGGGTTAGCGTGAGCAGCACCAGCGCCGTTCCCAGCCCTGCGCTGGGCCTGACTGCCGCTCCCAGCGCGCCGGAGGGGCCGTTGTGCCCGTGGCGCCGGGCGCAGCGCTGTCCCCGGTGCCGTCCTCCGGCGCTGTCACCGCCGCTGGCTGAGCAGCCACTGAACTGGCCTTGGCTTGTCTGTAGGGGGTTTACAAACATGACCGAGTACTGTTAATTTGGGGTTAATTTTAAAACCAAAAGAGGTCACCAGGGTACCTCGCGACTGGCACAAAGAATAGAAGTGAGGCGTGGGGGGGTTGGTTTGTTTGTTAACATGAAAACTGCCCGTTACCTACTGAGTAAGGCCACGCTTTGTTTGGAAGAGAAATGGGAGTGATGCTGACGTCTGCTTGTGGCCCGGTGCAGGACTCGCTTATCTGCCTCTCATAACCACCTGAAAATTCTAATTAGAAATTTCATAATCCTCAAGATCTTGCCTTATTGATGGTTTGAATCTGACCTTTTGGTTTATTCCATACACAAATCATATCTAAAGCGTGTTCCCTGTTCCGATCTGCTTTGTAGAGTGAATAAAAAGCAAAACCAGTGTCTCGTGCTGTCCTTCTGACGCTGCTCGAAGTCAGCGTGAAATCACAGCAGCTCCTGGCTTGCTTGTTCTCTTGTTGCTGCTCTTACGGCAGCAACAGCCCTCGCTGTTCGGGGGTTGTCCCGTGCGAGCAGCAAGAGTGAAGTTGCTCATGAAGCAGTTAAGGTGTTTGGAGGGGCTGTTTCATTGCGTCAGCGGTTATTTGTGTCTGGAGTTTCCTTGTTCTGGCCGGAGTGACGCTGGGCAGGGGAGGGATGTTCAGTTTTGGCTTTATTAATCTAGGCTGTCCCTGGGCTGGGGCCAAGGCTCGTCCGCTGGGCTCGGGCGCGGAGCGAGGGGCTCGGGTGCAGGGCTCGGGGCTTCGCTCGCGTCCCTCCCCAGAGCGCCGGCTGCCGTAGGGAGTGCTGGAACTTCATCGCCAGGGAAAACAACCGTTCACCTTCTGAGCAATAGTGCCTGAATTCCAGAACTGTCAGCGATCAGCCAAGGGGAGGTGACACAGCAAGGGACAAATGTGGTGCTTTTTTCCCCTCAGCCTTCAAAAAACTTCTGTAGCGTTGACAGGTCTACAGAACTGGATGGCTTTTAGAGACAACCAGCCAAAAAAAAACAACTAAACCCCAAGATATTTTTGATTACTTACAAATCTGTATAGCCGCCTGTGGACAGACGCTCCTGTAGAAGCGGTGGATGTGAGCAGTGAGCTCACAGTTGTGCTCAGCTGTCTCACAGCACCGCTGGGGGCAGGACAGGTGTCCCGCGGGGGCCGTGTCGGGGCGGCGGGTGCTGCTGTGACCCGGGACGGTGCTCAGGGGTCTGTGCCTGGTGCGCTGCGCTCAGTTCCTCCCGCGACACTGTATGTCCTGCTCTTTCTGGGAGACAAAAGCCAGATTTGGGGTTTTATTCCCCGCTGCAATGCAAAAATCACCCAGAAGTCTCGTTGTTGAAGATAAAACTCGACAAATGTTTCTCTTGTAGCTGTGCATTTAATGTGTGAAAATTGGCCATCTGCCTCCGCAGCCCTGGCCGGGTGGGCTCTGCTGCTGACAACGCAGAACCCGGTACTCATAGTTTTGCTGTCGTGGTTCTTGCAACTCCTGTAGCATCTGGAAGGGGTTCCCGGCTGCGCGGCAGGAGCTCGAGCGCCGGAGCAGGGCCTGGGCTGGCGATGGCGGGAGCTCGAGCGCCGGAGCAGGGCCTGGGCTGGCGATGGCGGGAGCTCGAGCGCCGGAGCAGGGCCTGGGCTGGCGATGGCGGGAGCTCGAGCGCCGGAGCAGGGCCTGGGCTGGCGATGGCGGGAGCTCGAGCGCCGGAGCAGGGCCTGGGCTGGCGATGGCGGGAGCTCGAGCGCCGGAGCAGGGCCTGGGCTGGCGATGGCGGGAGCTCGAGCGCCGGAGCAGGGCCTGGGCTGGCGATGGCGGGAGCTCGAGTGCCGGAGCAGGGCCTGGGCTGGCGATGGCGGGAGCTCGAGCGCCGGAGCAGGGCCTGGGCTGGCAATGGCGGGAGCTCGAGCGCCGGAGCGGGGATATTATTGGGATATTATTATAAAAATACATTACTCTTATCCTTAATTGTTTTTTTGTATTTTGTTTTTCAGCCTGAAAATTTACAGAAGAATTGGCTTCGGGAATTTTATCAGGTAAGGTAAAACTTTCTTTCTTGTGGAGTTCTGTGCCCTTTGCTTATAGGCGTAACCAGTCGTGTCAGGGGTTTTGACTTGGTGAAGCTGAAGTCACTAACGAGTCCTGAAGGAGATTTCCTTCTGGGTTTCTGAGCGATGATGATAGAAACTCAGTGTCTCAACACAGTTTGTGCTCGCTGACAATCCGTTGCCTAAAAAAGCTTTCACGTTTTATAAAAATGACTTTTATTTTGGCATAAAATGGTCTTTTAGGTCTCCTGAGTAAGAAATATAGTCAAATAATTAAAAAATCTGTCAGAAAGTCCAGCTGACATTTACATAGAAATATACCAATTTCTGGTGTTGGTTTGCAATAGATCAGCCCTGCTGTCCGCTCTTTGCTGAAAATCCTCTTGTTTAGGCCACGTGAAACACCGAAACTGAACCCGTGCTGTGGAAACGGAGACCTGCGGCTGTGGGTGGGGTTTCTGTTGGTTTGTGTTGGTTTGGGTGGTGGTTTGTGTTTAGATGCCGTGCTGCAGGGAGCCGCTCAGTGGCGAGGGCGGCAGAGCCCGGGAGGCCGCGTGTCCCCGTGCTCCCCCGGCGCGTGTCCCCGTGCCCTCTGCCGCGTCTGCTGGAGCTGGCAGACAGATTGGCTCAGTTTTGTACCTTCTACACAAAAGCGGTTAAAGCAGCAATACTCTGCTGTTCAAGTTTTTCAAGTTAAACTATATACAGAAAAAAAAATATTTACTTTCTGCTTTTTTGTGAGAAGGATGTCCCGTAGCTCTGTGTATGGGCAGGCGAGCGGCGCAGCCCGCGCCCGTTGCAGCGATGCAGAGCACTGCAGTTCGCTTCCTCGGGCAAGTTCAATGGAGACGCAGTAATCAGTGTTATGTTCCTGCTGCCTGTCAGCTTCACAAGAGAGTCATCTGTTTATTTTTCTTCTTCCCTTCCCTTCTTGCCGTATCATAGAATGCCCGGTCGGAAGGGATCACAGGGATCACCTGCTCCCACCTTCCTTGGCAAAGCCGGTCTGGACAAGCTGGCCCAGCACCCTGGCTGCTGAGTCTTAAAATGTGCGGGCTTTCCCAGCTCATTCTGATTTAAACCCCCTTCACGAAAGACTTCCTGGGAGGAGAACACAAAGTGCATTTAAATTGACATAACTTGGTTGGTTTGTTGTGTTGCTGGTGCGTGTGAGGTTTTGTTGTTCTTGTGGGCTGGTCGGTCGGTTTGTTTTTTTAGGATCACCGTATATTTTTCCACATCGCGTTTACTGATCTGTGCATCTTTACCAAGGAGACCCGCGGGTGTTCGGTTGGTGACTCAGTGGGGTGAGCACCAGGGAACGCCTGCAAACAGCCTGTGGAAAACGGGAAGAGAGGGGAACGGACGGAGCTGCCGGCGTGGCCGTGAACATCGCGTGTGCGCCCCGCGGCCCTGGGCCCGACAGCGCGTGTGGCCGGGCGCAGCTCGGCCCGTCCCCGCAGCTCGGCCCGTCCCCGCAGCGCTCTGCCCCGGCCGTTTCCCCGCCACCCCAGCCCGGGCTCTGCCCCGGCCGTTTCCCCGCCACCCCAGCCCGGGCTCTGCCCCGGCCGTTCCCCGCCCCCAGCCCGGGCTCTGCCCCGGCCGTTCCCCGCCCCCAGCCCCGGCTCTGCCCCGGCCGTTCCCCGCCCCCAGCCCCGGCTCTGCCCCGGCCGTTCCCCGCCCCCAGCCCCGGCTCTGCCCCGGCCGTTCCCCCCCCCAGCCCGGGCTCTGCCCCGGCCGTTCCCCCCCCCAGCCCCGGCTCTGCCCCGGCCGTTCCCCCCCCCAGCCCGGGCTCTGCCCCGGCCGCCCCGCAGCCGCCGCCGCGGGCACTGTTCACCGGGCGGCAGCACAGCGGCGGGCAGGGAGGTCCCCCCCGCTCTCCCTGCCGCCGCCCGCCCGGCGCCGTGCGGCCCCGAACGCTTTCCCGCCGCAGCCGCAGCCGGCGCGGGCCGGCCGGTCGCACCGTGTCCAGGCGCAGGACGGAACCGCACGGCGGCTCCTGGGGCGAGGGGCGCGCTTGCACCAAGGGCCGTGTCGTGTTGGGCCGCATAGCAACCCAGCGCGGGTGCGGCTTCGGTTGCTTCTGTTTGAACTCTGTGCGCTTTGCTGAAACCCCTGCAGATCGAGGTTCACCAGAGGTACTGGAAAATGCCTCTTGATACTTCTTCGTAAACTCGAAACCCAGATAAACCGCAGACCACAGTTTTTTTCCATTGTTCTGAGGAATTCAATTTGCATATGTAGCTGTGTCAGTGCCGCTTGCGCAACTCCTGAGGGTGAAGTCCTTTCGTAAGCAAAATAATCTCTGCAAAAAAGGATGTGCAGTTACACCTCTAAGTTTAAAATGGTTTTAGACATTAAAGCTCTAGGGAAAACCTGTCTTTGAATTGATGTCAAAGAACATATCAATGAAGGAGCATTTGGGGGCTTGTTTTTAAGTTCCCGAAAATTAAGATAAGGGATCTTAATTACCATGCTTGGTAAATACAAGTTGCTTCATATATGTTTTATCATTGATTATACGCTGCATTCATTTCCGAGAATGTGGTAGCGTATGGAGGACTAAAATAACATTCAAAGGTCGCATGCTGAAGTTTTTAAACTTCTGCCAGTGATCTACAAATATCCTACGTAATTGACATGAAAAAGATGGAAGACCTAACGCTGTTTAATTTAACGGCTTGTCCAAGAAGTAAAAATGGGAAAAACCATTGTAACTGAACTTTCGGGGATGTTTTAGCGCCGGCTCCCAGCGTGGCCGCCGGACTGCGTGCGGGGCGGCCGGGGGAGGGAGCCTGGCGCTGGGCCCCGTCTGCCCCCGGTGAGGTCACTGGTGGGCAGCCTCACGCAGGGTGGGTTGGAGCCCGTCCGCTCTTCAGTGCGTCTCTCTCACCCGGAAACGCGCCTTGGGGACGGCGGGGAAGTGGCTGCTGGGAGGAGAGCGAAGACGCGGTGAGAACCGTGGTGCGGGGCATTCCGTGTGCGGGGGGAAGAGTTTGGTGCACAGTAAGAAACTGGAGGATCTGATGCCACAGACACTGTGGAATGTGGAGCGTTCACAGAATACGCAGGGTGAGGTGCGCAGTACCCAGGCCCATGGCCCCCGTGTCGGCTTGTAGGAGAAAACATGGGGGAACACGAAGCTTCAAGAGCATCCGAGCTGTTTGCAAGGGGGGGCGTAGGGGCACACAGAAAGGACTTTATTGGTTTAGTTGTTCGCTGAGGGTGTTTGCCTTTTCACCCTCTCCTTCCCCATCCCTTGGGCTTCATCCAGCTGCGCTGGGCAGCTTTTGGGCTGGGAGCACTTCAGGAGATGGAGCTATTGAAAGCCTTCACTAGTTTTAGGAAAGACCTTTTTTTGTCGCATTCAAGGCAAATGGTCATTTTGGATGAAAGCAGAGAGTTTTTTTCCCTAATGCAGTTTCCGTGTTGCTTAATGTGTTTCAGAGTATTTAGAGCCTTAGTTTCTAGTAACACAGAAGTTAAAAGTTTACCTGAAAGCTAAAGGTCATCTGGTGTTGCTGCATGGAACCTTTTTGTGTTCCCTTCTTTAAAGACAGGAGAAGGAGAATTGGAATTGTGCAGAATGACCCTGCAGCGTCACTAACGGAAGGCGCTCAAAATGCCCGTTGTTCCCTCTGCGTGCGCACCTGATCAGTGATTGTCCATCAGCCTCTCCCAGTCCGTAGTTCGCTGCAAACCATTAGATTGCATTAGTGCAGGTAGCGTTTGGTAGACGCTGACTTTGTCTGCTGCGGTCACACTGCGGTACAGCAGCGTCCCGGGATGATGTTCAGCTCTGGGAACTCAAATGTGTGTTGAGGTCATTGCTGGTGACCCCTTCACGCAGGCTTTTCGTTCTTTAAGCCAGGACTTGGTGCCCCCGGAGCGCGGCTCTTGTTCAGGCTCAGGGAGGCTCTGCTCCGCTCTGTGGATGGGCGCCGGGGCCGCGCGGTGCAGAGCTGCAGCCCAGTAGCGCTGGTCCCTGCGCTCACCGCGCTGCCCCACCGCTGCCCCACAGCTGCCCTGAGCCCCTCAAGTCCCTCACGGAGACTATAGATAATAGAACTGAAGTTTTCTGGATGGGGAGGATGAGTTCGGGTTCCATAGGGAACCTCATTTCCCACGTTTCCTGACTGCAGAACGCGTTCAGGTTTTAACGGTTCCTCTGTTGTGGCCGAATGTGGTGTCGGGTCGTGTAACGTCAGGTGTTCCATGCCAATAGAAGAGCCTGTCCCAAGAGCAGGGCATCTCAGAATGCTTTAACCAGCAGACAGTCTGGCTGTGGTCAGAGTCCCTTGAGTCACGTAGCAAGAGCTGGAAGTGGGATTCGTCAGTTAATATCAAATATGGTAATACAAGGAGCAGGCTTATCTGCACTGCTGCTGCTTGGCTCTGCACTTACAAAACCATCAACTCTTTATTTATTTTTCATCTTCAGACTTACAGAAATTGCAAATACTTTGAATTCTTTAGGGCCGCAAATACTGAATTGACTTGTACGTATTTCCCAGTTCACAAGGAAGCTAAAGCTGGTGTTTTGCTGTTTGAGCTCCCAGAGCCAGGATCATCAAGGCCCGGGCTCCGGTGCCACTGCCCTCCCTGCTGCGCCCTGCTCCACTCGCAGCCTCCCCGGGCTCCAGCACCGCTGCCCTCCCTGCTGCGCCCTGCTCCACTCGCAGCCTCCCCGGGCTCCAGCACCGCTGCCCTCCCTGCTGCGCCCTGCTCCACTCGCAGCCTCCCCGGGCTCCAGCACCGCTGCCCTCCCTGCTGCGCCCTGCTCCACTCGCAGCCTCCCCGGGCTCCAGCACCGCTGCCCTCCCTGCTGCGCCCTGCTCCACTCGCAGCCTCCCCGGGCTCCAGCACCGCTGCCCTCCCTGCTGCGCCCTGCTCCACTCGCAGCCTCCCCGGGCTCCAGCACCGCTGCCCTCCCTGCTGCGCCCTGCTCCACTCGCAGCCTCCCCGGGCTCCGGTTCCGCTGCCCTCCCTGCTGCGCCCTGCTCCACTCGCAGCCTCCCCGGGCTCTGGCGCCGCTGCCCTCCCTGCTGTTCCCTGCTCCACTCGCAGCCTCCCCGGGCTCCAGCACCGCTGCCCTCCCTGCTGTTCCCTGCTCTACTCGCAGCCTCCCCAGGCTCCAGCACCGCTGCCCTCCCTGCTGCGCCCTGCTCCACTCGCAGCCTCCCCGGGCACAGGCACCTGCTGCACGGGAAGAGCTTCACCTGATGTCTCCCACCAGTTTTATATTTGTGCTCGGCTCTGTTGGAGCATCTTGCTCAATTACATGTATCCCAAAAAAAGTAACTTTTAATCATGTCTTCCTTTACCTATTTTTGTGTATCCAGCAGCTGAGAATAATCCCCAACTTTGTAAAAACATTGTGCTCCCATAGATGCGAATTCAGTGTTTATGTGATCGTGTATATGATATTGAAGCTCTGGCACCCGTGAGTTTTCAGCTCTCAGGTGGTCATTGCTCATTATTATGTGCTGTTTGTTCTCTCATAACAGCAATGCACTAGTAAAAGGTAATGAAGCAGAGCCAAGTTGCTCTCAGTCGGAGGGTGTTTATTATATGAGGGGATGTAACTAATATTCAGGTATGTTTCTGTGGCTTAACCTGCAAAGAATGCCACTGAGGCCTCACTGCTATTAAGCTGGTGCATTTCCTCATAAAAAATGTAATATGTATGCTGTGATTGCAAGCTCTCAAGGACTTGAAGCCGAACATCAAAGCCGTGTCCTGCACCTCTGTTCAGAGCCGGGCAGTGCCTTGTGGTGCAGCACAGGAAGTTGTTCCCCAGTGTCCCCTCCAGACAAACCTCCCTGGTCAAAGCGAGGTGGCTTATGCCTGTGTCCCATCTGGAACCATTGATTTTATTGTTGTCTCACCGGTTTATTAGCTTTATTAGCTGTGTGAGGAGAGATCTTGAGGAAGCACACAGTTACCACGGTTAATAACACGACCTGCCAGCGTGGTTTTGCTGCGTTCGCAGTAAGCGGTCACTACGTGTGTAGCACTGAAACAGTAAGAGCGGGATATGTTTGCTTTACGACATTAAATAGTTACAACTCCTTTCTGATTATGGTGATTTTGCAGAGCTGTCCAGGTAGATAATACAGGACTCAGAAGCGAATCTGACGCTGAGCACACGCAGTAAAGCGCAGTAACGCACGTGGCGGGTCGGGGGCAGACGGGCTCTGTGCGCCCGGCCCGGCCGGGTTAGCGCTCATCTCCGGGGGGGTGGAGAAAATGGGCCAGCCAGCGGTGTTGGACAAGATGCTTAAGAAACTTTCTCAGCCAAGCTTTCTCTTAATTGTTTGTAAATCTGTAAAATCAACTAGTATTAACGTAAGCTTTTGTAGTTGTATCAAATATATACATCAAAGGAAAAGCGGTGCGTGTCCCAGCTGGGTATAACTTCTTGGGTTCCAGGTGTGTATCTGTAGCCACTCTTGTTTCCAGTGGCACTTTCGGTGGGGTGCTGCTCTGGCTGTTTCTCGGGCCATGCTGACAGTGGCCCGTTTTTAAAGCAGGATTGCTGCATCAGTTAGGCAGAGACCGGCATCGACGAGCTGGCCGAAGTGCACGAAGACCCGCAAGTGTGCGTGTGGGAGGGAGTGTTCACCTGTTTCCTGTCTGCAGCAGCGCTTGCAGCTCACCTCCGCACGCCTCACCTCCGCACGCCTCACCTCCGCACGCCTCACCTCCGCACGCCTCCCCGGGCCGGCCGCTGTCGCAGCCGGCCGCTCTCGGAGCAGGTCCCTGTCACAGCCGGCCGCTCTCGGAGCAGGTCCTGTCACAGCCGGCCGCTCTCGGAGCAGGTCCCTGTCACAACCGGCCGCTCTCGGAGCAGGTCCTGTCGCGGCCGGCCGCTCTCGGAGCAGGTCCCTGTCACAGCCGGCCGCTCTCGGAGCAGGTCCTGTCACAGCCGGCCGCTCTCGGAGCAGGTCCCTGTCGCGGCCGGCCGCTCTCGGAGCAGGTCGCTGTCGCGGCCGGCCGCTCTCGGAGCAGGTCCCTGTCACAACCGGCCGCTCTCGGAGCAGGTCCCTGTCACAACCGGCCGCTCTCGGAGCAGGTCGCTGTCGCGGCCGGCCGCTCTCGGAGCAGGTCCCTGTCACAACCGGCCGCTCTCGGAGCAGGTCCCTGTCACAACCGGCCGCTCTCGGAGCAGGTCCCTGTCACAGCCGGTCGCTCTCGGAGCAGGTCCTGTCGCGGCCGGCCGCTCTCGGAGCAGGTCGCTGTCGCGGCCGGCCGCTCTCGGAGCAGATCGCTGTCGCGGCCGGCCGCTCTCGGAGCAGGTCGCTGTCACAGCTGGTCACTGTCACCACCCGTTGTGGTGCTGGGGCAGCTGAGGCTCAGCAGAGGAAGTGACTCGTCTGAAATCGCTCAGAAACCAGCGCCCGTCAGCTCCTTCTTGCGAGTCTGGCCTGGCTCAGATGCGAATGGGTGCCGTGTGTTCCGTCAGTGGTCACACGCTGTGTCCCCGTCGGCTCTGGTGTCCCTGGGCTCCCCACACGCTGGGGTGAGCGGCATCTGCCCCGTGGCCCCGCGGCTGCTCAGGCACTGACAGAGAGCTGTGCCAAGGGACACCCTGAGAGGGGACAGCCACCAGCCGGTGGCATGGCCCGGTGTCACTTGTCCTGTCCTGGGCACGTGCCCTGGGAGTCCCTTGGCAGAGCCGGCGGTGCCGGTGCCGCGGGGACTCGCTGCCACCGCGGTGCTGCCAGGGAAGGTGGCCATTGAAGCAGGGACAGGTTCCGGTTTGCCTTGGGCTCAGGGGAAAGCTGCTGCATTTCACACTTTGCTGATCTGTAATTCATTGCCTTTGAGCTTGGTTTTTCTAACGAGATTGTTTGCATGGTCAGGAACGAGGCATTTTGCACCCTGTCGTCAGGGCAGGTGACAACTTCTCTCTACCCTGGTTTGAAAGAAATGGTTTTTAAAGGCCTTTTTACAGTAGAGTTAGTCACTAATATTTTACATAATTAAAAGCATGACTGCAAGGGCTTATGGTGTCTGGGAGCCCCGGAGCTGCAGGGAGAGAAGTTCACTCATCATTGGGGTGCTGGGACCCCCAAGCCTGCAGGGAGAGGAGCTCACTCATCACTGGGGTGCTGGGAGCCCCGGAGCTGCAGGGAGAGGAGCTCACTCATCACTGGGGTGCTGGGAGCCCCGGAGCTGCAGGGAGAGGAGCTCACTCATCATTGGGGTGCTGGGAACCCCGGAGCTGCAGGGAGAGGAGCTCACTCATCATTGGGGTGCTGGGAAGCCTGGAGCTGCAGGGAGAGGAGCTCACTCATCACTGGGGTGCTGGGAACCCCGGAGCTGCAGGGAGAGGAGCTCACTCATCACTGGGGTGCTGGGAAGCCTGGAGCTGCAGGGAGAGGAGCTCACTCATCACTGGGGTGCTGGGAAGCCCGGAGCTGCAGGGAGAGGAGCTCACTCATCATTGGAGTGCTGGGAAGCCTGGAGCTGCGGGGAGAGGAGCTCACTCATCACTGGGGTGCTGGGAGCCCCAAGCCCACAGGGAGAGGAGCTCACTCATCACTGGGGTGCTGGGACCCCCAAGCCCACAGGGAGAGGAGCTCACCCGCTGCTCCGGTGGGCACAGCTGGTGCAGGCCAGGCTGTCCTTCCCCGAACGGCGCTGGCCAAGTGGCCGTTGTGCTGCTGGGAGTGCCCGGTGCCGCGCGGGCAGAGCGAACAGCGAGCAGTTGGGTTTCCCGCGGGTCTCTTGCCCGTGTGCTCGCCCCGCCGTGTACTTGACTGTTTCAGCCTGTTACCGTTTTATAAAATTGCACTAGTTCTGTAGCTCGCATCTGTTAATTCACAAGGTAATAAGATACGAACCATGACCCGTGGAGACTCGATGTCAACACAGAGACGTTTTTAGATGTGTTGTTTGCAGTGCTGGATGTAGTTAACACAGAGAAAATGTGTTGGGACAGAATAACATGGAATGTGTGTTTAAAGCAGCAGCAATTTTACAAATACTGAATACTGGCTTGGCATGGTCAGAAAAGCATACATTCCATGTTTTCAGTGTAATTGCACCCTAGAGCTGACTACTTAGTATTTAAGATATTTGCATTATACAAGACCAACACATCACGTGCCTTCTGTATTAGATACGTGTGTATATATATACTTGTGTGTCTTACTTAAATACTTTTGTAAATAAGATAATCGCTGAGTAAGAATATCAAAAGTGACAGCTAATTGGTGTTCTGTCACAAGCTAATTCAAGATACTCTGTAAAAGTGGAAAACACCTAATGAATTCAGATGTGTGACCCCTTCCAACTCCAGACAAGGAGGTGTTTTCACCGTCCTGACGGTGTTGGCTCCTCTTGGAGGTGATGTGGAAAAGGTTATTGTGTTTGCTCTAAATGCCTCAGAACTCATTCATAGTTTTAAAAAGAAAATATTAGCTAAAAATATTGGAGATAGTTGTTGTGTATTCAGAGTCTTGTGTATGCATGAAAGAGTGGTGCTCCCCTTGCTGCTGCTGTGCCGGTTCCCTCCCCGCTGGCAGCCGTGGTGCTCCGGCCGCACACCGCGCCTGGCCTTGTCCCTCGTGCCGCGTGATGGCAGCTGTGGATGCGGCTCGGTTAATGTTCCTCTATCTGTTTGTTGCAGGTGGTACATGCACACAAGCCCCATTTCATGGCTTTACACTGTCAGGAGTTTGGAGGAAAAAACTATGAAGCTTCCATGTCTCATGTGGACAAGTTCGTGAAGTAAGTAACTGGACATATATCTGTAATATATATAATGTCATACATAATTCTACGCAGAAGTCATTAGATGAGGAGAGTATATAAGCTTTGAAATATTTTTCAGCTTCCTCCTGTCATATGAGCCTGCACAAGGAGGTGATTGAGCAAATGTTAATGCTTTGTATTATTTAAGAAAACAGGAAAAGTAACAAAAATCTCCTCTGGCCGTGTCCTGGCGAGGTCATCACACACGTTACAGAGTATACATCTCCCTTTTGTGTCATCTCTGACATTAAGCTTACTGTGTCTGGTAAGGACACCATTTCATACTTGGGGAGCGTGTTCGCGCTCTGAACCGTGTGTGCGGCTGCAGATGTGGCCGGTGTCCCCCACCCCGACCCCAGGGTGGCCCCTGCCCGCCGGGACGGAGATTCGGGACCCCGGGCAGGCGGAGCGGCTCCCCGGGCCTCCCTGCCCTTCTCCCGGTGCCCGGCGAGGCGCAGCCCGGACCGGCACGGGCGGCCCTGACCGCGGGCACCGGTCACCCCGGGCCGGCACCGCCCGGCCAGCGGCAGTGCGGCAGCGCCCCCTGCTGGCCGCGGGAGCGCGCTGCGGCGGCTGTGCTGCCGGGTCGGGGGCTCCGGGGCCTCCTGACGTGTCCGCGGAAAAGTGCGGGCGGGGCAGCTCGGTGCCGGCGTGGGGCACAGGGCACGGGGCAGCTCGGTGCCGGCGTGGGGCGCGGGGCACGGGGCAGCTCGGTGCCGGCGCGGGGCGCGGGGCACGGGGCAGCTCGGTGCCGGCGCGGGGCGCGGGGCACGGGGCAGCTCGGTGCCGGCGCGGGGCGCGGGGCACGGGGCAGCTCGGTGCCGGCGCGGGGCGCGGGGCACGGGGCAGCTCGGTGCCGGCGCGGGGCGCGGGGCACGGGGCAGCTCGGTGCCGGCGCGGGGCGCATGGCACGGGGCAGCTCGGTGCCGGCGCCGGGGGCAGTGTCCTCACAGAGCAGACAGGTCCCGGGGCACGGCAGGGTCACACCCCTGGCTTGCAGAAGGCAGCTGTGCCAGGGGCTCGTTTTGCTGCACCAAAATTGACCCGAACACCAAAGGATTGTGACCTTCATCCTCCCTGACCCGTTCACACGTCTCTGGTTTCTTAACCCCCCTGGAGAGCATCAGGAGCAGCCGCTCACGACTCCAGCGCTCGAGCCGCTGCTCCTCCCGAGCGCGGCCCGTGCTGCCCTGCGGTGACTGCCTGCCCGCAGCCTGGCCGCGCTCGGGACAGCAGAGCTCTAAAGCTGGGGCTGTAGGGCATTTAGCAAGAATTGCCCCATTTTATGGAGTTTCATGGGGCTCAGATTACTGAGTCCCTCAGCGCTGTGTCCAAACAACGCGTAAGAATTTGGCGGCTGGCGTTGCTGTGGCTGCCGTGCTCAGCACCAGGCTCGCGTGTGGGGGCTGGACCTCCGGAAACTCTCACCCCTGAAATCCACGCTAAAATGAGATGAATCCTGTAGTTCTTTTGGGTGTTATTAGAGACGTTACTGCACAAGGAAGGGTGCTCGAGCAATATTGTATCTTTGCATCTCAGTTTACGTTTTCCATCTTTTCTTTGTCTTTCAGAGAACTGTTATCAAGTGATGCAATGAAAGACTACAACAGAGCTCGAGTTTACCTGGATGAGAACTATAAATCACAGGAACATTTCACGGTAAGTTTGTTTCTTTCACAAGTTCAGTTCGGCAGATGGTGAATTTCTTCTGTTAAACTGCTTGGGGTTTTGTGGCTGGTGTGGGGCTGTTTTCCTCACGATGAGGGTTACATCTCTATTAAGAGTGATTACTCTGTAGGACGTGTAGATGCTGATTTCACAGAAGTGCATCGATTTCAAAAAGAGTAGAACGTCAGGATACATGGAAAGTCTTCTGTTTAAAATGACTGTCTAAGGTTTTTTTCTCTTCTAACAACCTTCGTGGCGGATCAGTGACCTGCGCCAGGGTGGGGTGCGGCAGCCTGAGGCGCTGCGGGCTGTGCGGCGGGGTGGGCCGGGCCGGGGCTCGGACGCAGGTCACCCAGCTCCGGAGCCGGCTCAGAGGCCCGCGGGACTGTGCGTTTCCAGCAGTATGTGAGCGATGCGCGGGCGGATGTAACAGCACGTGCGCAGAGCTGCCTTTCGGGTGCAGCAGAGGTGCCCATGTGGTCACTGCCGCGGCTGCACGGCGTGCCACCGGATCCCCGCTGCGTTTGGGGGTGCCTGCCGGGTTGTACAAGGGAGAGCGGTCCGTGAGGGTCGGTGACACGTCCCTTCTGTCCGGGACAGCAGCTCCTTTCCCCGGGGAGCGGCCCCGAGGCCTCTGCCCGGCAGCCCAGGACACGCGGTTCAACCAGGAGAACCAGCCCCGGCACACGCGGGTCCCGGCCTGCCAGCGGGCTCCCGTGGGAACGGGAGCTGGAGGGTTTTACGTTCATTTCTTAGTGACTCTCCTAGGAACCCAGGAAATGCAGAACAGGAGCAGGGATACCAGGATTTTTTTCTCTTTCTCATCAGAGAGGAGAAAAACAATATTGTTAGCTTTACTGAGCCTTAGCGGGACGAACTTCACACCAGGAATGCTAAAGCTGGATGTGGAAGGTGCTGAGGAACTGCGGTGGCTGAAGGGCAGTCGGGCAGAACTGTGCGTTTGAGTCACTCGCAGCTCGGCCCCGCGCGCTGTTGGCGGCTCGGCCGTGTCCGGGTGGCCGTGCTCGCCGGCGAGGGGCGCGCGCTCCATGGCAGGGCTGTGCTGGGGCAGAGGAGCTGGGAGCTGGGGCCCTGCGCAGCCCCTTTGCGCTCAGCAGAGATCAGACCATCTCCACAGGTCCCTTCCCACCCGGGCTTTTCTGTGATTTTTGTGAAAAAAGGGATAACCATCTGTGATTGTGATTTGGGAAACACAGAAGACTAATGCAGCCTATGACAAAATATCTATGACTTTGTCACAGTACTTTATAGTATTGAAGTTATTATATTTAACGTGAGGTACGTTTATTTTTGATGCCGCTGTGGTGGATTAAAGGGCTCTTAGAGAGGCTGACGGCGGCCCTAACGTAGAGCACGTGCTGCGCGTGTCTCCGTAAAGAACTCTGCCTTTTGTGAAGTTCCCCATTTGAGAAATGAGGTGGTTTCTGGTTTCACACACTAGCGTTATTTTCTAGGCACTACCTTTTCTTGTGGTATTCCACAACCACCTTTGTAATTCTTCCTTTCTTCTCATAAATATTACTGCGCATATCTCTTCTCATCCCCGGTTTACTAAAGCTATACCTTCCTGGAAAGACAAGTTCCGTCAATACAGGACAGAAAAAGTCTGCTCGTAGCAATCTTATTTTCCATGGAAAATAGAGTAACCAAACATGTTTGTGTTATTTGAGTAAGTTACTCTCTGTTGAACTAGTGACTGGGGAGATACAAAGCAGTTTGACTTTTCCCGCCATGAGGTCAGTGTGGGGTGAAATGGCTCCATCCATCTCAGGCGCAGGAGGGAGCGCATCCCCGCACGCCCCCCACGCCGTGCCCACGTGCCCCACGTGCCCCCCACGCCGTGCCCACGTGCCCCCCACGCCGTGCCCACGTGCCCCACGTGCCCCCCACGCCGTGCCCACGTGCCCCGCACGCCCCGTCTGTGTCAGCGAGCTGGCAGCCGGTGTGCGCTCTGCCGAGAGAATCCGCAGGTAAGGGTCGATGGGGAACGGCGGCGAGCGCCGTGGCTGTGCGGGTGGGGGTCCCTGTGGGCGGGAGCGGCTCCAGACGCGGCTGGAGGCCGCGTGGCGCGGGCAGGACCGAGCTCCGTGGCCGTGCCGCGGCGTGGGCAGAGCGTGGGGCACGGCGGCTGCGCGGATGCTGGAGGCAGCAGGGCCGCTCTGCCATTGAGTTCTGTGCCACAGTTTGAACAAGCACAACGTGAAG
Organism: Patagioenas fasciata; assembly: GCF_037038585.1. Lineage (NCBI taxonomy): Eukaryota > Metazoa > Chordata > Aves > Columbiformes > Columbidae > Patagioenas > Patagioenas fasciata. The sequence continues at coordinate 42,872,547 of NC_092527.1, forward strand.
GTGGAGGTGACTCACAGAATAATGTTTCTACCTTTCTTCTCTCATTCTTTCCAAATTGTAAGAACCTTTTAGAACTCAACCACTTAGTGTGGGGGAAAGGAAAACGTGAGTGATGATTTAGTTGTGCTTTACACTACTGTAACTGGGAGAAAATGCCATGTGCTAGAGGAATGTTTTATACCTTCCTTGTTAGACTTTCAGCAGTAGTGCCCTGGAACTAAAGCCAGGAAACCTAGAAGGAGGCGAGGCTGCACCCTCGTACTGAGCCTGTAAGCTTTTGGATTCTGATCGTGGGCTCTTTGGCACTGAATGCTGAGGAGCCTCGTGCGTGGCTCCTGAGGCCGCTGCCGTGACCCAGGTCCGTGTGCACGGCTCTGCAGATGCGATGAGCTGGCAGCTCCTCAGCCCTGGGGCTGCACGGAGCTGACGCACGGGCTGACCGGGGGGATTTCACCGCCCTGGCCATTTAGGGTAAAGTTTCGGTCTTATCTCCGTGTGGTTTGGCTCGCGTGATGTTCTGCATCTCCCCGTTTCCTCATTAGTTCTGTTTGATTGCAAAGTTCTTTAACTTCTGTGGGCTTTTTTCCATCCCTTCTAAGGCATGAAATTGGCAGCAGACGGTGGCCTTGTAGTTATTGTATTATGACCTCTCTGTGTCTTTGAAATATAAACATTTATCACATACATTGTGGTGTAATGCTATTTTCTTTAGAAATGGAGAAGCCCGAGTAGCTGCAGTTCGGCTGACCTTTACCCCGCTGCTCTCACATCCTCTTCTCTAGCCGTTTTGGCCTCCCTTGTCTAGCGAGGCCGTCCTTGGCTGGGCTCCTGCCGGGCTGTTACAGATCACATCAGCTGCCCTGGCCGCTCCGCGTGGCTGCGGCGGTGCCGGCAGCTCCGAGGAGTGTGCGGCGCCCTGCTCCGCGGTGGGCAGCTCCGAGGAGCGCGTGGTGCCCTGCTCTGCGGTGCCGGCAGCTCCGAGGAGTGCGTGGTGCCCTGCTCGGCGGTGCCGGCAGCTCCGAGGAGCGCGCGCTGCCCTGCTCCGCGGTGGGCAGCTCCGAGGAGCGCGCGGTGCCCTGCTCCGCGGTGCCGGCAGCTCCGAGGAGCACGCGGTGCCCTGCTCGGCGGTGGGCAGCTCCGAGGAGCGCGCGGTGCCCTGCTCGGCGGTGCCGGCAGCTCCGAGGAGCGCGCGGTGCCCTGCTCGGCGGTGGGCAGCTCCGAGGAGCGCGCGGTGCCCTGCTCGGCGGTGGGCAGCTCCGAGGAGCGCGCGGTGCCCTGCTCGGCGGTGGGCAGCTCCGAGGAGCGCGCGGTGCCCTGCTCGGCGGTGCCGGCAGCTCCGAGGAGCGCGCGGTGCCCTGCTCGGCGGTGGGCAGCTCCGAGGAGCGCGCGGTGCCCTGCTCGGCGGTGGGCAGCTCCGAGGAGCGCGCGGTGCCCTGCTCGGCGGTGGGCAGCTCCGAGGAGCGCGCGGTGCCCTGCTCGGCGGTGCCGGCAGCTCCGAGGAGCGCGCGGCGCCCTGCTTGGCGGTGCTGGCAGCTCCGAGGAGCGTGCGGTACCCTGCTCTGTGGCACTGGGGTTTCAGCTGCCTCCTCCTGGTGAGGATGTCTTTGCTGTCGTTAGTTCATTCCGTAGCAGATTTTGTTTTGAATTTAAAAACAAAACAAAACTTGTAGAAGCTCTCATTTCTGACATTAGAAGCTGTGTTTAAGCAACACTGGCACCTGCCGTAAACCACAAATGTTATTTTGCACTGCTACCACAAATAAATTGACAGGAGAGAGGATGCTGAGCACCGCGGCTGCCTTGTTCCCAGTCCCGGTTGTGGGAGAATTACTGGAGTGAAACTCCCCCCAAACAGCCGCGCGGCGGTGGACAGAGGGGGGTGGCTGGTGGGATCACGTCAGGTAACGACCCCTTTTGCCGACCGGTTTGATTGCCCTGCCCTGCCAAGGCTGGGGCTGCACAGGGACGCTTGCAGAGCTGCAGGTGACAAGGTCACCGTGCCGCAGGGGACGAGGGTCCTGCAGGCCCCGCAAGCCCTGGGTGCTGTGCAGGGGCCCGTGCGCTCCTTGGACGCGGGGTGTCCCCATCCGCTGCTGTCCCTGCGGACACGGGTGGGTGTCCCTGCAGACACGGGTGGGTGTCCCTGACACGGATGGGTGTCCCTGACATGGGTGGGTGTCCCTGCGGATACGGGTGGGTGTCCCTGACATGGGTGGGTGTCCCTGGCAGCCACACGGGGGTGGGAGCCGTCGGGTGGGGGTGAGCGCTAAGAAAAGAAAAAGGCAAAATACTCAAATTCTGTGCTAACAGAGATTTTCTTTTGGACGGGGTAAGTGAGAACACGCATCGCCACAGCGGGTAGAAAACAGTTATTCAGTTGGTTTGTTTTGTTTCCCTGATTGTTTCTGACTCCAAACACTTTGTACCAGTGGTTTTCAGAGATGAAATGACCCTTAAACTAAACAAGATAAAGCATCGCGTGGCCTGCAGGAGGACCCAGTAGGGACCTTTGCTCAAGTCATATCCTTAAGAATAATAATAATAACCTGAGTTCAGATGACTGGGAGAGCTCAGTGCTGAGCTGTGCTCCTAAAGATACAGACGGACAACGTTTTATTCCAGTGCGTAATCTTACCTTAAAATAATATCTGCTCATTACTGAGAGAATAGTAAAGTTAATTTTTGTTAGATTAATGATATTTGAGTAATATTTTTGGTTGAGCTGAGTTCGAATAATTGGCCATTAATTGAAAAAGGAAATTGAATTGAATTTATCTTGTACATAAATCCTGTCATAGTTATTAATGGCTCTTAGAAAATATTGTCCTGTTCCCAGAAATGAATGGTGTACACTGATTCTTCTGAGCTTATTAGCTGTGGCAGTTTAGAGTTTTGTTAAATAAAAAAGATGATTTAGGAAGAGACACATAATTGAATTGAACATTGGGGGAATTCACATGCCTGATGAGTTCTGGGCACGGTTCTGCATTCGGTGTCCAGGGCTGCGCGGCTGCAGGGAGGCCGCTTTCCCCAGGAGATGGAGCTGGAGCGCCGGCCCTGCGGGGCTGCGGGGCCTGTGTGCTGGGTTTGGGGGGCCGTGTGCTGGGTTTTGGGGGCTGTGGGGGCAGTGCAGGGGTTGGGGGCCATGTGCTGGGTTTTGGGGGCCATGCACTGGGTTTGGGGGCCGTGGGGGCGGTGCAGGGGTTTTGGGAGCTGTGCAGGGGTTTTGGGGGCCGTGTGCTGGGTTTTGGGGTCTGTGGGGGCAGTGCAGGGGTTTTGGGGACCATGTGCTGGGTTTTGGGGGCCGTGCACTGGGTTTGGGGGCCGTGGGGGCGGTGCAGGGGTTTTGGGGGCAGTGCAGGGGCTTTGGGAGCCGTGTGCGGGTTTTGGGGGCCGCACCCCTGCGTGGGTGCACACAGAGCCCACAGCACCCCCGGCCAGGCACAGCCGCTGGGCAGTGGTTCTGGTGCCGCCGGGATGCTGGTTATTGCGTCTCAGTGTAAAGGTGCGGAGTCCTTTCTAAAGCTGGGCTTGGCTGTTCCTGTGCTCTCTGTTAATTACATGGGTCTGTTTCCACTTTCTCCTTTTTTCCCCTTCCTCTCCGTGGAATATGATTTCATACTTGTTTTTTGTAATGATAACTTTGAAGAATGTACCAGGCTAGAGAAGCAGGACTTTGATTCTGGTCTTCAGCCATGGCCTCACAACAGGAGGAGGCTCCCTGGTCCCCGGCGCACGCCTGCGTGCGGGTGCGACCAGCGCCGGCAGCTCCGCGTTCCCCAGCCGGCACCGTGGCCGTTGCTGGGCTGTGTGGGACAGGCTGCTTGGTGTTGGTTACTCTGGTACTTATTTGATTTTTACGTTCTGCTAATTCCGCTTCCTAGGTGAGAATAAGAGGAACAAAACCATCTGACAAAGATGTTAGTCATCCCTGTAGGGCCCGTAAAATGCCGGCAGCAAACTTTAGCAGTGGCAGAAGCGCCTTCTGGCGAGTCCAACGCGGCAGAAAAAGCAGAAAGGCAGCAGGGCCCGAGCTGTGTTTGGAATGGAGCGCAGCGGGCCGGCCGAGTGGCTTTGTCACCCACCCGGGCACCCGCGCCGGCCCCTGCCCCTGCCCCTTCCCCCCCGCTGCCCCTGCCCCTGCCCCTTCCCCCCCGCTGCCCCTGCCCCTTCCCCCCCGCTGCCCCTTCCTTCCCCCTGCTCCCCTCAGGGGTCTCTGCAGGAGCCTCCTGCTTCCTGAGGGTTCTCCATGAAATAGGGCCAGGGGGTCTCTTAAACCCGCATCACAAAGCCTGACCTCTTCGTTAGCTTTTATCTTCTAATTGAAAACGATGAGTTCCCGAAGTGAGCTGGTGCATGTAGAAGTTAATCCTGCTGCTTCGGACCAGGTGAGGAAGGAAGGGCTGTGAGCGCTGTCGCTGCGCACCGAGTGCATCTGCAGCACCCAAGTGAGGTCTCCCGCTCCGTTTCCCAGGGAGCTCAGTCGCTGCCAGGCGATCGCTTCCCCTCTCTCCTGGACGGGAAATGGGATCCGGAGGGTCCCGCAGTGGCACCTTCCTCTACTTTTGACTTGTCCTTTTTTCTTTCCTGTGCCTTTTTGAAACAAATCTATAAGGTGTCTATAGGTTTTATCGTGCTGTGAGGAATTTCATGGCTTATCTTCCTCCTGTTTTCTGGCACTTCTGTATAATCAGAATAATTACTAACCAGTGAGAAATTCCACAGATTAGTAACCCATTAATGCAGCCTTGAGTCAGTTTCTGGTGTTTACAAATGCTGGTGCTGAGGAATTGGTGATATAGCAGCTGCTTTACCCTTGGAATCATTATACTGGTTGTGTTACCTATGGATTTACAGTTCATAGGGAATTGCATTTTTATGGACTGTGGGTTTTATATTGAGAAGTTCATGCTGTAGTCATGGAACAGACTGCCTTGTTCAGAAACACAGCTATAACCTGGTTTTGTGGGAACTCATACATCCAAAAATCAGCTGAAATATTTGAAATGAAGTTACAGATTACGGTGTCTGAACACGAGGGGAAGGAGGCTGCTTGTAGGCTTTGAAAAATGAGAGAGACTTTTCACGTTGCTGTTGGAATAAGGCAGGATGAGCCCTGCTCCCCCGTCCCGTGCCCGTGGAGCAGCTCTGGTGTCCCACAGGCGCGTGTTGCGCTGTTGTTTGCCCTGTAGCATGTTCAGTTGTTGTGTGTTGTTGAGGTGATGGTCTGGAGGCGGGTGGCAGGAGCCACGGGTTGGCTCAGCGGACGCGCTGCCGCGGTGCGTGGTCTCAGCCGTGCTGCGTTCACCTGGCAGGGCTGCTTTCGGCGGTTCAGTGACCCTGCAGAGATGCTCCTGGGGCTGTCACCCGGTCCTTTGCAGCACAGTTTGCTGCCTGCTTCTTGTGTGGCAGTTCTCAAGTTTTATTTAGCATTTTTCCCTTTTTTTTTATAGTACATAATACTTAGAATTTATTCTTCCTAATCCTGTCGTGAAGAGTGAGTACAACTCAGTTCAGTACATAAATTTGTTGCATACAAATAGTGAAGAATTTTGAGGGAAAAGATGACAAATGGAGATTTTTAACATGTTGTAAATGGCATAAAAGTCCCGTTTTTCCTGCCTTTCTTCTAGTTCTATTTTAGTGAAGTTTCTTCCAAGTCCCAGAGCATAGCAGGTCTGTTTGGGACGAAGGAAGGAAGGAAAGCTTGCTGGCAGAGGAGCCGGGCGCACAGGCGCTGCAGAGCCAGCAGCCGCTCGGGTTCCTGGCTGGCGGCAGCGGTGCCGCGGTGCGTGGTGCGTCCTGCGCGGTGCTGAGCGTGTGCCCGTGGGCGTTTAATGCTATAAAGTACGTGTGCTCGGACCAAAGCCTTCCCTTGGAAACCCAGGAATCCTGTGCCTGCGGGGACACTGACGGGCTGTGCTGTGCCTGCGGGGACACTGACGGGCTGTGCTGTGCCTGCGGGGACACTGACGGGCTGTGCTGGGACAGCGGGGACACTGACGGGCTGTGCTGTGCCTGCGGGGACACTGACGGGCTGTGCTGTGCCTGCGGGGACACTGACGGGCTGTGCTGTGCCTGCGGGGACACTGACGGGCTGTGCTGGGACAGCAGGGACACTGACGGGCTGTCCTGTGCCTGCGGGGACACTGACGGGCTGTCCTGTGCCTGCGGGGACACTGACGGGCTGTGCTGTGCCTGCGGGGACACTGACGGGCTGTGCTGTGCCTGCGGGGACACTGACGGGCTGTGCTGTGCCTGCGGGGACACTGACGGGCTGTGCTGTGCCTGCGGGGACACTGACGGGCTGTGCTGGGACAGCAGGGACACTGACGGGCTGTCCTGTGCCTGCGGGGACACTGACGGGCTGTCCTGTGCCTGCGGGGACACTGACGGGCTGTGCTGTGCCTGCGGGGACACTGACGGGCTGTGCTGTGCCTGCGGGGACACTGACGGGCTGTCCTGTGCCTGTGGGGACACTGACGGGCTGTCCTGTGCCTGCGGGGACACTGACGGGCTGTGCTGGGACAGTGGGGACAGCGGGGCCATGGGGCTGCTGTGCCCAACAGTGCGCCGAGTGCGCAGGGAGGTGTTGGGTGCTTATTGGAACAGGAAGAAGAGTAATGAGAAGCAGTATAATCCGCTGAAATAATTGAAGGTCTGGCACATATAATATAGCAAGTTTACATTACGTAATTTACATTTACATTAAAACGATTTGAAATTTACAAAACCCCACATGGGTGCCCTTTGGAAATTCTGGGGGCCTGGTTGCCAGGTTTTGTCTTTCTATGCAAAAGAAACACATTATTAAAGTGGGGCAGTCGGGTACCTTGTGTGCGGGGCCAGGGCGATCGGTCGGGTACCTTGTGTGCGGGGTGAGCGCGATCGGTCGGGTGCCTTGTGTGCGGGGCCAGGGCGATCGGTCGGGTGCCTTGTGTGCGGGGTGAGGGCGATCGGTCGGGTGCCTTGTGTGCGGGGTGAGGGCGATCGGTCGGGTACCTTGTGTGCGGGGTGAGGGCGATCGGTCGGGTGCCTTGTGTGCGGGGTGAGGGCGATCGGTCGGGTACCTTGTGTGCGGGGCCAGGGCGATCGGTCGGGTACCTTGTGTGCGGGGCCAGGGCGATCGGTCGGGTACCTTGTGTGCAGGGTGAGGGCGATCGGTCGGGTACCTTGTGTGCAGGGTGAGGGCGATCGGTCGGGTACCTTGTGTGCGGGGCCAGGGCGATCGGTCGGGTACCTTGTGTGCGGGGCCAGGGCGATCGGTCGGGTACCTTGTGTGCGGGGCCAGGGCGATCGGTCGGGTGCCTTGTGTGCGGGGTGAGGGCGATCGGTCGGGTACCTTGTGTGCGGGGTGAGGGCGATCGGTCGGGTACCTTGTGTGCGGGGTGAGGGCGATCGGTCGGGTACCTTGTGTGCGGGGTGAGGGCGATCGGTCGGGTACCTTGTGTGCGGGGTGAGGGCGATCGGTCGGGTACCTTGTGTGTGGGGTGAGGGCGATCGGTCGGGTACCTTGTGTGCGGGGTGAGGGCGATCGGTCGGGTACCTTGTGTGCGGGGTGAGGGCAGAGCCGTTCATGCGCTGCGCTGCTGTAGCCGTGATTTTATTAACAGCTCTTCCCAGGTAATGTGTGTGAGGAATTTTGTTTGTGCGACCAAGGTGTTTGGTTTGGAACAGCTCTGGCTTTCAGGAAAAGACGTGAGATTGGAAAATGTGAAAATAATTGCTTAACAAATTATGAAACACGGTTTAAGGAACTTACTAATGTGTTTGTCTGAGGCACTGAATTGATTCTTAAATGAGAGCAGCATGACTCTGTAGAAAAATAAGACTGTTTACCGATACAAACTGATGGGTTTATTAGTGTTTGAAATACTGTTATAATGCAGTATTCATAGCCGAAAAGAAAGCGACACGAGTGTGCTCGCTCCCTGTGGACAGCGCGCGGCGGCCGGGTTCCGCTGCAGCGCTCCCGGGGGCCTGGAACTGCACCTTGTTTGTCACAAGTGGACAGGAATGGTCTATCACGCTACCTAAAGATTACCTCAGGATACTCCTGTTGCTGTGAAAAGGCAGCAAGAAGCGCAGTTGCCCAGGGAGGCGGGAACGCAGAGCTGCGCCGTGGCGGTGCGGCTGAAGCGCCGTGGCGGTGCGGCTGAAGCGCCAGCTCGGCGAGCGGCTCTGCCGGGTTCGGGCAGCGGGGCTGCCCGGAGCTGCGGGCTCTGTCCCGTGAGCCCGTGCCGGTGGCACCGAGCGTCCCGCGGCGCCGCAGCTCAGCGCTCTCCTGAGCTGAACAGCGTTTGCAGCCCGCAAACCCGGCCCAGAAGCCTTTGACACTGAGGAAGCGTTTCCACTTAGTTTTAGAGGGCTTTCCAAGTGCCTATTGATCAGTGCTCTCTAACAGCACAGAAATAATGTGTCTAATTTTACTGGCCACATGGAGGAGTATAGAAAAAACATTAGTTATCCCTTGAAAGGCTTGGAACATCGATAGGAGGACATAACATTAATGACTTTCCTATACACGACTTTCAAAAATGGCTAAATGAGGAAGAAATTACAAATTTATTTTCCTATAATTTCAGCAGTTGTCTTGTTTTACTGCACCGGTAAAGCATTAAGCAATGAAATGTCACACAAGGAGTATTTTCCTGATAATTTGTCTGACATGCAAAGCATATAAAACAAAAGAGAAAAAGATGGAAATGTGGGGTTCAGTCATTTTGACAAATGCACTGATTTTTGCTCATGAAGTCTGCCGCTTCTGTCCAAACAGCTCCAAATGCTGCTGGCTTTTAAGTGGCTCACTATATCACAAACATCTTCGCTGCCTCGGTTCTGTCCTCTACCCTGAATGCACTTGCTATCTTTATGGTCACTTATTAACATCAATAAACGTGTAGCAAAAGTTATTTAGAGCTCAGGGTTTTGTTTTTGGAATAACTGGGATAAATCGCAGGTCTGCGGAGGTGGGTGGTGGAAGTCCAGCTTGGGAAGGCACATAATGTTATCGGCTCCCTTCCTCTGGCTGGGCAGTATCAGAGGGTAAAGGAGGTATGGGTTGGTTTCTCTTTATCTCGCCTTTTCCAGGTAAACGGAAGATTTCGTTGGGGAAAAAATATATAGAATCTGATTAACGAATGAACTGAAATAACCCTGAACACTCCTTCTAACCCCAGCGCGTTGCTGCGGGTTACCCGCCCGTCCCTCGCAGACCGCTCTGAGCCGCGCAGGCCCCGCCGGGCCGGGCGCTGAGCCGGCGCTGGGTGCTGAGCCGGCACTGGGTGCTGAGCCTGCGCCGGGGCCTTGGTCAGAGCGGTATTCAGAGCGGTATTCAGAGCGCACGAGCACCCGATGCTCTCCTGTATTCTTCCCGTTTGTCTCTGCAGGTTGTGCGCTTTTTGTCTTTCGGGATTAGTGGGGAGGCGTTTGCCCCTGTGCTCTGAAAAGGCTCCGTCTGCTCGTGAGGATGTGGCTTTTTCTTTGCTAAAGTTGTGACTGTACCAGGATTATGAGATATCCATGGTTTGTCTTTCCTTAGACCTGGAAGGGCTCTCTTTTGTATCTGCTTCATGAGCAGCACAGAACAAACTCGTGCTATGGGTAGTAATGGGCGTCCGTGAGGTGCTTCGCCAGCCGCTGGAGGTTCTGCACAAGGAGGTGACTAAAAAAAAATGAACACAAACCAGCAAACAAAACAAAACCCTAAAAATACCCCAAAGCTCCACAAACCCAAAGATAGTATCTTCTTGGTGCCATTTATTTCACGTTTATCGAAGCACAGTGTAACCATTGTGTGTTAAGAAGGCCCGAGCATGCACGCTCGCTCTTCACGGCACCGCTGGTACCTGGGGGCTGGAGCTCTTAGACTGGGGCAACTAGAGGGGTTAGGCCACAGAGCGAGAAGTCGTGTAACGCGAGGAGTGTGAGCGGATGGGTGACGTGTGAGAATGTCAGGAACAAGTGCTAGTGCGCAAGAAACGCATGGAGCTCGAGGGTGGAAGGAGACAAAGTAAATCATGACTTTAATGTAAAAAGCCAACCAAACAGAAAAAACACTGCCATTATTTTTGCAAGAATTTGTGCCTATCTCAGCTAATTCTAATATTAGCCTATTAATCTCAGGCTCACAAGTCTCTGAACTAAACTATCTTGCATTCCTGAAAAGGTCTCCAAAAAACAGAGAGTATTTCTGTGTTGACTCGTTGTGAAAGCAGCTGCAGTTACAAATCCCACATTTAAATATCACCATTACTTACAGTCCTCTCTTGTGCAAATCGTCCTTTCAATGACAGTTCCTGTAGCGTTAGATACGCTAGAGCTCCCTGTGTCGGCGTGACCCAGTGGGGCTTGGGGCGGCTGCTGGGGAAGGAGCGGTGCCTGCTGCTGCTGCAGCCCCGTGGCGCGGGTCCAGCCGCCCGGGTGCTGCGGGTCCGGCCGCCCGGGTGCTGCGGGTCCAGCCGCCCGGGTGCTGCGGGTCCGCCGGCCGCCCGGGTGCTGCGGGTCCGGCCGCCCGGGTGCTGCGGGTCCGGCCGCCCGGGTGCTGCGGGTCCAGCTGCCACCAGCCCCCCCGAGCTGCACGGGCGCAGCGCTGTCCCCCCGTACGTGTCACCTCTGACACCGCTGCCCAGAGAGAGCTGCAGTCCAATCCCCTGCTTCATGTGGTGCGTGAAACACCATACAGTGGTGGAATTCTGCGGGCATGGCAGGGAGGGTTTAAGGCATGGTGAAAATAAGCACTGAGTAACATTTGAAAGGTTTAATGGTATTCTGGATATCTAACAGCATATCTCTTATGTTGAAATTATATGTTTAGAATTAAAAACTCTTTCCTCCAAAAGCAGGAGAAGAAACTTAATATAATACAGAAATAAAGGCCAGGACTGGGCCGGGGGGGAAGTTACATACCTCTATTTCAGATGTTACTTTGCTGTTTTTCCAGTTGGCTACCCCAAAATTGAAGTATTATTGAAGTGCTAATGGTTTTAAAGCTGGAATTAACATTGCTTATCAGTAAGCGAGGGTGAATTTACAGTATACAAGGTGCCCTGCACTTGCTTCCATGAGAACAGTGTAAATCTCTGCACTCTTAACGAACTGCTTGATTAGGTCTCGATCTGTTGTGCTCACTTTAGGCGTTCACCCAAGGTGTGCAATTCTTGTCCCGAGATCCACGCTCTGGATGGAGGAGCGAGGGCCACGTGGTGCTGGTGCCTGTGTTTGCCTCTGGGAACAGCGGGGACACCGTGTGTGACAAAAGTGTGTGGGCGAGGAAGGGACAAAAAACCAACGTGGAGGCAGCTGCTTTCCCTGGAGAGACTGACTGCACAACAGCTGCTTTGCTGCAGATTCATCTTGAATTGTGGTTTCTCCATGTAGACAAAGGATATTCTTATGTATATGGAAATGGTTTTTTGAGGGACAAAAAACATCAGTAACTTCGGTGGGTTTGCAAGAGTGAGAAAAATCTGAGCTACGAGAATTAGAATGCTTTGAAAACACAAAGTTAAATAAACTGGTTTGTGCCGATAAGCACAGGTGCCTTGCTCTTGGTTGCCTTTGGCGTCTCCAGGCAGCAGGACCAGAGCCGGGGAGGATCTGTGTGTGGGCACAGTGCAGCCCGGGTGCTCCTGGGGCCCTCGAGCCGTTTCCAGCAGGGCCGGCAGCGGCTGAGCGGGTGCTGCCGGCGCTGCCGGGTGAGCGGGTGCTGCTGGCTGAACGCGGCGGCTCAGCCTCAGCCTGCGCCAGGAGCGCCCGTCGCCTGACCAGCGGCACATGGAGGCGGCGGGGAACCGCGGGCTGCTCGGGGTGCAGGGCCTGGGCTGTCCTGGGACTCGCCGTCACCTTGGTCTGCCGCCAGTCCAGTCCCTTCGCCGGGCAGGGGCACCGAGAGTTGAGCTTCAGTGCCCCCCAGATGCTGACAGCCGACCTGACAGCGCCGAACCGTGGGTCCGAACAAACCCTGAGCCAGGTTGTGGATCTGGGGCCGATGTCGCTCGGCAAGTGGTTTGTGTGATTTCTAGTGCACTAGAGGTCTGCTTAATTTAATTGTCTGTGACTATGAGCCAACAAAATACCACTTGCAAAGTGTCTGTGAAACTTCTTCAGAGATTGCAGTGGATGTTAAGACGTTTTGATTTTCTAGTGACACATTGCACAGGGGCCATGAAATGGTCCGTCTGTCTGTGGGCCGAGTGGGAAAGACGGTGTTCCTTAGCAAGGGGAATGGGTGGTGGAGCCTGAGGGTACCCGAGGCGTGTGTCCCCTCAAACGTGTCAGAGCGATGTGTTCCGGGGGCACTCGGCCCTGTCCTCAGGCTTCAGCCTTCTTCCCCGGGAGAGGTTTCAACCACAAACTTGTTCTCTGCAGCAATTCTGCCGGACTTGCCAGGGAAGGCAGGAGAGCGCCAGCATCCTGGGGCTGAGCTCAGCCAGCTCGTACAGCACGCCTTCTCATCTGAGAGCTAAAGGTCTCCTTCTTTGACCTGGATCCAAAGCCCTTTTGGTTTGTGTGGGGTTTGTTGTTTGTTTTTTTTGGGGGGTGTTTTGTTGTTTTGGTTTGGTTTTTTAGTAGTGCTTTGGTTTCTGGTTGACAGAGATCAACAAACAATGTTTTACTGAGTTGCTGTGCTGTACTGTGCCGTGCCATGCCAGGCCGGGCCGGGCCGGGCCGGGCGGTCTCCTCGCCCTGACTTTGCAGAGCCGCTGTCAGGCTGCCAGCAGCTGCTTGGCGTTCAGTTAATGCCATTACATAAAGCTGCTCCTTTCATACGACCTTTAGCTCTGATACATAATTTGAAGAAATAGTCCTGCATTTACTTTTCAGTTAGTATTCTGGAGCGCACCCCAGGAGAATGACTGTCTTTTGTTACTCTTCCAAGCACAGGACTTCATGAAGGCAATTTTTTAAAGAGCGTGAGCTATTAATTATGCAAAGACAAAAATGTCTTACTTTGAACAGCCCATCCACGGAGTGAAATTTCCTCCTTGTCCGTGCTCGTTGTCTAGGTCACGTTATGAAGAAAGTGGGACATTTCCTGGTAAATGCTGCTTTCTTGTAGATACTTCTCCCGTTTTGGTCTCAGCCTGGTTTCACGTGAGCTGCCCTTCTAAGGGACAGGTCTCTGCATGAAATGGCAAATAACAGCTCTTTATGGTGTCGCCAGTGACTTTGTGGGGACAGACAGTGTGTTTGTGAAGAGATCGAGGTGTGCGGTGCCATGCTGGAGCAGCCGGGCTGTGGCTGCAGCCCCCCCAGCACGGGCACCTGCGAGTCCACGGACCACGGCCCTGTCCCGTCCCCTCTGTGCCGCCTCCATGTCGCTGACGCGCGTACAGTAAAGCCTGCAGTTAATGCTCTTCTAAGTGTTTAAAATAGTCTTCTTTTCTCTGCGGCGATACGTTAGTGTTTGTGTAGCATCTTGGTCATCCTACCCTGGAGGGGTGAATGCCGTTGGGAAGGGGGATTTTGAAGCCTAAGACTGTGTGTAGACTGCGCCTTTGGAGCAAGCCTGTACCAGCCGGCAGGAGCTGGCAGGGCTTAGCTGGGCCGGGCAAGCTGTCATGGTGCCGGACGCAGCCCGTGCCGGGGGCAGCAGTCCTGGCCCCGCATGCTGGGGGTGTGAGGGCACCAGCCTGGCCGATCCGTGGCTGTACCTGCTGTGCCATGGCTGCACCAGCCTGGCCGATCCGTGGCTGTACCGGCTGTGCCATGGCTGCACCAGCCTGGCCGATCTGTGGCTGTACCTGCTGTGCCATGGCTGCGCCGGCCTGGCCGTGCTGTGGCTGTACCTGCTGTGCCATGGCTGCGCCGGCCTGGCCGTGCTGTGGCTGTACCGGCTGTGCCATGGCTGCGCCGGCCTGGCCTATCTGTGGCTGTACCGGCTGTGCCATGGCTGCACCAGCCTGGCCGATCTGTGGCTGCACCGGCCGGGCTGATCTGTGGCTGTACCGGCTGTGCCATGGCTGCACCGGCCGGGCTGATCTGTGGCTGCACCGGCTGTGCCATGGCTGCACCGGCCGGGCTGATCTGTGGCTGTACCGGCTGTGCCATGGCTGCACCGGCCGGGCTGATCTGTGGCTGCACCGGCCGGGCTGATCTGTGGCTGCACCGGCCTGGCTGTGCCGTGGCTGCACCGGCCGGGCCGGGCCGTGGCTCCCGCTGTGATCGGCGCAGCCACGAGCCGCGGTCTGACCACAGGTCTGCTCCCCTTGCCGTACCTGAACAATATTTTGAAGCGTATGGAAAATGAATTCCCGATTACGGATGCGCCCTAGCTCGAGGAAGGTAAAAGGCACGGATGCGCTTGCGATGGGGGACGCGGTCTGCCTGCCGAGCCCGGGTGTCGCTGTGCCGCCCCTCCTCCCCGCGCCCTGGGCAGCAGCCGGAGGGGGAGCGAGGCGGGCTGGCGGGGCGGCGGGCGCAGGTAAATCACGCTGTCTGGCGTGACCCTTCGCGCTGCTCCGCCAGCCGTGTGCGCGGCGGCCGCGGGGCCGGCGTGAAGGTGAAGCTGTCATATCGATCTTTTTAGCACTAAAATATGAGCCACTTTACTCTGCTCCCCGATGCTGTGATGTGAAAAATAATAACTCGGATCCAAATTAAAAATATTGATCTCTGGAAGGTGTTGAAAGTAAATAAACACCTTCCGAAGTTTTCAGGTCAGCCAAGAAATGGTATTCAGCAATAAATGTGTCGGCGTGTCAGAATCCAGGGTTCTTGATCTGTTTTTCCTTTTGAATTGATTTTTCATTACTTACTTCCTAAAAGTGTTGGAATTTGGTCCTCTACCGTTAAATCCCAGTGTTTGGGCAAATTATTTCTTTGGGGTTTATGAGGTGCTCCTAATCCACTCGCTCATTGATTGATTGATTTTTGACTCAATAAACTTGCATTACCCTTGCTTTATTTAAGGCTTCCATCATAATTTTTTGTACATTTAGGCCTGACTTTTTTATTTCCTTCTAACAGATGAGCTGACATTGGTCTATCAAACATGTGGGAAAACAATTGCCACAAGGTTAATTTTATTGCTGGCTCCATGCATTTTAAGTAGGTGCCAGGTATTTTCCACTGCAGGCTGATAAATTGCGGCTGAACCACTAACGCATAAGAATGACTGGAAGCGCTGTAACAACAACGGGAACCCCGTATAAATGCAGCGCATAGCGTAGGCATTAAGTGGATTGCTGTGGCGTGGCTGTTTGAGCCGGGCCGCGGCGGCGCAGCGCTGCCCGATGGCCGCGGGACCTCCCAGCCCGCGGGCACGGAAGCAGCACGCGTGTTCTCACGAGCAGCGTGTTCTCCTACGAACTAGCAGCTTGTTCTTAAACAGCAAAGCACCCTTCAGGACCAGGTGCATCGACGTTCCTGTGCTCTGGCTCTTAGGAACCTACGTGTCCATGTTGTAAGAAATGGCAGAGTTCCTGCTCTGCTCTTGAAGGTGGCAGACAAAGAGAAGTTGCAGTGACAATGAGAGTGGGTTTGTCCACTAACAAAGAGAGAAGCTTGGCTGGTGTTTTAGACGTGTGTTAAAAAGCCCCTTAAGTAATTATGTCTTTATTGTACGGTCTAGAACATGTCCCCGTTTCCGCCGAGTCAGCACTTGGTGCACGTCTGTGTGAGTTTGTGTTTTTCGGTGTTCCTTTGCCAGGTGTACTTGCTGTTGCCTGGTGGTTCAAATATAGCCAAGCTCTTGTGTTTGTTGTGCTTAATACAAGGAGACGTGCTCAATGAAGAGCAGTAAAGCTGGAGCTCCCTAAGTGGCTTCACGGAGCTGCCCGCGTTGGTCGTTGTCCGCCCCCTGCACGCCTGCGTTTCGTCAGCCGGGTTTTGCTGCTGTTCGCGTGCATCTGGGGGCTCCCGGGGAGCACCCGGCAGGTGTTTCCAGTCAGGTTCTCCCAGGTGTGTCCGTGGGCAGGAGTTTGATTTAAATCCCTGGCGTTCATGCCATTTCTTTTTACAGCCTGTGTCTGCGTGTCTGGTGTTGATGTGGCTCGAGACACAGGTGTCCCACCTGGCTCACAGATTTGTAACACGCATACATAAAAATATGCCGACTTCCTCTGGTTATGATTTTTTAATAAGTCAGTATCTACGTAACTGTTGCTAATTGTGTTCAGTTTGTGCCTTTAGGCTCAGGTCGGCGTTTTGGCCGAGTGTCTGTTGGCTCGGTCGGTGGCCGCGGTGCTGGGGCCGGGCCGCGTGTCACCAAGCACGGAGATGATTGAGCGCGGTGTCACAGGAAACAAATATTCTGCAACAAATCTATTGCTGAACACGCTGAAAAATTGTTAAGCTCTTAAAGAGCTGGGAGGCTTGTTAGCATTTGTTGGCAGCGAGCGTGGAAAGGGAGAGCAGCAAGTTCGGTGTCTGACCGGGAGCCCAGGTTCGCGGCTCTGTTCGTCCCGTGCGCTTTCCCCGTGAGAGGCTCCTCTTGCTGGGACGGGTGGAACGATTCTGCCTCTCCACTCCTTCTCTGAGAACGCTCCCATTACTCCATTTCAGTTGTGCTCAGAGAATTTATCAGGTCGCCTTTTGTGAAAACTGTAGGAAAGTCTTAATAAGTCAGGACTTGTTATTTTTTTCATATAAATTACAGTTTCCTTCAGGTGTTTGGATGAGTTTTGCTGAAGGGGCCGATCCCGCGGTGTTTGGGTCTGACCTGACCAGCTCCCCCCTCACCAAGGGTCCGTTTGTCCCAGAGCCGTGTGTGGTGGGGGCCCTGCTGGCGTGGCCACCGCGCAGGTCGCAGGGTGACCGCGGTCCAGAGGCGCCGCCCGTGCTGCGCGTCCTCCGCGACGCTGTGTGCGCGGTGGGTATGGAGATCAGCCGAGATTAATCATCTGTTAATGAGCTTTGGGTTTGCTGGTGTTCTCACAGGCCAATGAAAGCCTCATAGGAAAAGCACGGCTCATAGTAGACGGAGTATTAAAAAAAAGGTCGTTTTCAAACAGAGCAGTCGCCAGCATAAACCAATACCAGTCTGCTCCCAGTAACATCGGTTTTGTTCCTGCGGAACCGATGTTATTGCTTTAAAAGCTTATCAAGTGACATTTTAAAAGCAAAAAGAAGCCGAACGCTTTTCTGGCCTTCAACAGTAAAGATGGGTTTAGTAACCCTGAGTGAATCTGTCAGTTGTGGTACATTTTACCAGTGTGTCCTTCACTCAAACAGCACCACAATCACTGGTAATTAATAAGCTTTGCAAAGCAAACACAGGTCAACATGTGCATGATAAATGGAGCTATTATTGTACATAGGGAAACAATTAATTTGTTGCTCCATATGGTCTGGTGTCCATTAACGTGCCCTGCTGATAGTGCAGACCAGAAAAGCTGCAATGGGGTGTAGAGAGGTTTGAGCTTGTGTACAAAGGAAAGGATTCTGATCATCTGCGGGGACGCTAATTTGAAAGCAGCGTCTTCCCCTCTTTCCTTGCCCCTTTTCCCTCCCTGGCTAGTGCTGGGCGAGGGCTCCATGCCTGGCTGGGCGGCGGCTGTTCTCACTGTCCCCACGGTGAAGCAGCGGGGACAGGGGACAGCGGTGACAGACCAGCAGGGACAGGGACCAGCAGGGACAGGGGACAGCAGTGACAGACCAGCGGGGACAGGGACCAGTGGTGACAGAGCAGTGGGGATGGAGCAGTGGGGACGGGGAGCAGCAGGGACACGGGACAGCTCGGACAGGGGACAGCGGTGATGGAGCGGTGGGAACAGCGGTGACAGTGCAGCGGGGACAGGGAGCAACGCTGCCCTCGTCCCGTGTGCGCTGCCTCGCGCCTCTGCCGTTGTGCGGACCCCTCAGCTCTGGGTACCCGGGGGTCACGGAGCTGCGCTCGCGTCTGATCCCTTTTTGATGCTCCTTACGGGGGGAAATGTTTTAAGATGTCAGTGCGTATACTGTGTAAAGTTGTCAGCCATGACCGTTTCACTGTGGTGTGGGAACAATGTTGCTTCATATTTCCCAACTTAATTTTAAAAGAGCTCCCAAAGCAGTCTGTGTGATTCGCTGTCTGAAGTTCCGTGGAGAAGATCGATCTGTGGGCAGCACGGGCGCGCGGGCCGAGCGCTGGCGGTGGTCGACTCGTGTGCCCCCCGCGGGGAGCAGAGAGGAGCTGGAGCCACCAGGGAGCCCGGAGCAGCCGGGGCTCCGCCGGCTCGAGGTGCTGTCTGCTGGGCTCTGAACACAGCCCTCTGCTTCTGCTCCGGTGCACTAGCTTTGGAATTGGAAGCTTTCATAATTATCAGAGCAAAAGCGATTGAGTCAGTTATAGTCGGTGTGTTTCCATGTTAAAAAAAATGCAAACCAAAAAACCAAAATCAACCAAAACAACCCCACACAACAACAAACCCAAACCAAAGCCAACCCACACGCACTGAGTGTATGTTCTCCCGCTTGTGCCCATTGTCTTCCGAGCCCTGAGTCGCAGCTGTGGCTGCGGGCGGAAGCCGCTTTTGATGGAAGCGGGTGGAGCCGGGGCGGGTTT
Source organism: Patagioenas fasciata (assembly GCF_037038585.1). Taxonomy (NCBI): domain Eukaryota; kingdom Metazoa; phylum Chordata; class Aves; order Columbiformes; family Columbidae; genus Patagioenas; species Patagioenas fasciata. Next base: position 42,891,034 of record NC_092527.1, read on the forward strand.
GGCCTCGCCGGGGCGGCGCTGCTGGTGCGCCAGGAGTCGGAGCGCGGTCCCGAACCTGCACGACTGCGGCAGCTTCCCCTCCACGTCATCTGAAATTCTGTTTGGGATAGACCTAATGCTTTTCATTTGAAAACTTCAGCTAGTTGAAGTTCAGGGGTTTTTTCTCCATCATTGTAAAAAGAATTTAATGTTCTTTGGTTACGCTTTTAGGGCCGTTCTTTTAACATTTCATCTGAGAGACTCTGTGATCTGATAGATTTTCTGATGAAATACTTGAGACACCGTGGATGTTCGAATTGTCCTGAGATGCATTTTTCTTGCGAGCCCGTGGCCATCTGCAGTGTGCTTTTTAGAAACACTGATTGATGAATTCTGCTGTAATTTAAACTAAAAGTTAATAAGACAGGCCTACACGGATCTGGTGCAAGTTATTAGACCTGTAAGGCACTTTAATATATGCCGTTTATTATTTAAAGAAGTGCAAGCCAAAAATGTTTCATGTGCACTAATAAAAATTCCATATAATTATATGGGAGGCCTTCAGGAGGCGCGGGCGGGCGGAGAACCGGCTCTGTTAGCGCGGTGCCCAGCGCCGCAGCGCTGCTGGAGCCGCTCGTTGCTCCCTGGGCGGCCTGCGCAGAGCACGTTTTCCACCGCTCCTCATCCTTGAGTTAAATCCATGACATTCGGTGTTTCGCTTTCGCTATCTGCTTCGAAGTATCAAATATCGATGCTCTGGCCAGCGTTTTGCCTAAATCGCGGTGGTTTTTGGTGCGCCGGAGCTGAGCTCGAACCCCGCAGCTCGGCCGCGTTCTTGGCTGGACTGGAAATACAACCCGGGTCTTATGGCCGTCTCATAAAGTTTAAGGTTTTCTATTATGAAAATCTCCCTTAGAAATAATAAATGACCGGAGGCTGTCACGGCGGGTCTGGAAAGGCCAGCACGCAGGGTGGGCTGAGGTTTCATCTGAGCGTGGTTGAGTTTTATAGATCTATTTATGAGATCCAATACTGTAATGATGTAATTTCACTTGTCTAATAAATGTAGCTGTACAAGCAAAGGATAGCAAACATTTCCATTGTGACCAAAATGCTTTAAACTGCAGCCGCTCTGATCCTGGAGCTCGTGCTATTTAATAGATGCTGGCTATTCTTCTAACAATCACAATTATTTAAAGGGTTTTCAAAAGGGATAGAGCAAATCAAATAAAACAATTACTGTTGTATCTCATTCTGAAGTTAAGTGTATTTTTTTATGTGGGTCTTGTTTAGTGTCTCCTCCCAGTTTTCATCCATTATCACAATAATTGGGTTTGCAGCTGGAATTACATTTCTCCAATTGCGTTATCCCCTTCAGAAATTGGACAGGCATCCTGGCGGGGCGCGCGTAATCCGCTTTGCCAGGGCCTCCCGTGGCACCGCGGCCGCAGGACTGAGCCGGCTCAAACGTCTCCTGTCACCCTGGACACCATGTAATTTCTCCTCAATCCCTTGTGCAAATAATGACATTTGAATCGAGCATTAACAGGCTTAATTACTTTAAAATTGTCATTTTAATTTACACTGATATAGTATTGATCATACAAGCAGAGATTAAGCTGTTCAGTGGAGCGGATGATGGGGAATTAAACATTAAAGGGTCCTCGTGGGGCTGAGAGGCCGCCCAGCAGTGCCAGAAGAGGAATGATATTTCTCCGTAATGAACTGGCGGCATGCAGGGACATGAATCTTTGCCCTACTGGAAAAAGGGAAATAATGGGGTTTGGGAAGCATTTGCAGGTTATTCATTCGCTGCCATGCACCAATTCTCCAGTGATTCATCCACCTCACCAACATTTATTTATCTAGCAAATTCAGGAGCGCTGACCTTTCTGCTAAGTACATTTAAATAGGATGGAGTGAAATATTTCAGGTGTAACTTTTTACAAATGTTAGTTATTGTTTCTCATTTCTGACTAATATTGAGCCGTTATTCAATCTGCCCTGCGTACTTGTGCCCGGCCGCGCACTTCATAAAAACCTGCAGGTATGGCGGGATTCAATGAGCTCCTCAAAGTCCTTGACCTCATTTAGGTACAGGCTCATCTGCTTTCCTAAACCCGAATTAAAGTTAATTTAAAGCAAGCCGGCGCAAGTTGATGTGGAAGATTTTACAGCCTGTACTTGTGAAATGATGACTGATGTTGTGGAGGCTCCGACGTGGCGCTGGTGCCACTGGTGCGTCCGCGAGCTCGGGATGGGCTCCTCGTCCCAGTGATGTGGGTTCGTGTGAGCATTTGTTTGAAACATTGTTAGGAAACCACATACTTTGTTGTTTACAAATTCAAATTATACAAAATGGATGTCATGTTTCATATACAGCAAGCTCATTTCTTCCCGTGTTGAACCAGTAGGCTTTGTTCCCCTGTCCCTCGCGTCTCAGTGTTACCAGGGAGAACCAGAAGCCGTGTGCAGAGCAGGACCCCGAGGAGCCGGAGCGCCCATGGTCCTTGCAGTGCAGTGTCCCTTTCTGGAAATGGACATTCCCCGTAGGGCCGGATCGCAGCCCCTTGGCCTCAGGTGTCAGATGTTCTTCTGTTGCTAAATACAGGAGTTCCTGGGGAAATCCAGTGCAGTCGGTAGCGTCCGTGGGTTTATTAATGTAACTTTCTTAGGAGGTCATTTCTCTCCTGTGTAGCAAAGCGAATGTTTCTGAAAAGTAAGGAAACTGGTGCGATGTGGGAGGTTGAATTTTGCTATTACTCATGTATTTTCACACTTGAAGCAGGAAGATGCATTCAGTACAAATGTAACCTACTTGCAGATATAAAGGCATAGTTTTAGAAATCTGAAATATATAGAAGTGTTTTGTTGAGGTTTTTTTTGTTTTAAAAAAAAACGTTATTTGAAAGCTAAGGAAGAATGCTGTTCGTGGTCAGAAGGGTGTTCTGGTGGGTTTTGCGTGGGGTGTTCTGGTTGCAGCCGTGGGCACGGGCCCGGGTGCTGCTCATCCTCCTGCGGGTTCGGCTGCCCGTGCGGGTCTGGTGGGTTCTGTTCGTAGACATCACTGTTCTCGTGGAGTTCTTGATTTGCCAGGCGCTTCCTGTGAACTGAGCCCTTCCTGGGAAGGGGCTGTTGAGCTGTGCAGATCAAAGTGCTGCTGTGCATTGTGTGCCGTGTCCCGTGTCGCCTGTCACCCCAGAGTGTGTCCCATGTTACTTGGGGACCGTGTCCCGTGTCACCCGGGGCGCGGCGCTGCCTGGCGCGCTGTCCCCGGCCGGTGACACGGAGGCCGTCCTGCGGGGGGTGCCTCGCAGCGGTCCTGTGCAGGAGGCAGGAGCGGCGCTGTGGGCCGGGCGGGGAGGAGAGGCCGTGGCCCTCCGGAGAACTGCGGGAGCCTTGCACAGCTGGGTTTGTTCAGACAAGATGTCCCTGCGCATCGTAGGGACGGCTGGGCTGACGCGTATGAGCTGCATATGAGCTGCACTACATTTCAGATGTTTTCGGGATAGTTTATATTTCCCATATAAGCTATCTGTAGAGGGTAACATATAAATGATACCCTTGGAGAACAAAGAAATACATGGAATCATATTTTCAGCTGTGTACATTTGATCACAAGTACTTGCATTATGTGCAATATAAGCATGGTGTGACATCGAGCATCTAGTCACCGAGACCGAATTCTAACACGGCTGATAATTGCTGTGCTTTGCACACACGTGGAGGACGTGATGTGGCAGCCCCCGTTCTCCTGGGCTCGGTTAACGTCCTGCTTCCCGGGCACCGGGGAGAAGCACGGTTCCCCGTCCCGGCCGTGCTTGGGGTTCTGCGTGTCCTGTGAGCGGCTCCTGCCCAGTGACACCGGGTGTCTGAGCCCGGAGAGGGACAGGAGACCCTCGTGCTGTGGCTGATGGGTCTGAGCCCGCGGCGCTGGGGCTGATGGAGTTCCTGTGGCCATGGGTGTCCGCGCAGACACGGGGTGCACGCAGACACGATGTGTATGCAGACACGGGGTGTGCGCGGTGGTGCCTGGCTCCACGCAGACACGGTGTGCATGCTGACATGGTGTGTACGCGGTGGTCCTCGGCTCCACGCAGACACAGTGTGCGTGCAGACACGGGGTGTGTGCAGACACGGTGTGCGCGCAGACACGGGGTGTGTGCAGACACGGTGTGCGCGCAGACACGGGGTGTGTGCAGACACGGTGTGCGCGCAGACACGGTGTGCGCGCAGACACGAGGTGTGTGCAGACACGGGGTGTGTGCAGACACAGTGTGCGCGCAGACACGAGGTGCGCGCAGACACGGTGTGCGCGCAGACACGGTGTGCGCGCAGACACGGTGTGCGCGCAGACACGTTGTGCGTGCAGACACGGTGTGCGCGCAGACACGGTGTGCGTGCAGACACGAGGTGTGCGCGCAGACACGGTGTGCGCGCAGACACGGTGTGCGCGCAGACACGAGGTGTGCGCGCAGACACGGTGTGCGCGCAGACACGGTGTGCGCGCAGACACGGGGTGGGTGCAGACACGGTGTGCGCGCAGACACGGGGTGTGTGCAGACACGAGGTGCGCGCAGACACGAGGTGCGTGCAGACACGGGGTGCGTGCAGACACGAGGTGTGTGCAGACACGGTGTGCGCGCAGACACGGGGTGTGTGCAGACACGGTGTGTGCAGACACGGTGTGCGCGCAGACACGGGGTGTGTGCAGACACGGTGTGTGCAGACACGGTGTGCGCGCAGACACGGGGTGTGTGCAGACACGGTGTGCGCGCAGACACGGGGTGTGTGCAGACACGGTGTGCGCGCAGACACGGGGTGTGTGCAGACACGGGGTGTGTGCAGACACGGTGTGCGCGCAGACACGGGGTGTGTGCAGACACGGTGTGCGTGGGGTGCCCAGCCGCTCCCTGACTGGACGGTGTGTTTCTGTGTAAGGCGGTAACAACCTCCAGCTCTGCAGTCGGCTAATGTATCACTGCAGACACTGATATAGACATCTGAAATATAATTAAATGGCAGGAACGCTCTATTTGTCTAAACAAGACAAAGCACGGAATGGGTTCATTTGACTTGAAACAAGTAATTAGCATAACCCTTCTGGATGCTTGTTTTATCATTTGCAATATAGTAAAAGATTGATTATCGTCCTGTACCTTTTGAATTTCATTAATAGAATTGTTTTGTCCACTTGATTAATATGTTGCCTCAACCCCAGAATAATCAGATTAAACTAGGTTGCCTTGCTCCTTTTGACTTGTGACATCTCTGTTTCCACACGCTAACTTCTCACTGCGGCCCCCTGTAAATTGGTCTCCGGTGCATTTTGTCATCTCGAATGCGTTTCAGCGCATTCCGTTCTGGAACCTCTCCCAGCGGTGTGCGGCAGGTGTTGTGCGGCGGGTGTTGTGCGGCGGGTGTTTGCTGTTGCCTGTGTTTTACAGGCTAATGAGCGACTGCCTTTGAAGAGCGGGCATGGAAGTGAGGTGATGTCGCTACAGCTCCGTTGACTGATCAGCCATCTGGTATCCATGTGTGTTGGTCCTTCAGGTATTTTAGGCATTGTTTCACCTTGGGGGTCTCCAATTTTGAATATGTGAGCCATTAAGGGTGTGTTTTAATTATTGTCTTATTTTGTAAACCAATCTAATTACACACAAGAGTAATCCTTGCTCTTCTCAGGAGTTAATGTTAAAGGTTTTCAGCTGGGTTTAACATTGGCAGGTTTGTGACCCATCAGCTGTCGGGTGCATTAGGTCAGTGACATCCCAACAGCCAGCGGGCTGTGTTGCTCTGAAATGGACTGCTCTGTGGAAAGGAATCGTTCTTTTGTTGAATGCGTGTGGTTTAAGCTGTTTAGGAGTAGAGCCTGTGTATCGGATCTTTCCTGAGAGCAGAGGCGCTAACAGAGGAGCAGGACAGGGACAGGTGGCCCGCAGGGACAGCAGCCGTGTCGCTGTGCTCAGAGGGACCCGGGTGTCGCAGAAATCTGGGGGGAAAGCCGCAGTTTGGGTCTGAGGGGCAGGGGTGCAGCTGTCATTGTTGGTGTGGCACAGAAGAGCTGGCAGCTGGGAACGCTGCGTTGTTTCCTTGCCTTACCTGACTTGCATTGCTTTCTGTTTTCTCAAGAAAGGAGGATTTACTGCTTGATTAGGTAAATTTAGACTGGGTAAAAAATAGCTAAGGCAGTAGAGACCAGTAAGGGTGCCACATATGTTCTGTTCCTCTGACTGAGAAACCACGTGAAATTAAATGCTGTTTGGATTTTGTTGCGATTTCCAGGTTGTGCGTGGCAGGACAGCAGGTACCCGTGTGAACACCGGTGCAGCGCTGTGTGTTCCAGTGCTCAGAGCGGGCACCAAGTGCTCTGGCGGTGCTCGGGGCCTGGTGCGTGCTGCAGCGGTCCCGGCTGCCACCGTGCCGGCAGCCTCCTGCAGACCAGCAGCGCTGCTGTGACCGCGTCCCCCGCCGGAGCTCTTCGTCCGCGCTCCCCCGGTGCCTGGCAGCCATCGGCAGCACAGCCCAGCGCCCGGCTGCTCTCGCCGCACAGACCCGCGGTGAGGCCGCCGCACCGGGAGCAGGGGCTGAGTGGCGCGGGGCAGTCGGTGCCGGCGGCGCTGCCAGCGGAACAGGGCTGGCGCAGGGCTGGCACCGGGCTGGCACCGGGCTGGCGCAGGGCTGGCGCAGGGCTGGCGCAGGGCTGGCACCCGGCTGGCACCGGGCTGGCGCAGGGCTGGCGCAGGGCTGGCGCAGGGCTGGCGCGGGGCTGGCGCAGGGCTGGCGCAGGGCTGGCGCAGGGCTGGTGCGGGGCTGGCGCGGCCCCGCGGCACCGCAGGACGGGGGTTTCCCCAGCTGTGCCAAGGGGCAGCGCAGCGCTCAGCACCCAGCGCTCAGCACCCAGTGCGCCCCCGCCGCTGACCTGTGCCAAGGCTGAACCGGGCTCTGCAGCAAACAAGTCAAGTCTCAGCATATTCTTTTTACATTTCTAGTTGCTGAGCAGAAATCACCTCGTTTCTCTTCAGAATCTCATGGCAACCTTTCCCTTGGGAGGGAGCACACCTTGCGGTAAAAGGCACGTGTTTGGACCTTTCCCCACAGACATCTTGCTATGTGGAAGCAATGTATACTGCATGTAGAGTTTATATACACACACGCATAAAGAGATGTAAAAAATACATGAACATTCACAATTTCTTAGAAACGAACTATGAATGAAGAATAAACTTATGTTCCAGGATGAAGATTTAAGTTTGTGCCTACCCGGGTCGGTGTTTGAGGTTACCAGAGCGTTAGAGTCATTGAACCCTAAGGCTGCATTCATCACAGCTTCCTAGACTGATACAAATTCCTTCCCATTAAGTCAATAAGCGTGGTTACACCAGACAGCAGTTCTGCCTAGAAACTGAGATTAATGTCCATCATAAAAGTGACATGAAGAGACAACTTGTTTGATTTATACAGACTATTTTTGTCTTCTCAGTTTTAAAATAAAATTCAAGTTATTACTTCTATGAATAGGCAGGTTTTCTTTCTCCTGCTGTTACTAGAGCGTTCTTTCCAAATGGTGGCTTCTGTTTCAACCGCAGTGTGTGGGCAGCGAGCCCTGCCCGCGGCGGACTGGGCGCAGCTCCGCGCTGCCTCTCGCTGGGCTCAGCCGTGGTCCCGAGCCCTCCCGTGATCCGGCCCAGCTGAGCGGGGCCTTGGGCCTGGACCTGGCTTTACTGTGTACCAGCTCAGAGCTAGAAAATAATGGTGATATGGTGATGCTAGCAAGGCCGAAAACAGGATTTGAGCAAGGCAGTGGTGTCAGACTAGTAAATTAAGTCAACTTAAACTCGATTTTCATATGCTGGTTTGGGGTGATGCGGGAACGCCAGCGTTTGGTTGGACTGGAGGCCTGGTCCCTGCACCGTGTGGGGTTTCCGCGGGCGGCCCGGCCGTCACCGTGGTTCCGGACACCCGAGTACAGGCAGGGCACGTGTGCGTGTACAAAGTGGACCACATTATTGGAATTTTCAAAATCAATTAAAGCTTTTTCGTAATTGTCCACAGACACTGCATGCTCAGGCTGAGTGACAGCAGGGAATTTGTAAACCATTTAGGTTCATTGTTGGCCATCCCTTAGAATTGATTGTCCCTTAATTAACTTATATCTATCATGCATGTAATGTGATTCCCAATAAAAATTACAGAATTTTAATTGAAATTGAAAAGTTCTGAAAGGCACAAATACCAATAATGTGTATTGTATGAGTACACTCCAGTTTACGTGGACTCTGGAGAGATTTTAATAACAAGGCGGGTTTTTCACATGATTTAATTTTCAGGTGACTCAACTGAGTATTTAGATTATAAGAGTATAATTTGGTTTATTTCATGAAGAAAAGCTTTACCTCTCTATGTCTTTATTGATTTTCCAATAGCATTTAATGAGCTTCAATTCGCAAAAGTTACATTAGTTAAAATACATGTTTGGATTGGTAAATGTAGCTTTATTTTGGAAATAAGACCACTTGAACAAAATGCTGAGCATGGTTTAGAATTGGTTATGAGGAAGGGTCGCCCCTCGGTGTACGTGAGGAGATGGAAACGCAGCGGTCACTCTGTTATTTACATGTGATTACCGCGTGTGATTCCAGGATTTTCAGCAACCCTGGTGCCTTGTTATGTTCATGAAATACGCCGGACATGTTTTAGTTTATGCTCTTATTTTAGTTTGTGTACACTGATTTTTGTTCTTTTTCACTGAGATTTCAATATTACTTTGACAAAGTAGGCTTAAATCATTATGTTATTGTTGGTTTGGTTTATATCAGTGTACGCGTATGGAATCAGAGCCCCCCTGCCATGGGCCCGGCCGCCGCAGCGAAGGCCCCACAGCCCGGCCAGGGCAGCACGGCCGGGCCCACCCGCTGCCCGCGGCACTGCCGGCTGCCCACGGCCGGGGCCCGCAGCCCATCCCTGCCCCCGTGGTGCCGGCGCCGCTCCCTCACGGTCTGCAGGCCCCGCTCAGAAAGGCCGAGCTCCGATGGCGCGTTGGCAGGGCCAGGCGTCGTGGCAGGGCCAGACGTCGTGGCAGGGCCAGGCGTCGTGGCAGGGCCAGGCGTCGTGGCAGGCACAGACGTCGTGGCAGGCACAGACGTCGTGGCAGGGCCAGACGTCGTGGCAGGCACAGACGTCGTGGCAGGCACAGACGTCGTGGCAGGGCCAGACGTCGTGGCAGGGCCAGACGTCGTGGCAGGCTCAGACGTCGTGGCAGGGACAGACGTCGTGGCAGTGCCAGACGTCGTGGCAGGCTCAGACGTCGTGGCAGGGCCAGACGTCGTGGCAGGCTCAGACGTCGTGGCAGGCTCAGACGTCGTGGCAGGGCCAGACGTCGTGGCAGTGCCAGACGTCGTGGCAGTGCCAGACGTCGTGGCAGTGCCAGACGTCGTGGCAGGCTCAGACGTCGTGGCAGGGACAGACGTCGTGGCAGGGACAGACGTCGTGGCAGGCTGCCGCTTCTCGCTGGATGCGGAAGGAGGATGCTCAGGCGGGCCTCGCGCGGGACGCTGTTCTGGTGGTTTGTACTCTGCCACACGGTTCTCTTTTCCCTCGTGACACGCAGGTTTGTGCCGAGTTCTGGCTGTGTCTGGCCGTGGCGATGGTGCCGGCGCTGCCAGGGCGGCTCCCCCGGGCTGCGGTTGCCGTTAGCGGGCGGTGGGTTCGCAGCCACGTTACGCTGCGATCGCGGCCTTGCTTAGACAGGCCGTTGCACGGGTACCGGATCTCTGCTTCTAGGCCAGAAGCAGGAGAGCGGCGTGGTTTGAACCGTTAATCCTGGCTCCGGTAGATCGCCCTAAGATCGTGTTTTCCTTCCCCGTGTCACACAAGACCGAGGATCCCGCGGTGCCAGCGTCCCCAGGGCTGACGCCCTTGCAAGGAGCTGCTCTGTCCCCCGGCCCTGTGTCCCTCCGGTAAGGCTGTCTTGTGACACCGCACTTCATCTTTGTTATGGTAATTTAAAAATTTAACAGGTTTATTAATCCTGCAGAATTTATTATAGTCAAACATGAGATATTATTGAGTTGCTATTGTACAAAGCATTTACCCTCGCTGTTGGAATGACTTGTCCTTTGCATTGGCAGACACAGAAACATTCATTTTGTTTCCTAATTAGGAGAGCTGCAATCAGGAACCATGACAGGGTTCAGCTCCTCAGTGTACAGCATGCCAGGTTCCATAGAGCAGGCTTTATAAAATTCTCTTTAATTCAGGAACAGAATATCATTAACTTTGTAAGTGGATGAATACAATGGACAAGCAATTTAATTAACTTCTAACATTGGATGTTGGACAGGAGACAAAATGAAATTATGCACATATTTCTTATGCAGGCAGTCAACCTTGAAAGGGGCTTGATTGTGATGGGTCAGACAGGGGGACAGCTTTGTCCAATTATTTGATGTTTAGACCTAGAATATGAAATTTGAAATTTGGTACTTTGTAAATCAATCATCTCTTATTTTGAGGCACTTACAAAGGTTCTTTGAGATAGAAAACAACCGCCAGTGACTGTGACACGCTAAATACAACCTTTTACCACATGGTACTTTCCTCTTTGGAGATGAGCTGTATAATGCTAAATGAAATGGGCATTAATGCTTCCTCATAAAATTGGATTTCCCATCTTGGGTGTATTATGTAAGAATATATCAATGAAATACTAAATTGATTTAAAGTTTTTAAAATTAAAATTATTTAGAGTCAAGTGAATGTGTAAGAGTCATCAAAATGAAGCACTTTTTTTTTTTATTAAATAAAAATATGGTAAAATGTTCAATAGCCAGCAGTGTCTCCCATCTGAGGAGGAGCCATCCCAGTTGCCGTAGCATTGCCAAAGGCAGATCCTGTCTCGCACAGCCGGGTCGGGAGGCTGGTCCTGGGCTGTGCGGGCGCAGTGCAGCCCCGCTCCCAATCCGTGGGGTTCCGCAGAGCACCCCAGGGCCCGCGCGGGGCCGGCGGCAGAGCGGCCGCTGGCGTGCAGGAGCAGAGAGGCCGGCAGGAGCTGGCCTGGCCTTGCCGGGCCCACGGGCGTCTGCCAGGCTTTGCTGCGGCACCAGGCAGAGCTTTGCCAGGCTTTGCTGCGGCACCAGGCAGGGCTTTGCCAGGCTTTGCCCTCGCAGCACCAAGCAGGGCTTTGCCAGGCTTTGCTGCGGCACCGGGCAGGGCTTTGCCAGGCTTTGCTGCGGCACCAGGCGGGGCTTTGCCCTCGCAGCGCCTCCCTGCTGCCCTCCCAGGCCAGGGAATGTGCCGGGAAGGATGGTCCATGTACTCGGTCTGTTCATGGTTATCAGATACCTGGAACTAGTCCAGATTAATTTCTGTTCAGCGTGGATCTGCTTTGTCCTGTGTCGATGCTGCTCTCTGCGTTCGCTGGCGCTGCTCCTCCTTCGGCTGCCGTGGTCAGCCTGTTCATCACTTGTGGTGTGACGGGATCCTCTCTAATCCTGAGGGCCCTTTTTCAGCGTGGTCAAACCTGTGACGTGGGACACGGAACCGTTGCTGCGTTCCAGACGATGCCCGTCCCTGGCTGCACGGCCGCCCCGGTGCCGCTGCCCGCGGCTGTGCCTCCCGCGCCGCACCGGGGGTTCGCGGCGGCCCCGCGCTGTCAGTGCTGCGGGCACAGGAGGACGTGGCAATAGGGAATGCATTCCACTGCTTTGGCCCCTGTTGTTATTGGTTACACTCCTCAAATGATTACAAAAATGGATGCGAAATAGGATATAGAATATAGCTTGCTTCCTGGAAAACAATACTCTGCACCTTGGTGTTATTTTCTGCAGTCTGAGTCTTCAGCTCAGTTTCTCTTGGTTCTTGAGCTGTTACCAATATCCCCTGGTTAAATCTGGCTCTTTGTACAATATTTTGAGCTCTGTATATCAAGAACTTTTAACTGCCTGGGGGACATTTTTGCTCTTCACGAGGTTTAACAGTGAAATAACCGTTAAGCATTTAACCGCATATGTCTTCTTAAGTACACTTGTGCTCATTCTGTCTGCTTACGGATAATAATTAGATTGCATTCTCTCCTCCTGAGGAGGCCGCGGATGTTCGTGGCAGGGCTCGGCGGTGCTCGGGTGTGTCTGTGGCAGGGCTCGGCGGTGCTCGGGTCTGTTCGGCGGTGCTCGGGTCTGTTCGGCGGTGCTCGGGTCTGTTCGGCGGTGCTCGGGTCTGTTCGGCGGTGCTCGGGTCTGTTCGGCGGTGCTCGGCTCTGTCCGGCAGTGCTCGGGTCTGTCCGGCAGTGCTCGGGTCTGTCCGTGGCAGGGCTCGGCGGTGCTCGGGTCTGTCCGGCGGTGCTCGGGTCTGTCCTGCGGTGCTCGGGTCTGTCCGTGGCAGGGCTCGGCGGTGCTCGGGTCTGTCCGGCAGTGCTCGGGTCTGTCCGGCAGTGCTCGGGTCTGTCCGTGGCAGGGCTCGGCGGTGCTCGGGTCTGTCCGGCAGTGCTCGGGTCTGTCCGTTGCAGGGCTCGGCGGTGCTCGGGTCTGTCCGGCGGTGCTCGGGTCTGTCCGTGGCAGGGCTCGGCGGTGCTCGGGTCTGTCCGTGGCAGGGCTCGGCTGCCGGTCGCACTCCCTGCAGGCGGCGCCGCGGGCGGGGGCAGGGCCGCGCTGGGGCCGAGCCAGCTCCGAGCCTCTCACCGTGATTGGGGCCTCCGGAGTGCTTGTGTGGGAGAAACAGTAAATAACAGCGTGATTAATGGCTTTGCGAACGGTCTGCTCCGAGTTCAGGAATATTGATAAGTGCCCCTTTCTTTTTAACTGTCCAGCGTACGTACACTTCCATTTTTGTTGCCTCGTTGTTCTGTCAGTAATCTTCGTTTTAAGAAAAAGAACCTCTGTATGATTTTCTTTATGTAATAATTTTGTAATTGAAATGTTAAAGCTCCGTGGAAGATGTCAGTATCAAACTGTGAATGTTCTTTGTCAGTGTGGCAGAGTACATGGGGGTTGTTCATTTACTCACCAGACACATTCATACATAGCTCAGACTTTTTATTATTTTTTTCTTCTTAAGTTAACTAGTCACAAAGAGTCTGTTAAAATGGCATATGATGTTTTATGAGGAGAAGGCGGTGCGGGTGGATCACGTCAGCTGGAGATCCCTCGTTTTAAAGTTGTTTCTTCCTGAGAGCGTGCTGTTGGTGGTCGCTGTGAGCCAGGAGGCCTCCCCGAGCCACCCGTACACAGGAGGGCTGCAAACACCTTAGTTTTTAATGACGGTTTCTTGATTAAGCATCGAAATGACTTGGGATTATGGCCGTCTCGGAATTTTGAAACAGTTACTGGGTTCTGCCGTGAAGACAGCTGACAGCCTTTAGAGAAACCTCAGCAGGTGCGCCCATGTGAAAACCTCTAAGTCTTGGTAATGAGTCCAGAAAGAAAAAGTAGAAGCTGTAAAACTGTACATAGACACTCATGGATCAGTCGTTTCCTGAGGTACATTTAGTTCAGCTATTAAACACACACACACAAATTTATTTTTTAATTATTTGGATTTTATAGTGACTGTTGCTATGAGTAGCTCAGTGGGTGTTGGTGTCACACCTAAAGCAGTGAGAAGAAGAAACAGGAGAGGAGTGCGGGTGCAGTGCGAGGTGTTGGTGTCTGGTGCTGCTGGACTGCGACAGGAGAGACCGTGGCCTCAAAACGAGCTGAGGGTGGTTAGAAATGACCGTGCGTGTTCTGCCGGCGCGAGGGGATCCGGCTGCACGGCGCGAGGGGATCCGACTGCACAGCGCGAGGGGCTCCAGGGGCACAGCGCGAGGGGATCCGACTACACAGCACGAGGGGATCCGGCTGCACAGCGCGAGGGGATCCCACGGGCAGGGCGTGAGGGGATCCGGCTGCACAGTGCAAGGGGATCCGGCTGCACAGTGCGAGGGGATCCCACGGGCACGGCGCGAGGGGATCCCACGGGCATGGCACGAGGGGATCTGGCTGCACAGCACGAGGGGATCCCACAGGCACGGCGCGAGGGGATCCCACAGGCACGGCGCGGTCAGGCGCGCAGCGCTACGGCCAGAGTCAGCTCCATATAATAAATACATTGCAAACAAGGTAGAACTTTTAAAGTCCAACCCAGCACGTGGAGATGAATCTAGAAATGCAGAAGGATCTTTGCAGGTGGTGTAATTAATACAGCAAGCAGGCGATGAGGTTTGGGCAGCGCGGTGCGGTGCGGTCAGATCCGTGCCAGCGCGGCTGCGAGTCCCTCGTGCAGCACATGTACGGTTTGTGGTGTCACACATCACATTGGTTTAGGTTTGTGCAGTGAGAGTCTTCAGTACCAATCCTGCCGGTGGTTTTGCTCAAGTGAATGCTCCAATTTGCTTTAATGAGGGTATCCCGTGTAGCTGGGCAGGTATTTTTAATAGAGCCCGAGTTACAGTCCACCAAGAGAGTTTTTCGAGTTTGTCATTGAATATTTGGAGCCCAGTCACTTTTACACTTTATTAAAGGTGTAATTATTCAAATACTGTTGAAATTAACCTGATAACCTGTATTTGAGATACGAAGCTGGGAAAACAGTGCGTAATTGTTTGGAATGGCCGGGCTGGGGCTGCGGCCGCCTGCGTGTCAGCTGCGTGGGGAAGCAATAGCAGTTTAATTGTATGTACTCGAGCTGATAAGTCCAATTCAGGAGATGATAAATTGCTGGACACCTAATTTGTTTGCAAATAAAAAGTGATAGACTATTTTATAATGAGTTAATTTGTTTTTTTAACCTTGAATGAATAATAGACGTTTAGTGTTAATTTAGCTGTATGGGATCAAGTAGCCTATGAACAGAGTTGACAAGCATATACTTTAATATCGCTTATTATTGGTAGTTACTTTGTTGGTCACTCTTTCTGCGTGTTAGAGCCAGTCTGCCCTTGCTTCGTGCGCTTTCTTCGTTTCTTGGGGAGGGACAGTTGTATCAAAATTAACTCTTTCGAGGCAAACTCGGGTCAACTGTTTCCACGGTGTTTCTGAGCTGCCACGCAAATCCAAGGCAGCCCGTGGCTTCTTTCCTGGCAGAGCTCTACAGCTGGTTTGCCATTGCTGTCCCCGTGGCGGTGTCTCCATGGTGGTGTCCCCATGGCAGTGTCCCCATGGCGGTGTCCTCGTGGCGGTTACTCCATGGCAGTGTCCCGGTGTCAGTGTCCCCGCACACCGGTGCAGTGCTGAGCGGGCACAGCCAGTCGCTCCGTCACACTCGGGTACCCGCAGTCCCGCAGCCTCCTGCCCACCACCTGGCCCTGGCGTGCTGGGCTGGCCCAGGGAGCGGGGCCAGGCACGGTGCGGGGCCGGGGAGCAGGCCCAGGCGCGGTGCGGAACCGGGCGCAGTGCGGGCCTGGGCGCAGTGCGGGCCTGGGCGCAGTGCGGGCCTGGGCACAGTGCAGGGCCGGGCACAGTGCGAGCCCGGACACAGAGCAGACCCGGTGCGGTGTGTCCGGTGGGGCGGCCGCAGGCAGGCGCTGTTGTGGCGGGTACCCGGAGGGCCTGAGCCGTTTCCTATCTCGGATTTTGCTGTTTGAAGTCTCTTAAAGTTCATTGCGACATAACTGGCCCAGATAAGGTGTGCCGGTATCGCACCCGATAACAGCGCTTTATGTACCATTATTGTCTTCCTGTCTGGAGCTGCTGCAAGTTCTCGTTTGCCGTGTTTCCCGTGGCTGAAATGTGGCAGCTAACAGAGTGCATTTTACTAATGGGAGACTGATACGTGCTGTTGGTGTTGAGGTTTATGAACACGCAGAGCGTGTTTCCCGTGGCGGCCAGCGCGGCCCCAGGCCTGCTGCCGATAAGGGCTTCCTGACACACCGCGCCATCGGACGCCGCCGTGCCCCGATAGACGGGTTCCTTGAACCGTGCTGATACCGCACGTTAAACATTGGAAAAGTTGGGTTGAACTTTGACTTTAAATATTCATTAAAGCTAATTATGGATTTTATGACTACATGAATTACAGTTTCTGTGTCATCATCAGCAATTTATTTTAAATTTATTTAAAGCAATCTTTATATATTAACTTTATCACATTTAGTGAGGTAATGCAGTAAATGTTTACTCTCTACAGTAATTAAACTTTTATTCAGGTATTTCCTTTATGCATTAAATTTCCACAGCTGAAATGGCGTACTTGAAAAACAAATTGTGCCAACTACCTGTTAAAAAAACATATAGCTGTTTAAATCTTCCAACTTTTGTGGCAAGATTTCTGTATAATCACAGAGCAGTGTTTTCAATGGTGTCAGATGTGTAGTCCATCAGAGCCAACTCGTTTATCTTGCCATCAATTCCAGTTTCTCCAGATGAGTCTTTCGCTGTGGAATAACGAAAGAAACGTCCAGTATCGTACTGCGTGTCGTTCTGAACCCGTTTAAAAGCAGCGGACATTGAACTGCGGTCTACTAGCAGAGAGGATATGTGGGTTTTCTCCACAGTACTGATTTGGGGGGAGAATCAAAGCTCTTCCAGTTACCACGCGCTCAGTCCGAGCGAAGTCTGCTGTGTTGCGCAGCTGCAGCGCGGCCCCGTGCCACGCCGGGGGACAGCGCCGTGGGGACAGCGTACTGTGTCTGTCCGTCCTGCAGAAGGACGGGATGTCCTGGGGCCACCCGGGAGACTGTCCCTGCTCTGCCTGCAGGATTTCGTGTGCAAGTCTAAGCAGTTGATTTTAAGAGGTTTTAAAGCAAAGCTGTTTAGTTACAGTAGGTAAGGGGGACAGAAGGATAATTGGCAATCACTGTTAGCCATCTTGTGCGTTTCTAAGCTACTTGGCCGCTGTGCTCCCTTCCCGTGCTCTCCTTCCATCTCAGCTGTGCTCCCTTCCCGTGCTCTCCTTCCATCTCAGCTGTGCTCCCTTCCCGTGCTCTCCTTCCGTTGCCGCTGTGCTCCCTTCCCGTGCTCTCCTTCCATCTCAGCTGTGCTCCCTTCCCGTGCTCTCCTTCCGTCGCCGCTGTGCTCCCTTCCCGTGCTCTCTTTCCATCGCCGCTGTGCTCCCTTCCCGTGCTCTCCTTCCATCGCCGCTGTGCTCCCTTCCCGTGCTCTCCTTCCGTCGCCGCTGTGCTCCCTTCCCGTGCTCTCCTTCCATCGCCGCTGTGCTCCCTTCCCGCGCTGTTCGGTCCCAGCTCAGTCAGCACCGTCCATGCCCGGAGCTGCACGGGGGCTCCTCGAGCCCGGTGCACCATGAGCGGGCACTCGGTGCCACAGCTGTCAAACCCAACTCCTACTGCAGAGCTCTTCAGAATTGGTCTGTAAAAATGCCGTTAAAGCTATAAGTTAAGCAGTGAGCAAATCAGGATGCTCAGAAATAAAGTTGTACCTTGAGCACAAGTGGCAGTATTATTTTTAGTAGAATTCTGACATCTAAATAAAGCAGGGTTTGGAGCATCTTGGTGGTTCTTGGTTTACTTATTGACCTGTTACAGAACTCATAGTCCTGCCACCTAGATTTACATTTTCTCCTGTCTTTAAAATCATTTGTGCCTGATTTGGATAGGTCGCTATCTCCAGTTATTTTTCAGTGTGGACTGTGGCGAGGGGAGTTCTGGTGAGGACGAAGGGAGGGACGTTTCAACGATAAAGGCACGTTCTGCTGCCACAGGCCTTGAGAACAGGAGAGTTCCCCTAACAGTGTTGAGGTGGTGTGGGTAGGCTGAACTGGCCGTGTTGCTGACATAGCCCAGGATTTCCATTCCAGGATCCTGCTTTCATTCCCTTTATAATTTTTCGGACCATTTGGGATGATATTTTTGAGATACTTTTCAGATGTTTGTCAAGCCTCTTTTTTTTTTGCCCTTCTGGAGCCCGCATTAGCAGCTCCGATGAAGCTGTGTCCTTAGAGTGAGTTCCTAAAGAGTGGTATCATATAAGGAAGCGTTGTCTTCGTATGTGTCAGATTTTGCCTTGTGCATTGAGGAAAGAGATGGGGCAGATGGGAAGAATTTGGAAGGAGTGGGAGCGTGGAGAACGGCTCTAGAGAACACAGCTTCAGTGAACCCTCAATTAGAATAGCTCCTGTGAAATAATTGTACATAACTGGATTTTATAACTGAGAACTCATCCAGCTGTTTATCCTTTCTTTTTTTTGATATATATCAGAATCAAGTTATTTACAATTGGTATAATACTTATGCTGTAAGCTTCTGTCTAAGCTCAGTTCTCTAAGTAGATCAGCAGGCAGCAGCTGAACTGCACTGTCCTTGCCCTCAGAAGTACTGGGCTTGATTGCGCTGATTTCAGCAGGATGGAAACTGCCTGTGCACGGAATGTGCCGTGTTGAGAATACAGCACGGTAGTGCGGTAGATGAGGTTCTGCGACGCAGAACCGCCTGTGAGACGCCTGCTTGTCCGTGTCCAGGAACCCAGGGACGGTCACCACCCTCACCAGTCCCTGCGGACTGGGGTGTCCTGGCTGCGACTGGGGTGTCCTGGCTGGGACTGGGGTGCCGTGGCTGGAATTGAGGTGTCCTGGCGGGAACTGGGGTGCCGTGGCGGGAACTGGGGTGTCCTGGCAGGAACTGGGGTGTCCTGGCGGGAACTGGGCTGCCCTGTCCGGCCCCGCGCCCTGACCCCAGCCCAGGCCCCTGCTGTGCGTCAGACTCGCTGTAACGCCACTTTACCGAGGAGCACCGTGACACCGACTCTGTCCCGCCCGTGTCCGTCGCTGCCGTGTCCGTGTGCGGTCAGACACGAGCGCTTCTAACGCACGGCTCGCTGCCTGTCCGCTGGATTCAAAGTGGTGAGCGCATGCATTTTTCTTTATGTTTTTCAATTGGGGGCTTTGTAAGTGAGTTTAGGGTAGTTATTTTCAAGTACAACAAATGACTTTTACCTGTAGCTTGTTTGTGATTTTAAGACTTTTATCTAGTTTTCGTTCTCTGACAAAATACACTTTACCAAAAATCCTTTGTAAACATGCTGCTGTTTTTAAAATCCAGGGGCCAGAGTATAGTGGAAGTTTAGCCGGAGACAGCAGCGTTCTCTATTGCTAATGACAATTCTCCAGCTGGGTGGCAATGTTTTTACCTTAGGCCAGGATTTCCTTTCTTCTGGCGGGTGTCCTGTTGCAGGGCAGTGAACCCTGAGTCCTCTGAACAGCATCTCCTGCTCCTCCCTGTCTGCCTCCTCCGCGTTGTGAGCAAACCACAGACCTGCAGGAGGCCGACTGGGTGCAGAGAGGCGTCCTCATCAGTTTGGTGTGTGACGATGTTTTCTGTTGGACGGACTCCTGTGTCAAGGAGATGGGCAGGACCTTGTGTTTGTGCTTTTGACAAATCAGCAAATGTTTAATCTCTGGATGCGCAGTGGCTCATACATAATGCAGCAGCCCCCGAAGCACACCATGCTCTGCCAGGAGGGTCTCTGTGTTGCGGGGTGAAGGACAACGTGAAACCAGACCATCGCTTTCGTTCAGTGTGCTGCTTCTTTTGTACTTGTCAACAAGAGCTTGCCCAGTGGTTGGCTGCTTCTCCCCAACTTCTGTTGAGTGCATCAGATATATTTACAGGCTCATCAGGTTCTCATTCGGAATTTATACGTCGTTTATATTCCTTTATAAAGCCTGTTTACACTCCTTTTTCCTTTCTCACTTGGTTTTCCTTCACTGTCATTAGCTGGAAGCAAACAGTGTATTATATGGTGGTTGGGGCAGGAGGCAAACAGGCTTGTCCCTGCGAGGAAACCGTGTAAGCCTCGGGGAGCATTCCCGCAGCCTGCCGTGGGACGCTGTGGAAGCCTCTTGTGCACAGGTTTTGGGTGCAGGTTTTTATAGAGAATTGTTTATCAGCCATCGCCTAAATGTGGAGCTTTCAAAGCCTGGGAAGCGCTCTGGTGGAGGAGCAGACCTTTGGGTGGCAGCAGGACCGTCTTTGCGTGCTGCCCCGAGTCTCAGGAGTGGTCCGGCTCACGTGGCACTGGGAGGCGCGGGGTCGTGTCCGGGTGCCAGGCCTGGCCGGTGGCCCCGCCGCGGAGAGCACGTCCCGTCAGCACTGCCCCCGCCGCGGCCGCAGCCGCATCCGGAGCCGCCCCTGCGCCGCACGGTCTGTGCGGGTCCTCGTTCCGTTGTTCTGTTGCACGAGGCGCTGTGGCTGCAGCAAGCACCTGTTTGCGATGGCATGCGGGGCCACGGGATCCCCGAGCCCTGACTGGGGTCCCAGGGAAGGAGTGATAATGGTTGTCAGACGTGGAGAGCTGGAGTGCGTTTCCTCGTGTCTCGCGGGAGCTGAGCGCAAACCCAGCAGACCAGGGCCACAGCAGACGGGCCGTGGTGCCGGTTCAGCCCGTCCGTGCCGGCACCGCGAGGCTGGAGCTGTGCAGAGCACTGTCCTGGAGTCACGCACCTTCCTGCAGTCCATGGGTCAATGAGTCAACTGCCCGTGCTGCCCAACTCCGAACAGGCACAGCCGACCCCTGTGCACACAGTCAGCACCCTGCCGGGTCACTGTCCTTACTGCCCAACACTGAACAGGCGCAGCCAGCCCCTGTGCACACAGTCAGCACCCTGCCGGGTCACTGTCCTTACTGCCCAACACTGAACAGGCGCAGCCGGCCCCTGCGCACACAGCGCCCTGCCGGGTCACTGTCCTTACTGCCCAACACTGAACAGGCGCAGCCGGCCCCTGCGCACACAGCGCCCTGCCGGGTCACTGTCCTTACTGCCCAACACTGAACAGGCGCAGCCGGCCCCTGCGCACACAGCGCCCTGCCGGGTCACTGTCCTTACTGCCCAACACTGAACAGGTGCAGCCGGCCCCTGCGCACACAGCGCCCTGCCGGGTCACTGCCGGTGTGAGTGTCGCACCTGCTCTGCCCCGCGCGGGAGGGCGGCCACACTGGCGCTCAGCGGTCGGGCTGCGGCACCAGGCGCCTTCGCTTTGCTCTGGAAGTGAAGCAGAAATTGTCAGGCTTTTCTGAAGAATTGTGCAGGTGGGTGGGATCGGTGCTTAGGAGGGTACAAGGAGGGTACAAGTCGGTGTCACTAATGGCACCCATCCGTTCGGTGTTTTCATGGTCAGTCTGCCACTGAGGATCTGCTCTATAATGCCTTAAAAACTTCAGAGAAGCAACAAAGGAACTGAATACTGTTATAGATCTTAAAAATGTAAGAATTAGTAATGCTATTTATTAGTAATTTAATTTCTTCTGGTTTTTTGTTTGTTTTGTTCATGGGGTGTTTTGGTTTTGTTGTTGGCTTTGTTGTAATTGGAAAGCATGATACTTTACTTAGCCAAAGTGGATATTTTTATAATTCCTCATTGTTTCTTACAGGCTCTGGGAAGTTTCTACTTTCTTCATGAATCTTTGAAAAACATCTACCAGTTTGATTTTAAAGGTAAGCAAAGGAATCAGAAGTTGTTAATTGGCTTTGTACATGAAGGCAGCGTTTCTGTCGCCTTCTCTGGTGGTGCCCAGCAGTTTTCCACGGTGTGCAGGTTTCTGTGTAACGCGTGCGAGTCCGCTGAGAGCACACGGCACCTTTCTGGGCTTTTATAGGCCTCTGGGAAGGAGTCAATGGGCCGCGCACAGGTTGAACGCGGTGCATTAATCATTCCCGTGCATATGGGCCTTTGGATCCATAGAGATCCCCGATGGTTTCAGACGAGCTCTGAATGGTTCTTCCATGTAGATCAGCTATAGGAGCAAGACCTTCTGTGTCCAGCAGTGGTGGTCATTGTGCAGAGCAGCTCAGGTGGATTTATGGCGTACGTTACCCTGGAGCAGAGCAGGGCAGTAGGAGGTGTCATCGTTTTCAACCCACATTGATCCGTCGGGTTGGAGGTCTTGCTAAATCTCAGAGGTTTAAAAGTAACACTAGGCAATGCGCATTAAATATTGGAAATATCATAGAAAATTATTGAATGCTTCCTGCAGTCTATAGAGTAAAGATTACATACAATTTGTATTATTTCAGTGGAGAAGTGTCTGTATATTAAATAAAAAATTTCCGAGCTTCATTTAGCTTACTGGGCTGGACCACATTAGTGCTACATCCAGCATCCCATTAATTTGAGACGCTGTTCAAACGATGATAACTACGGAGAGAACTAATTGTCTTAATTATATAGATTCATTATTTTTGTTCTCAGTAGAGACAGATCCTCTCTGCTCATGTAATTGAGGGTACAGGGTCTTCTTCCCTGAGATGTGTGAATGGTTGTTCTATGCATACAGCAATTCCAGATTCAGCCGCCATAAGTCCTCCTGTCATCATCAGTTCCAAGGCTGAAGGAGAATTTCAGCTGCAGTATCAGAGCAGTTCAGAGTAGACGTTGTTTCTGAGGGACTGTACTGGGAACCTCAGTGGTGATGTGGGGACTTGGCAGGGGTCACGTCTGGTCTGTGTCCTGAGCTGGAGGGCTGGTGCAGACGCCGGTAGTGGTAGCACAGGGTGTTCCAAAAGATGGGCCCAGGTTGCAGTCACCAGCACTTGGAATCGGGTCCCTGTTTTGAACCCCGCGTTGCCGGGGGAGCGGGCGCTGCGCTCAGCCCGAGCGCCCGTGTCCCAGCCCCGGGGAGGAACCTGGGGGCCGCTCTCGGTCCCTCAGTGTTTCCTCTGCCGTGCGAGTGGCTTTGTGTGTCGGTAACGTGCAAATGAGAGTGCGCAGCGAGCTCCGGAGCCCGGCACCCTCGCGGAGCGCTAGGGAGCCGCTGGGGAGCACCAGGGATCTGCCACGGAGCACCGGGGAGCACCCGTGGAGCACCAGGGAGCAGCCGCGGAGCCGCTGCGCTGCTCCAGCCCCAGCCCCAGCTCCTTCCCCTGCCCAGACCCCCTCTGCGTCCTGCGACAGCGGCTTTAGGAGAAGAGGGGCTTTCTGAGCTTGTTAATTGTTGATTAACAACTTATTCACTGCCAAACAGCTTCTAAAAGAAAATACAAGGATTTTTAAAAGTGAGAAAATGGAAGGAAAAAATGTAGGGGAAAATAATTAATATGAAGGAAATAAACAGATATCTTTTCCAGAATATAAACACTTTAAGTGTTCTGTGCTTTGTTTTCCTTGAGAAAAGCTTACAAAGCCAGATGAGGTGTGAGCCGTGCACATAAAGATGTGTTGGCCCAGTCATCACTGGGATAGAAAAGCCTGTGAATACAATCTGAAGGCAGGAGGCGCAGTGCCGAATCGGTGTTGTAAGTCACCCCTGCTCTCTCAGTGCAGAGCAGGATCAGCCTCCCGCTGTCGGGTTCGTGAGATACGGGCCCGCAGGCTCCCATCGCTCAGGGCAAGCGCACAGCTTGCCTCTTCTCTCATGACTATTGACGTCTTCACAGTGTTTTAAGCTCTTAAATCAGAGGAAAAATCCAAATGGATACAAACGTTCTCTGCACAAATATCATTTTGAAATTCTGGTTCTACTCAAAAACATGCAAAAAATAGATCTTTATGTACAATTCAATATTCCCGTAATGTCCCTGTATCTTTTCAAAATTCTGCACACAGCCGGATGTGACTGAACACAGTCTTTGGATTGTCTCTGCTTTTCAGTCCTCGGGAAGAGGTATTTCAGATTTAAAACGAGAAGTTTTCCCCTGCAGCCCCACGCGTCATTCGCCGCAGCACGGGAGCTGCTGAGCTGCGGAGCCCCGGGTGCGGTGCCGCGGGTGCCACCGGCGCGTGCGCGAGGGGCCGCGCCCTGAGCAGGAGTGAGACCAAGGCCGAAGTGGGTCCAGAAGCAGAACCTCTTGTTCACGAGCTGTGTGGATCCATAGGTTGATTGCTAAGGCTGTTCCTGTGTGATGTGACCGTTCGTTAAAGGCTTGGGGAAGTGATGCACTTCACTGCTGTCTCCTCACAGGCACAGCACCCGTCCCAGCGTTAACCTCACTGCTCAGCCTGCAGGTGTCTGCAGGGTCAGAACCCGGCGTGGGGTTCGAATGGAACGAGTCCGGTTCATCTTCTGCACATCCCCAGAACGAGGCTTTTCCTGTTGTGGTTTGAAACAACCCGAGCAGGAGAACCGGTGCAGCTCTAGTATCAGTGAAGGCCGCTCAGAAATAAGACCCTTTTTTTCACTCTTAGGGTTTTCAAGTGACTGTGCAAATAGCGCTGAGTTGGCTGAGCTACGTGCGTAAGCACAGACCATTTCAGGAGGAAATAAGGAAAAAAAGAATGCCATTTTGTCCTGAGATCTGATATTTGGTTTTTAATGATTTTCAGTCACTCACCTGACGCAGGACCGGCCAGCCGGGTGGTCTGTGTTGCTGACCGGCGGGCTGGATGCGGCCGGCACGGGGACCTGGGCTGGTTGTCAGAACTGCCCGTCGTGCCAGGTGTAGAGACCTGGGTCGTCATTACAGCTCCAACACCGACGGTGCTCTGGTGGTAGCAGCGCCAGCACTGGTGCCAACCAGAGCGCTCGTGCGCAGCGGAGTGGTCCCCGTTTCCCTGAACAGCTCCGTGCTGCGCGTTTTTGCTGAGACGCGAGCACTGACCGTGCGGTGCCTCTGCTTTGCCAACAAGGGCTGTGAGTTGCTTGTGATGTTAAAGATACGTATGTTAATTTTGGCTTATATCTCTTCCTAGCTAAGAAGTATAAAAAAGTTACTGGGAAAGAAATCTACTCGGACACCCTGGAGAGCACGCCGATGCTGGAGAAAGAGAAGTTCCCGCAGGATTATTTCCCTGAGGTATGTACCGTCCTGTGGAGCGTTCGCGAACACCAGGCTTGGCTCTCATTTGCTCCGATTACTTAGAGTAGCTACTCTCAGTAACGTAAATGAGGTCAGAATTGAGTCTTGGGTTTTTGTTTGTTTGTCAGTTTCTTGTTGCCTATAATCTATGTTCTCAATCATTGCATGGATTTACCACATTCAAATGGAGCCATTTGTATAGTAGGAAGTCCCTGTGAAGGATGGGGACAGTGATGCAGGCTCGTCTGTGCGTTTAAAAGCCGTGCGCAGTGCCGCGTGTTCGGAGGTGAGGTCTTGTCGGACCAGGAGCACCAGCACAGCTCAGGGGGTCCTGCTCAAGTGCAGTTGCATGTGCATGTGCAATCTTTGCCTGCAGTGCTCTTCTTTGCAGTTTAATGTACTCATTTTTAATTTCTTAAGAACATCTAGAATGTGGGTGTTCAGTGGTTAGTGTTTGCTACAAGCCAAGAGAACGAATTTGTTGAATTCCTGTAACATTTGTGGTACTACTTCAGTATAAGGAGGAACTAAACAAAGTTTGAAAATTAATGTAGAATTTGTAAATATACACACTTAGAGATATTTCCGTTGCATTAATAATTACAGGGTTGATGGGATGTGGGCTATCCCTTTTCTTTACTTTGATACTACATTATTTGGGTTTGTATTCTGCGTGTCTCTACTGGAGGGAAACTGCCTCTGACATAATTTTACCAGTTTCACCTCCTGTGAATGGATGTCTTGGGTACTTCTTGGCAGTGAAGTGCTGTCATTTGGAGGGAGCTCCAGGCAGTTGCTCGGGTTCGTTTCTCTCCCCGCCGGCAGCGGACGGTGGCAGCAGGGTGGCTGCAGCCCGGCAGTGCTGCCGGGAGCGCGGTGTGCAGGAGAGCGCTGAGCGCCAGCGTGCGCGCGGTGTCACCCCAGCAGCAGCGGCCCAGGTTACGGACTGTTCCTCCGTGCCAGCGGCACTGATTTCCGTTGCGGTTTCATCGTGAGACTGGCAAATGTGTAACTTGCGCAGCGAGGTTTGTTGCCGCCTCTTACGTGAACAGTTGTGCACCCTCTGGAGAACCCCCGGTCTGAGTCCCGGCGGGTGTGTTCGTGTCCGGGTGCTCAGGGATCAGCTGTTTCCTCGGCTGGTGTCGGAGCCAGAGCTTCTCCATTCATTGCGCACTGCAGCCCTGTGGTAGTGACAGGGCTGGTAGGCCCAGAACCCAAAAAGCAGCTAAATACCTTTGGAGGGTCTGATACCTTCACCCTGGTCCATTTGTTACATTACCTTAAGTGACTGTTCTAAGGAGAAACACCGTGTTCTGGTATTGTCAGGAAAGCTCTTTACCTGGAGGAAGAATCCACAGGAGAAGAGAAAACCCACAAGCGCTCACATTTAAGATAGGAACAGGTCCCTGGAGCACCTCGGGGGCTGAATTCCGCTCCTGCAGAGCACGGCTGGTGCTGGTGGGGCTGCAGCAGCACCCAGAGCGGGGTCCGATTCCGAGGCCCCGCAGCGGGGCAGAGCGCGACCTGGGCTCTGCAGGGCGCAGGCAGCAGCACCAGCGCCGCTGTTCTCTGCGACTGCCGTGCTCATCCCCTGCCAGTGGCGCAGGCCCAGCCAGCGGTTTCCATGGGAACTGAAAAGTTAGAAAGAATCAGGGTGATTTTTACACTAGGCAGTGTTTCATTTTAGACTGAAGACCAAAGAGTCTCGGGCACACGTAGGTCACAGGAACATCCAAGAACCAGCGCTGGCATAGTTTGGGTTCTCACATACATGTTTCTGGTTTTAAAATTAATCTTGTTGTCACCTGTTTTCTTTCTGGACAAGGGTTGGTGATTGAAGTGCTGATTTAAAGACCACAAAATAATGAGTATTTTGAAAATGTGGGTTGGCACAGCAGAATGCGCGGGCGGCGTCCCTACCCAAACGCTCCGTTTACACGCTCGCGTGTGTTGTAGCCAGACTTCTTGTATCACATTTGCAATGTTTTGTGTGAGAAATGGCTTAAGACTGATTCCTTTTCTTTTATTACTGCTGCTTAAGGATGATCTAAAAGTAATTACAATGATTGAGGCATAATGCAATTCAAAATAATTACAGCGCAGTGCATATAAAACTAACAAAACTTTCGGCCGTGATTGATGGCTCCTCTTGGCCGTGCGTGCGCCTCCAACGACGCCGCTGGGAGCTCCACTCCACATAATGTTACCCATTGAAAAAGCAGATTTGTGTAGTCTATCAGCCCTGAGTAATTTTTTCTTCCCCATAGTGAGAAATTGGTTGTTATCATAGATCACAGATACTGCTCAGAGCTCTTATGAAAGATGAATTAATTTCACTAATGCTTTAATGCAAACCTTTCATGGGGAAGGCTGTATGGTGATAACCTTACCGCGGTCTCTCCTTTCTCAATGATGATTTATGTTGTCTTTTAGTAGATGAAACTGCCTGTATTCACAATCCATCTGCTGCTAAAGGAATCCTATTAACAGAGGCTCTGAGAAGAGACTTAATACCGTGAGGTGAAAGATGTGGCGTCCCCGTCTGGGACACCAAGGAGGGGTATTTTCGCTATGCTAAGCTGCAGATCCCTCTCCGGGAGCGTGCGGACGGTCCGTGTGCCCCCGCCGGGTTTTGTGCTGGCTTACGGCGCGGATCAGCTGGGGACCGTCCGCTGAAGTCAAAGTAGAGATCGTCGGTTTGAAATCTGCGATAGGAAACGGTTTTCTCTTTCCTCCTTCAACACAGGTCTTCCTTAAGCTCTGTTTCCAAAAATTTCTTCTTTCCAAATACTGTATTTGGAAATACTAAAGCCCATCAATGACCCACTGCTGCTTGCGTAGCTGCTTTGAGTCGTGTGCTCCCACAGTAATACAGCTTGGCTGCATGGAGAGGTCCTGAAGAAAACCTGAGTTGGCAGAGGACGCGGTCAGATGCCGTGTTAGCCTCAGCTGCCCGGAGCCGCAGACACGCCGCCGAGTCGGGGCCTGGAGTTCGGCATTTGGGACAGGTCACATGACCTCCTCGCTGGCGGACCTGTGTCACATCGTCACCGTGCTGTTACATTAGTAGTATAGATTTGATTTAGTGTCATTATCTACCTTTAATGGCTGTTTTGTGGAACTTTGTAATGACTCTTTGCGTTCTCAGAAAAAGTGAAATGAGCCACAGAATTACTGTGATATTTTGGGTTGGGTTTATAAAATTTAGATCCATTGTTTATGCTCCTGCCAACCCTAAATCGGGCTGTTCCAGAGAAAGGAGTTCTTACTGGTCCGGTGTCCCCAGTCCGTGTGCCGGTCCATGTGCCAGTGCTGGCCGGTGTGCCGGTCCATGTGCCAGTGCTGGCCCGTGTGCCGGTCCATGTGCCAGTACTGGCCCGTGTGCCGGCCCGTGTGCCAGCTGTGTGCTGGTCCGTGTGCCAGTCCATGTGCCAGTGCCGGCCGGTGTGCTGGCCCGTGTGCCAGCCATGTGCTGACCTGTGTGCCAGTCCATGTGCCAGTGCCGGCCCGTGTGCCGGTCCGTGTGCCAGTCCATGTGCCAGTGCCGGTCCGTGTGCCAGTTCATGTGCCAGTGCCGGCCCGTGTGCCGGTCCGTGTGCCAGTCCATGTGCCAGTGCCAGCCCGTGTGCCGGTCCGTGTGCCAGTCCATGTGCCAGTGGCCCGTGTGCCAGCCATGTGCTGGCCTGTGTGCCAGTCCATGTGCCAGTGCCGGCCGGTGTGCCGGCCCGTGTGCCAGTCCATGTGCCAGCGCCGGCCCGTGTGCCGGTCTTGCCTTACGGCTCCTCGCAGAGACATGAGAGCTGGGCCTTCCTTTCGCGAGCTGCCTCGCCGTTACAGTTCTGTCTCCCGAGGTCACTCCAGTGAATCATGATGTGCTCTCCTGGCTGGCTGTGTCCCGTGGTTTTGTATGGGGAAATAAGTGGAGCAAGTCTAAGTTTTATCACATATTTCTTATATTTGCTTACATCATACACAGACACTTAAATGTGGTCTGCTGATATATATATTCTTACTAAATTCTTTATACTGCTAAATAAAGGATAATGAAAGCACTATGTCAAAAAGCAAATGATCGATTAAATTATTACACTACATAACAGGCTTTGTCATTAGGTAGATTGGCTTCGTATCCTGAAGCTCTCACCATGCATTTTTTGATGAGTGCCATAGGTACTTTGATTCTCAGACTTTTAAATTTATGTAATGACTTTTAAAAATCTTTAGCAGTAAAAGTATGACTGATAGTGCTGTTACAGTGTTTCATAGTGTTCGACGGCTGGATTTGGCTTGATTGGGCTCCATATACCACGTCTTGTTCTGAAATGCAGGGAAATTAGAAAGGCGCTTTGAACAGCTTGTGCACAAACTCCTAACAATGCAAGAGCCTAAATCCTTTAATTCTGTACTCTGGTCTAAGGAGAGGAGCTGCGTTCTGCGCGGTGCCGATGGCGAGCTGCATTCTGCTTGGGGCCGGTGGTGAGCTGCGCGGTACCGGTGGCGAGCCGCGCTCTGCGCGGTGCCGGTGGCGAGCCGCGCTCTGCGCGGTGCCGGTGGCGAGCCGCGCTCTGCGCGGTGCCGGTGGCGAGCCGCGTTCTGCGCGGTGCCGGTGGCGAGCCGCGTTCTGCGCGGTGCCGGTGGCGAGCTGCGTTCTGCGCGGTGCCGGTGCCCCCGCTGCCCCACGGTGCATCTCCCCAGCCCCAACCCGCTGCTCCTCTCGGAGCGGCAATTACACCGCAGTCATGGCCACGTTCATCTGTCTTCGTGCCCCTGCTTTGTATGGCGGAATAAACCCTTGCTGGGTCACTATTTAATTTGATATGGTCCCTCTCAGTAAAATGATGGAGAAAAGATGAATTAAGGCTCTGTGCTAGTCATTATCAATCATGGTTTGTGTGCATTACTTATTGCTCACAGTGCTTTTTGACATTAGCCCTCTATAACCTCTCTCTTCATGTTAATGTTGTCTGGAGGTCCTTTTACCCGATGTAGCAGAGGTTATTTATGTAGGTGGTGTTTCTGGGGGGTTTTAAAAGGTCAGCACGATCTCCTGAGGACTCTATTCACAAAGGGAAGGCTGGTGGAATGTAACTACAGGTTTTCAAATTGTGCATTTTTTTGTTGTATTTTTGTAAGGACTTCTAATAGGTGTCAGAATTCCAGTTACACTTATTAAAGATTGGGCAGAATAGTCTCTAATACATACTGCTGCCCTTAAAACCAATATTTGCGGTGTATGTGTGAGGAAATTCCAAGCTACTATAAGAAATTCCTGTGTTTTACCATGTCATGAAGTACAAGCTGTGTTGCAAACACCTTTTAATGGGCTCGTGTCAGTGTAAGCGTGCATGAAGCAGAGCCGAGGGCTGGGCAGGCTCCTCGCGGGGCTGGCGAGGGTGTTAGTGATGGAACCTCAGCACAGTCCTGCGGGGCGGCTGCTGGAGGGCCTGGAGCGGGTGGCGGTGACAGCGGGACTCAGGGGCTCGTAGCCCTGTGTTCATGGTCGGTGTGTGATCCCGGGCAGCAGGCAGGGCACCCGCGGGACAAAGGGACAAAGAAGGCTGGTGGCATCACCAGGCTCATCACTGCCGTCGGGAAAGGGAGAGGTCACTGAGGCTGGGGACACCGGTGTCACAGCTGTTTCTAGAGCGCGGCAAGGAGGGTCCCGGGAGGCCTGTCCTCGCGGTGGGAAGGCGATGGAGCAGAGCTGCCATCAGGGGCAGGGCTGCGATGTCCCACACGTGGTCCCCAGCAGGGCCTGGGGTGCAGTGTCCTGTGTGATGCGTCCCGGTGGGCGCAGGATGGGGCGGCCGGAACCTGGCCGGGCACCAGGCTCCCGGCGAGCTGAGTGGAGTCCCGCGGGCAGCGTGTTCGGGTGGCGTGCTGGTCAGCCTGCGAGAGGGCGTCACCAGGAGCTCACGCAGAGAAGAGGGGCCCCGTAGGTTTTGGGATCACTGGCCTTGGAGATGCTCAAAACCCAATGGGTGGTGGCTCTGATCCACTTGGCCCTGTTGTAACGCTGCATCTTTGGAAGCACCTGTTGTGTTGCCAAAGAGGAAAAGAGCAAATGAAAAATGACAGCTTGATTGACGACATTATCTTGGGCCACATCGTAGGCTTGGACTATTTGATTTTCAGTTGTATGTATTGTTCTTCAGTGATTAAAAGTTCAATGTAGTTATTTTTAAGAATGAAATGACAGAGCTCTCCTTTTTTGATTGAGATTAGATTTAAGCCAATTTTGAATGCTTTTAGCATTTAACTTTTTTCATTGTTTTGCTTTTGAATAAATGTTGACATTTTGCCCAATCTCAACTTGTAACTGTGCTGTCACAATCATCACAGAAACCGTGAACAGCAGAGACCGTATTGGATTAGGAGATGTGTAGATCAGGGAGCCGGGGTGCTGGTGAACTGGTGAACTGGGTGCTGGTGAACTGGTGAGCTCATTGCTGGTGTCCTGGGTGCTCGTTGCTGGCGTGCTGGTTGCAAGGTGAACTGGTGTGCTGGTGTCCTGGTTGCTGGTGTGCTGGTTGCGTGCGTACTGGTGGTTGCTGGTTGCGTGTGCACTGGTGGTTGCTGGTTGTTTGTGTACTGGTGGTTGCCTGGTTGCGTGTGCGCTGGTGGTTGCCGGTTGCGCGTGCGCTGGTGGTTGCCTGGTTGCGTGTGCGCTGGTGGTTGCCGGTTGCGCGTGCGCTGGTGGTTGCCGGTTGCGCGTGCGCTGGTGGTTGCCGGTTGCACGTGCGCTGGTGGTTGCCTGGTTGCGCGTGCGCTGGTGGTTGCCGGTTGCGCGTGCGCTGGTGGTTGCCGGTTGCACGTGCGCTGGTGGTTGCCTGGTTGCGCGTGCGCTGGTGGTTGCCGGTTGCGCGTGCGCTGGTGGTTGCCTGGTTGCGCGTGCGCTGGTGGTTGCCGGTTGCGCGTGCGCTGGTGGTTGCCGGTTGCGCGTGCGCTGGTGGTTGCCGGTTGCGCGTGCGCTGGTGGTTGCCGGCCCGCCAGCCGTGCCCTGGCTGGCCGCAGAAACCAGCCGCTGAGGTGTGCAAGGCACCGCGCTGTCTCCGCAGGATGTGGGACTCACGGTTTGGTGAGGACCGTGAGCTCCCATGTTGCCGGATAAATGCGCCTGGCAGGTCTCCAGGGACCAACAGCCCTGACCAGGGTGCTCTGCTGGGGGACCCTGATTCGTAACAAGGAGTTCCAGTCTTTGCTGCAGAATCATTGGCATCATTATTTAAGCCTGTCTGGTGCAATATTCATTACCAGAGAACATTAGCCTACCCCACATGCATTGTTAACAGCGCACAAATAGGATGCAGAATCACATCTTTTAGTGGGAGGTTGTGATTTATGGCAGCAGCTCAGGAGTGGTGCTGAAAAACACCTTTTTGCTGTATCAGAAGTGCCATACGTTGGCATGAGCTGATTTGTGGCTTCCTCGTGGACATTGCACTTTTGATAAATGTAATGTTTTATCATTATTTAAATTCCCTTTAACTTTTAGAGAAATATTGGGTGGGTTGGCTCAGCAGGAGAAATCGCTTTTTAGCAGATCGCCTTCATTTTAATTTGATGTAAATCTCTGATGACATTTTACAGTTCAGGTAAAATTACAAAGAAGCCGAGACATTTGTGCATAGGCAGTAAGAATCTGCTGGTTTAGGCGAAGCATAAACACAGTTGTAAAGCTTTCCTAATTGGTTATCTTCCATCTATAAGCAACTACCGGGGCTTATATTAGTTTTACTCCTAAGTTTATAACTGCTGCAGGACCAAAAATAAAAAGAATTCCAGGATTTAAGAGGCGCGAGATGTGTTTTCAAGGTGTCTCAGTTGGTGTGTAGTTACAGTGTGTGCATGAACCTGGTTTCCCTTCGTTCTGTGTGTAGGTTCATTCACAGTAATGCTTTACTCAAGGTGACCGATTCTGATGTGTTTATTTTTCAGTGCAAGTGGTCCAGGAAAGGTTTCATTCGAACAAGGTGGTGTATTACTGATTGGTAAGTTGCATCTTTAAGTTATTCCTCATTATGTCTATATTATGTATGGATTTGTTAGCAACTGTTTCAAATAAGGTATTCATATATACACATTGGTCTATTCATAGAAAAAATTGGTTGCAAAACGTTTATTTTGCTTTATTATTGTTGAACATGTAATGCTCAGTAAGTTGTAATGATGCTTGGCAAAATGTGATCCTGATATCCATACTATGTACATAAATATGTATGTGAAATTAGCATGGGATAGTTCAGGTCCTAAGCAATTCAACATGATCACAGAGGTTGGGTGTCAGTGACCAGGAGTCCCCGTGCAGAGGGGCAGGTGTCCCCATGCAGAGGTGCAGGTGTCCCCAGACCTTCTCAGTCCCCACGTTGAGGTGCAGGTGTCCCCAGGGCTGCTCAGTCCCCACGCAGAGGTGCAGGTGTCCCCAGAGCTGCTCTGTCCCCACGTTGAGGTGCAGGTGTCCCCAGGGCTGCTCAGTCCCCACGTTGAGGTGCAGGTGTCCCCAGACCTGCTCAGTCCCCACGTTGAGGTGCAGGTGTCCCCAGAGCTGCTCAGTCCCCATGCAGAGGTGCAGGTGTCCCCAGACCTGCTCAGTCCCCATGTTGAGGTGCAGGTGTCCCCAGAGCTGCTCAGTCCCCACATTGAGGTGCAGGTGTCCCCAGACCTGCTCAGTCCCCATGTTGAGGTGCAGGTGTCCCCAGAGCTGCTCAGTCCCCACATTGCGGTGCAGGTGTCCCCAGACCTGCTCAGTCCCCATGTTGAGGTGCAGGTGTCCCCAGAGCTGCTCAGTCCCCACATTGAGGTGCAGGTGTCCCCAGAGCTGCTCTGTCCCCACGTTGAGGTGCAGGTGTCCCCAGAGCTGCTCTGTCCCCACGTTGAGGTGCAGGTGTCCCCAGAGCTGCTCCATCCCCACGTTGAGGTGCAGGTGTCCCCAGAGCTGCTCCATCCCCACGTTGAGGTGCAGGTGTCCCCAGAGCTGCTCTGTCCCCATGCAGAGGTGCAGGTGTCCCCAGAGCTGCTCTGTCCCCACGTTGAGGTGCAGGTGTCCCCAGAGCTGCTCTGTCCCCACGTTGAGGTGCAAGTGTCCCCAGAGCTGCTCAGTCCCCATGCAGAGGTGCAGGTGTCCCCAGGGCTGCTCAGTCCCCATGCAGAGGTGCAGGTGTCCCCAGGGCTGCTCAGTCCCCACGTTGAGGTGCAGGTGTCCCCAGAGCTGCTCAGTCCCCACGTTGAGGTGCAGGTGTCCCCAGAGCTGCTCAGTCCCCATGTTGAGGTGCAGGTGTCCCCAGAGCTGCTCAGTCCCCACGTTGAGGTGCAGGTGTCCCCAGAGCTGCTCTGTCCCCACGTTGAGGTGCAGGTGTCCCCAGAGCTACTCAGTCCCCACGTTGAGGTGCAAGTGTCCCCAGAGCTACTCAGTCCCCACGTTGAGGTGCAAGTGTCCCCAGAGCTGCTCAGTCCCCACGTTGAGGTGCAGGTGTCCCCAGAGCTACTCAGTCCCCACGTTGAGGTGCAGGTGTCCCCAGGGCTGCTCAGTCCCCATGTTGAGGTGCAGGTGTCCCCAGAGCTGCTCAGTCCCCATGCAGAGGTGCAGGTGTCCCCAGGGCTGCTCAGTCCTCGTGCAGAGGTGCAGGTGTCCCCAGAGCTACTCAGTCCTCGTGCAGAGGTGCAGGTGTCCCCAGAGCTACTCAGTCCCCACATTGCGGTGCAGGTGTCCCCAGAGCTGCTCCATCCCCACGTTGAGGTGCAGGTGTCCCCAGAGCTGCTCAGTCCCCACGTTGAGGTGCAGGTGTCCCCAGAGCTGCTCAGTCCCTACGTTGGGGTGCAGGTGTCCCCAGGGCTGCCCGTGCCCGGGAATGTGCTGCCCAACCCTGGGACTGCTGGGGAAGGAGATTGACTTTGCCTGCCTAGGAAACCATCGCTACAGAATGTACCTTGTGCCAAACCAGGGGGCTTCCCAAAACCCCCAAAAGTGACTTCAAAGGATTTCAGAGATCTGTCCTCTTCCTCCTCCCGTGCGGCTCAGTGATCTGCCAGCCCAGGCTCCTCTGTGGGTGCAGCCGATTCTTCATTAGCTTGTTGTAGGTGTGGACAAAGAGTTAAGGAATCTCGGGGCACTCGGAGATGACATTTTAAGAAAAAATGAAAGAGAACTGCATAACTACATTTACTCTTTATTTTTGGCTCTTTTATTTTTTTTTAAGTGTCTTGAATATTGGGGCAGCTGGTGGTATTTATTTCTATTCCAGTAGTTCTTAGTGCTGTTGTGTTAATGGGTGCAAGATGGTGTCCCGAATACATTACAATCTTAAATATAGTTTGTATTTGGTAGGGGGCATGGGGTAGAGTATACATTTATAAAATGTGGGCATGGCACCAACCTGGGAACAGCTACAGGTGTATCAGTGGTCAGAATCAGCAATCAAAATGGGTTTGGCGTTTTAGAGAAAGCAGGACTGCAGGATTAACGTCAGGGAAGTGCAGAGCATTGCACTCTGAGAGGAGAATTCAAAAGCACAGGTACAATATTGGGAACAACCGACTCACTGTCCGTACTGCAGGAACCGATCAAGGGAGAAGAAATTGCATGTTGTTCATTATTATCTTACTGCGATGTGTTAATAGATACATCATGTGAAGGACATGAAGGGGGAAAGTGTGGCCGTGATTTAACGGAGTGCTGCCAAGGCCTTTGATAGATGCTCTGTCTTGTTTTGAGCGCTGAGCTTTAGGTAAGCGGGAGGAGAACAGGAGGAGCAAGAGCTGTAGGAGTGTTGGAGCGGGAGCTGAAGAACGTGTCGCCGGGACATGGGTGCTGCCTGCGTCCCTGCGCGAGGGGCAGCGGGAAGTCAGCTCCGCTTGCGGGAAAACAGGGGACGTGAAAGGGGTTTTTAAGGACAGGGACGTTGGGGGCGGAAGGTCCTTCATTAGCAAGTTTAAAGAGCCAGCAGTTTTGAGGTGGATGGGGATGGGGTAGAGATACCGTCACTCGGGAGGAGAGCTCACAGCCCGAGTCTCTCCCCATCCTACAGGGATTCTTTCCATTCCTCCTTCAGACAGATGGGAATGGGTGTCTCAAGCCATCATCTCCTAATTATGTTCTGTGGCTATGTACTAATTATGTGTCTTAATACGAAGGTTAGTAGGACTACTTTATGATCTCTGTGAGATCATTCAGCAGGGTACGCTGTTCCCTGTAGCCAACACATGCAATTCTGTTTTAAAAATATTTTAGTGAGAGGATACTGCTTGATTTCTGTGAACTGTAACTGACAGATCGCTTTACATTTTCATATTATGTGTATTTTAAGCAAAAGCCTGGATGCAGTCTTACCTGCGGATGAGTTGCTAGAAGTTTGGTGACAGTCTTTGACAGTTTTCTGATGATGATAGCTTAATTTGCACAGTCTGTGTGAGTAAATATTGCAGTAACATAAGCGAGAATACAGTGTTATGTTGAATGCTTTGCTGATGCAACAAATGTTTTTTTCTTTTATCCTGAATCATTTTTTTTCCTCCTTTTTTGTCACAGTGCCTTTGACTTGGTAAACATTCATCTTTTCCATGATGCTTCCAATTTAATTGCTTGGGAAACAAGCCCATCGGTTTACTCAGGAATACGGCATAAGGCTCTTGGCTATGTGCTCGATAGGTAGGTATTGGCCTTTACTGCCTCTCTCAATCTTCTGTGTTCATGAGCAGCGTATAAAGGATGTTTCGAAAGGCACACTCAGAAATGTAGAGATTTTTACTCTGTGAACTGAAAATGGTCGCTTCTTATCAGAGTTTTCTATACGGTGCTGATTACATATCCATTTATGACGCTTGTAAGGTAAATTACCGAGATTGAAGAATCTCTCTAAAGGCACCAAAACTTGTAGAGTATAAAGCAGGTTTATTTTTTAAATGTGTTAGTTAGCTTAGCTTCTTTTTGGTCTGTGTGGAGTCTAATAAAGCTTCCAATCCAGTATGTTTGAGTTACAGAATAATAGAATAATTCTGGTTGGAAGAGATCTCTGGGAGCCCCTTGTTGGTCCTCCTGCTCAGAGCAGGGCTGACTTCAACCTCAGACCAGGTTGTTCAAGGCTTATCCAGCCGAGCTTTGCAAAGCTCCACGCAGGGTGATTCGCAGCTTCTCCAGGCCCCCTATTACTGCCTTTGACTACCCTCGCTGGGAAACTTCTTCTCCCCAATATTCGGTCAGAAAAAAAAGATGGCTTTTTCTTGAGTAAGAAAAAATTGTTTCTACGTGGGCACGTGTGTATTGGCAAAGTAAACGGGTACTTTCCTTGCGAGAGTCACTGTTGCCCGAGAACTAGAGCTGTACGCGTCTCTCCAGAGCAGCCGCAGCGCACGCAGCCCGTGTGCCGGGGTGGTGCTGAAGGCAGAGTGCTGAGGCTGCTCGTGCTGTCCTCCCACCCCATCCCCGTGTGCCGGGGTGGTGCTGAAGGCAGAGTGCTGAGGCTGCTCGTGCTGTCCTCCCACCCCATCCCCGTGTGCCGGGGCTGCCTCCGCCTGTGCTGCCCGGCCAGGCTCCCTGCGCCGGCTCTGCCGCGGCACCGGCCCTGCGCCATGGGCCTGACCCCGTTCCACCCGGCATGGCAGCGTGGGCCGTGGTGGGGCTGGGACCGGGGCCGAGGCCAGCACCAAGCGGCTGTCAGGGCCAAGGGAAGGGCCGGGCCTGGCGGGTGGCGGTGAGGGGTGCCTGTGAGGGGCAGCTGGGTGAGGGGTGCCTGGGTGAGGGGTGTCTCTGAGGGGTGTCTCTGAGGGGTGTCTGTGAGGGGCGGCTGTTGCGCCGCTCCCATCAGCGTCCCCGCCTGCGGCAGACGCCGTGGGGAGTTCCCCACCAACACCCGACTGTCGTGACGCGCTCTGGCAGCAACCTCAGAGTTAAAGACGCTCCTCAACCACATTAATTTGCACGGTGAAAAGTACCCCTGCATAGGCAGTGTTGTTGTTTTACCCTGTGTGGGTTTTCACTGGAAAAGGCTCTGAACTGTGGAATGGGTTATAAGCACATTTTCAATCACGTTCTATCCAAGGTTCTATTTCTTTCTGCAAGTTTTCTTGTGTTTAAAAACTGGCAGATATTTTAGCAGGAGAGACCGCCTTTTTCCACTTGTGTAAGTGCTTTTCCTGCACACCCCAGCAGAGGGCTGAGTAGGAATTCCTACAAAACACGCATTTATTGTCACTTTTGGGGGTGAATCAAGGATGAAGAGGAAAAACCCAGTGTGTGTTCTCTCGTATCACTGGTAGAATCGGTACCAGTCGTCAGACAGCACTGGAGGCGCTTGGAAGGTTTGCAAATAGGTAGCACGCAGGGGTTCATGGAAGATCCCTTAGGGGCCAGAGGTGCAGTGAGGTCAGATCTGCTCTCGGTGCGGTCTGAGACGCAGATTTCTGAGTTCTGTCAGATACAACAGTGTGGGAAAGGCCCGTTTTATTTCATTTTTTCCTGGCTCCGTTGGTATCCTCTCCTTCTCTTGTGCTTTGCATGAGGGAACGCTAGCAAACCCGAGTAAACCTTCTGCATTATTTATTGCACGCTTGTTTACAGCAAACAGTGTGCTTCGTTAGCTGATGTTGGCTCCGGACCCCCCACGACGCCCTGGCGAGGGCGTGGTGACAGGGCTGCAGTGCTGGTGTCAGCCGTGGGTCAGAGGTGTCACGCTGGTGTGTCCTCGCGGTGTGACACTGCCCAGCCCTGCCCCAGCGCCCCGGCCCTGAAGAGAAGGCCCCGGGTGCGCGGCTGCGGCTGCGGCGGGCACGGCGCTGAATTGTGCATTCTGAGGGGGCAGCCAGGCGCAGATCCGGACCTCCGCGGCGAGGTGATGGGCTGGCGGGCACAAAGGGCAGTTCTGTAGCAGCAGTGAATAATGGGCAACCCCTTTCATCGGCACTGCTAACCTTTTGGCAGCCACCAGCAAACTCTGTTCTCATCCGCTGATTGGGGAGGACAATACACTGCAGCTCGCTTTGAATGAATGCTGCCACCAACAGTGTCCCCATTCAGAGGGTTTTGGGAACCATCTTTGGCCATTGTCTGCCATCACTCCTTCAGACAGTAGGAAAAGGGAAAGTGAGAGCGTCTATGGGGGGAAAAGTACTTCTTTTCTTGGCTTTAATCTCTCTTTAAAGCTTCATAGATCTACATTTCCAGCTGAGCTACTGGAACTATGCAGTGTCAGATAAATACAGAGGAGAGAGGCTTCAAGCTGCGCTTTAAATCCCCTTATCTGCATGAACTAATAATGCAGATGTAGTGCTGTTAAAAACAGAGACTGATAAGTCTTTTCCTTTAAAGCCTTTAAACTGCTAAAGAGCATTTAACAGCAATGCAGTTCAAACCCGGCGAACAATACTGAGAAGGAAAACAGTTTAATGAGCTAAACCTTCAGTGAATGAAACAGCAGCACCTTCTCACAGTTGATTTGGTCACTGTGGGAGTGAGGGAAAGGCAGCCCTGGCCAGGCTGCATCTTCGTGAACAGGAATTAAGGACAGCCTTTTATCGCAGGGCTTGAAAGACAAAAAGGAGAGAGTGTGCAAATGAATCAGTTTAACTGTTAAAATCATCAGGAAAGTTGGTTTCCCCAACGTTATTTTAACTAGAAGGTTTAACCCAGAAGCTGCACAATATCTCTAAATTACTGAGAAGGGAGGAGTTACAGGGGAAAAAGCAAAGGAAGGAGTGTCAAGCGAATGATTTAGAGCGGCCTCGAGAAGTTTTCTTGTGAGGGAGTGTATTAACAATTGTAATAATATGTTTTGGGAATGGAAAGGTTTAATCTTACAATGGCGATTTGGCTTTAATAATGTTAAAATGAATTCTCTAGTTAGAGTCAGCTGGTATGTGCTCAGCCTGAGTGGTTTTAGCATTTGCCGTTTAGCAAGTGTGCAGGAAATGTGGTGCTGGACTCCTTAAGGACTGAGAGAGCTGGAATTACACTCACATGAAGCAAATATCTGCTGTATGTTTACCAATGTATGTACAGTGTACATGTAGAAAGCCGGTGTGTGTGATGTGTCTGTCAACACTGATGTGACCCCGAACTGAATTCCAAGAAGTCAATTGTCTTGTTCTACATAGACACAAATACAGTCAAATCTGAACTTGCTTTATGTTTTGGGGGCAAAAAAAGTCTTCCAGGCCCATTTTGGACAATTCCCATGTCTAATTAGTCCTATTTGCATAATGCTTGTGTTTCTGTATTTTCTGCAGTTGGAGAGTTTAAGCTATATGTGAGAGTAAGAAAGGAAACATAGCTTACGTTTTAGTACAGTGTTTCATAAATCTGCTGTAACGGATGCGTGTGTCTTGTCAATTAATCGTATTGGCGTATTAGTCGAGTCCTTTAGGCCCTTGCTGGGCAGACGCGTCTGCTGAGTGTGACAGCACAGGACAGGGTGGAGGGACAGGGACACGGGTGTCAGCCCAGGCTGTGTTCAGAGGGACAGGGACACGGGTGTCAGCCCAGGCTGTGTTCAGAGGGACAGGGACACGGGTGTCAGCCCAGGCTGTGTTCAGAGGGACAGGGACACGGGTGTCAGCCCAGGCTGTGTTCAGAGGGACAGGGACACGGGTGTCAGCCCATTGCTGTGTTCAGAGGGACAGGGACACGGGTGTCAGCCCAGGCTGTGTTCAGAGGGACAGGGACACGGGTGTCAGCCCAGGCTGTGTTCAGAGGGACAGGGACACGGGTGTCAGCCCATTGCTGTGTTCAGAGGGACAGGGACACGGGTGTCAGCCAATTGCTGTGTTCAGAGGGACAGGGACACGGGTGTCAGCCCATTGCCGTGTTCAGAGGGACAGGGACACGGGTGTCAGCCCAGGCTGTGTTCAGAGGGACAGGGACACGGGTGTCAGCCCATTGCTGTGTTCAGAGGGACAGGGACACGGGTGTCAGCCCAGGCTGTGTTCAGAGGGACAGGGACACGGGTGTCAGCCCATTGCTGTGTTCAGAGGGACAGGGACACGGGTGTCAGCCAATTGCTGTGTTCAGAGGGACAGGGACACGGGTGTCAGCCCATTGCCGTGTTCAGAGGGACAGGGACACGGGTGTCAGCCCACGCTGTGTTCAGAGGGACAGGGACACGGGTGTCAGCCCACGCTGTGTTCAGAGGGACAGGGACACGGGTGTCAGCCCAGGCTGTGTTCAGAGGGACAGGGACACGGGTGTCAGCCCATTGCTGTGTTCAGAGGGACAGGGACACAGGTGTCAGCCCATTGCTGTGTTCAGAGGGACAGGGACACGGGTGTCAGCCCAGGCTGTGTTCAGAGGGACAGGGACACGGGTGTCAGCCCATTGCTGTGTTCAGAGGGACAGGGACACGGGTGTCAGCCCATTGCTGTGTTCAGAGGGACAGGGACACGGGTGTCAGCCCATTGCTGTGTTCAGAGGGACAGGGACACGGGTGTCAGCCCAGGCTGTGTTCAGAGGGACAGGGACACGGTGTCAGCCCAGGCTGTGTTCAGAGGGACAGGGACACGGGTGTCAGCCCAGGCTGTGTTCAGAGGGACAGGGACACGGGTGTCAGCCCACGCTGTGTTCAGAGGGACAGGGACACGGGTGTCAGCCCAGGCTGTGTTCAGAGGGACAGGGACACGGGTGTCAGCCCACGCTGTGTTCAGAGGGACAGGGACACGGGTGTCAGCCCAGGCTGTGTTCAGAGGGACAGGGACACGGGTGTCAGCCCATTGCTGTGTTCAGAGGGACAGGGACACGGGTGTCAGCCCAGGCTGTGTTCAGAGGGACAGGGACACGGGTGTCAGCCCATTGCTGTGTTCAGAGGGACAGGGACACGGGTGTCAGCCCATTGCCGTGTTCAGAGGGACAGGGACACGGGTGTCAGCCCATTGCTGTGTTCAGAGGGACAGGGACACGGGTGTCAGCCCAGGCTGTGTTCAGAGGGACAGGGACACGGGTGTCAGCCCATTGCTGTGTTCAGAGGGACAGGGACACGGGTGTCAGCCCATTGCTGTGTTCAGAGGGACAGGGACACGGGTGTCAGCCCAGGCTGTGTTCAGAGGGACAGGGACACGGGTGTCAGCCCATTGCTGTGTTCAGAGGGACAGGGACACGGGTGTCAGCCCATTGCCGTGTTCAGAGGGACAGGGACACGGGTGTCAGCCCATTGCCGTGTTCAGAGGGACAGGGACACGGGTGTCAGCCCATTGCTGTGTTCAGAGGGACAGGGACACGGTGTCAGCCCATTGCTGTGTTCAGAGGGACTGGGACACGGGTGTCAGCCCATTGCTGTGTTCAGAGGGACAGGGACACGGGTGTCAGCCCATTGCCGTGTTCAGAGGGACAGGGACACGGGTGTCAGCCCATTGCTGTGTTCAGAGGGACAGGGACACGGTGTCAGCCCATTGCCGTGTTCAGAGGGACAGGGACACGGTGTCAGCCCATTGCCGTGTTCAGAGGGACAGGGACACGGGTGTCAGCCCATTGCCGTGTTCAGAGGGACAGGGACACGGGTGTCAGCCCATTGCCGTGTTCAGAGGGACAGGGACACGGGTGTCAGCCCAGGCTGTGTTCAGAGGGACAGGGACACGGGTGTCAGCCCATTGCTGTGTTCAGAGGGACAGGGACACGGTGTCAGCCCATTGCTGTGTTCAGAGGGACAGGGACACGGGTGTCAGCCCATTGCTGTGTTCAGAGGGACAGGGACACGGGTGTCAGCCCAGGCTGTGTTCAGAGGGACA
Organism: Patagioenas fasciata; assembly: GCF_037038585.1. NCBI lineage: Eukaryota > Metazoa > Chordata > Aves > Columbiformes > Columbidae > Patagioenas > Patagioenas fasciata. The sequence goes on from NC_092527.1 coordinate 42,933,373, forward strand.
GGGACACGGGTGTCAGCCCATTGCTGTGTTCAGAGGGACAGGGACACGGGTGTCAGCCCAGGCTGTGTTCAGAGGGACAGGGACACGGGTGTCAGCCCAGGCTGTGTTCAGAGGGACAGGGACACGGGTGTCAGCCCATTGCTGTGTTCAGAGGGACAGGGACACGGGTGTCAGCCCATTGCCGTGTTCAGAGGGACAGGGACACAGTGTCAGCCCATTGCTGTGTTCAGAGGGACAGGGACACGGGTGTCAGCCCATTGCCGTGTTCAGAGGGACAGGGACACGGGTGTCAGCCCATTGCCGTGTTCAGAGGGACAGGGACACGGGTGTCAGCCCATTGCTGTGTTCAGAGGGACAGGGACACGGGTGTCAGCCCATTGCTGTGTTCAGAGGGACAGGGACACGGGTGTCAGCCCAGGCTGTGTTCAGAGGGACAGGGACACAGTGTCAGCCCATTGCTGTGTTCAGAGGGACAGGGACACGGGTGTCAGCCCAGGCCGTGTTCAGAGGGACAGGGACACGGTGTCAGCCCATTGCTGTGTTCAGAGGGACAGGGACACGGGTGTCAGCCCATTGCCGTGTTCAGAGGGACAGGGACACGGGTGTCAGCCCATTGCTGTGTTCAGAGGGACAGGGACACGGGTGTCAGCCCATTGCCGTGTTCAGAGGGACAGGGACACGGGTGTCAGCCCATTGCCGTGTTCAGAGGGACAGGGACACGGTGTCAGCCCATTGCTGTGTTCAGAGGGACAGGGACACGGGTGTCAGCCCATTGCCGTGTTCAGAGGGACAGGGACACGGGTGTCAGCCCATTGCCGTGTTCAGAGGGACAGGGACACGGGTGTCAGCCCACGCTGTGTTCAGAGGGACAGGGACACGGGTGTCAGCCCACGCTGTGTTCAGAGGGACAGGGACACGGGTGTCAGCCCAGGCTGTGTTCAGAGGGACAGGGACACGGGTGTCAGCCCATTGCTGTGTTCAGAGGGACAGGGACACAGGTGTCAGCCCATTGCTGTGTTCAGAGGGACAGGGACACGGGTGTCAGCCCAGGCTGTGTTCAGAGGGACAGGGACACGGGTGTCAGCCCATTGCTGTGTTCAGAGGGACAGGGACACGGGTGTCAGCCCATTGCTGTGTTCAGAGGGACAGGGACACGGGTGTCAGCCCATTGCTGTGTTCAGAGGGACAGGGACACGGGTGTCAGCCCAGGCTGTGTTCAGAGGGACAGGGACACGGTGTCAGCCCAGGCTGTGTTCAGAGGGACAGGGACACGGGTGTCAGCCCAGGCTGTGTTCAGAGGGACAGGGACACGGGTGTCAGCCCACGCTGTGTTCAGAGGGACAGGGACACGGGTGTCAGCCCAGGCTGTGTTCAGAGGGACAGGGACACGGGTGTCAGCCCACGCTGTGTTCAGAGGGACAGGGACACGGGTGTCAGCCCAGGCTGTGTTCAGAGGGACAGGGACACGGGTGTCAGCCCATTGCTGTGTTCAGAGGGACAGGGACACGGGTGTCAGCCCAGGCTGTGTTCAGAGGGACAGGGACACGGGTGTCAGCCCATTGCTGTGTTCAGAGGGACAGGGACACGGGTGTCAGCCCATTGCCGTGTTCAGAGGGACAGGGACACGGGTGTCAGCCCATTGCTGTGTTCAGAGGGACAGGGACACGGGTGTCAGCCCAGGCTGTGTTCAGAGGGACAGGGACACGGGTGTCAGCCCATTGCTGTGTTCAGAGGGACAGGGACACGGGTGTCAGCCCATTGCTGTGTTCAGAGGGACAGGGACACGGGTGTCAGCCCAGGCTGTGTTCAGAGGGACAGGGACACGGGTGTCAGCCCATTGCTGTGTTCAGAGGGACAGGGACACGGGTGTCAGCCCATTGCCGTGTTCAGAGGGACAGGGACACGGGTGTCAGCCCATTGCCGTGTTCAGAGGGACAGGGACACGGGTGTCAGCCCATTGCTGTGTTCAGAGGGACAGGGACACGGTGTCAGCCCATTGCTGTGTTCAGAGGGACTGGGACACGGGTGTCAGCCCATTGCTGTGTTCAGAGGGACAGGGACACGGGTGTCAGCCCATTGCCGTGTTCAGAGGGACAGGGACACGGGTGTCAGCCCATTGCTGTGTTCAGAGGGACAGGGACACGGTGTCAGCCCATTGCCGTGTTCAGAGGGACAGGGACACGGTGTCAGCCCATTGCCGTGTTCAGAGGGACAGGGACACGGGTGTCAGCCCATTGCCGTGTTCAGAGGGACAGGGACACGGGTGTCAGCCCATTGCCGTGTTCAGAGGGACAGGGACACGGGTGTCAGCCCAGGCTGTGTTCAGAGGGACAGGGACACGGGTGTCAGCCCATTGCTGTGTTCAGAGGGACAGGGACACGGTGTCAGCCCATTGCTGTGTTCAGAGGGACAGGGACACGGGTGTCAGCCCATTGCTGTGTTCAGAGGGACAGGGACACGGGTGTCAGCCCAGGCTGTGTTCAGAGGGACAGGGACACGGGTGTCAGCCCATTGCTGTGTTCAGAGGGACAGGGACACGGGTGTCAGCCCAGGCTGTGTTCAGAGGGACAGGGACACGGGTGTCAGCCCAGGCTGTGTTCAGAGGGACAGGGACACGGGTGTCAGCCCATTGCTGTGTTCAGAGGGACAGGGACACGGGTGTCAGCCCATTGCCGTGTTCAGAGGGACAGGGACACAGTGTCAGCCCATTGCTGTGTTCAGAGGGACAGGGACACGGGTGTCAGCCCATTGCCGTGTTCAGAGGGACAGGGACACGGGTGTCAGCCCATTGCCGTGTTCAGAGGGACAGGGACACGGGTGTCAGCCCATTGCTGTGTTCAGAGGGACAGGGACACGGGTGTCAGCCCATTGCTGTGTTCAGAGGGACAGGGACACGGGTGTCAGCCCAGGCTGTGTTCAGAGGGACAGGGACACAGTGTCAGCCCATTGCTGTGTTCAGAGGGACAGGGACACGGGTGTCAGCCCAGGCCGTGTTCAGAGGGACAGGGACACGGTGTCAGCCCATTGCTGTGTTCAGAGGGACAGGGACACGGGTGTCAGCCCATTGCCGTGTTCAGAGGGACAGGGACACGGGTGTCAGCCCATTGCTGTGTTCAGAGGGACAGGGACACGGGTGTCAGCCCATTGCCGTGTTCAGAGGGACAGGGACACGGGTGTCAGCCCATTGCCGTGTTCAGAGGGACAGGGACACGGTGTCAGCCCATTGCTGTGTTCAGAGGGACAGGGACACGGGTGTCAGCCCATTGCCGTGTTCAGAGGGACAGGGACACGGTGTCAGCCCATTGCTGTGTTCAGAGGGACAGGGACACGGGTGTCAGCCCACGCTGTGGCTCTAGCTGTGCCAGCCATTTAAACTTCCTGAAATGATCTAGAGCATTCAGATCCAGAAAGTGAATGTGTTTTTTAGAAAGTGACAGTGCTCTTCTGTTTCCTATTGAACATTCCCTGGCCTAATTCAACAGAAACATTTTTACATTACAACTGTGAAATCTTGGCATAAAGCTCCCCTTTGTGCCCTTCATTATTTTCTCACAAATATAGTCCATTGTCACATAGCTGAAGTTAATTTGATCAACATTGGGACATTTAACTTTTATGTCCAGTCAAAGGAGCTGTTTCATGCTCATTTTGGGTATTCAAAAGAAATGATTGCCAGAAAAATAATGTTACTATTAACAATTCAGAGCAATTAGTTTCCCAGGGAGAGGCGATGTGATGCACCGGCTCCACACAACTATTCTTTGTCATTTTATGGATGCTCATCAGTCAACTGTCACATCTTCTCAAAGACCCCTCCAATCTAAATGTTTCTCTTTGGGCTTTTCCCAGAACCAGCAGCTGAATGAGCAAAAGAAAAGCGACTTCGTTTCCAGGCAAAGGAAACCGGGCTCTAAAGATCTGGGTCATTTGAGAGGGTCCCAGGAGCAGCTTGCTGCTGGGGCTTGGGCTCTTTGGAAATTCTGTTCAGTTTTTGCAGCAGCGGTTTTTGACGTGGAGTGAACACCCTCTGCAATCAGGGACTTTGAAACTTGTAGTGAAATTCCTGTGTATCCTGATAGAATGCACTCCCGGGGCAAATAAACCTTCCCCCAAACGTCTTCTAACAATGGTTGGAACTCGAGATCGCATTCAGAGGCAGCTTTCATTAAACACCCTGCGGCTCGTCTCATTAATATTCAACCGTCCCCCCCTTTAAACTAAGGTTAAGTGCTCTCCAAATTACTGTGTTTGTATAATATGCTCTTTAAAGAGTAAATCCAGCAAAATTGTCTTGTTACCTTCAAGCTGTCAAATACGGACAGACACTTTTTCCTTCTCCTTTTTCTGCTGGCTCCTTTTCCGTGTCTGATGCTGCTGTCAAACACTGGCTTGTGTGTCCTCCCTGTTTGCACAGGCACCTTCTGAATTTTATTTGGCTTATATTTTTTTGCAGAAAAATAGTTCTGTACTTGTATGCAAAGTAATGGTAAATAGATATAATTGTAAGGGCACACTAAATGCATTTTCATAATATGTAAATGATGATTTCTGGTAGTCCTAGTCAGTGATTATTCGGTTATTTTCAGCATTTGATGCTCTCTTTTTTTTTTTGTATTAATACCCAAATAGGTTACAAATAAGTTGACGGCATTTATTATTCAAATTGTAGACTAAAGGACTGTTTTTTCTCGCATGATGGAAAGAAACCTGTATGAACACCGGTATGTTTGGAAGCAGAGCTGTGACAGAGCAGCAGCAACGCAAAGGCAGGGCGTTAGGACGTAGCAGGTGTCACGCAGAAAGGTGTCACCTCAGGACCCCCAGGACCGGGGCACCCCCGGCCCCCACGGGCTCCCCCGCACCCCTTTGCAGGGACGGGCTCTGCGGGAGCTGCGCGTGTTTCTGCAGGACGGACCGGGTGTCACCGCGGGCGGGGAGGGTTTGTGTGGCTCTAGGCAGCTGAAGAAAGAGAGGATGCCTCTCAAAAAAGAAGTGACTGCAGATGACTTGTCGCCTGCTGGTTTTGCTCTGAAAATGCCTTTATATGTGAATGAGGTGCGTTTCTCTTTGCACTGTAATCTGTTCCCTACAGGCTGTGGTGCTGGGTAACAGGCAGTCCTGGGTGGCTGGCTAAAGGTGACGCTCCCATCAGCATTCATTGTGGTTTGTGTCTTCTGAAAGCCTCTGTCATACAGCCGTGTCATCTTCCAGCATAGCTGTGATTCAATTAAAAAGAATCTATATGGGCTGTTGATCCAATTTTTATTCATTTGCAGAGAAATGAAAATAAATTGCTGTTGTGATTGTATTTCCGATGCCCGCTGTCAGGCGGTGCTGTGAGCTGGCAGGCACGATGGGAGCAGCGGCTGGAAGTGCTCCCTTCTGCTTCCCGTGGGCTCCCTGGGCAGCAGGTGAACAGCCCGCTCGGCACGTTGTGTCCGCAGGTGGGAACAGCCGGGTTGTCCCTGCGGGACACGGCCGGGACAGGTCACAGCGGCTGCGCGTCCGTCCGCACCAGCGCTGGCGGAGGGGCTGGGCGCACGTTCTGCAGGGGCTGCCCGGTAAACGCTGGAGCTGCGGCTCCGGCAGGGACGTTCTGCAGGGGCTGCCCGGTAAACGCTGGAGCTGCGGCTCCTGCAGGGACGTTCTGCAGGGGCTGCCCGGTAAATGCTGGAGCTGTGGCTCCTGCAGGGACGTTCTGCAGGGGCTGCCCGGTAAACGCTGGAGCTGTAGCCTTTCACGAAATCTTCTTTATCTTCCTTCCCTCGGTTTAAGGCTTAAAGATGCAGCTGAGATGATCCTGTTCCTCGCTCCCAACAGAGAGGACAGTCCTGCTATCTCTGTATTCACCAGAACTGCCTTTGTTCAAGCACAGTAGTGACAGCTCTAGGTGTTTTTAATCAGTGGCATCTCTTGAAAGAGAGGGGTTTTCCCTTCTCTTTAGCACTTCAAATGTTTCTCTCATGTCACCCCCAGTTGTTTATTCTCCCAGCCTACTGGTCCACTGGAGAGTGATTTTCAAAGGGATCAATGCCCAAGATAACAATTCAGTATGTAAAGTTTGTTGCTAGTCGGCTTTTCTCAACATCAAGCAGTTTTTAATCCTTTGAGGCCTCTCTGTGTTTCTGGTAATTTCTGTGTTTCTGGTAATCTGCATTGCCGTTCTCTGCAGCGCTTGGTTTTGTTTAGTGGCTGCGCGTGGCTGGGCCGATGGCAGCGCCCGTGGGTGACGTGGCCGTGGTCCCGTGCCCCCCTCCGTCCCCCCCCGTCCCCCCTGCCCAGGGCACCCGCAGGAGGTCGGGCTGGGCAAGGCGTTTGGTGCAGATCTAACGAGATACAAAGCTGGCAAGGTTTCTGAACCATGCTGCTGCTGTTCCTTCGAGCTGTTTAAGACATGCACTGCCTGTCCTGAATTGTTCACGAACCCCTGGTCCCAGCCGTGCTGAGGGTTTCCTGGCCTGCTGTGTGCAGTTGCAGCGCTCCGGGACCCGGTGTGCGGTGCTCAGAGCAGCGGGCAGCAGCAGCAGCTCCGCCGGGCCCGGCACCGGCCTGCGCGACCCAGCGCCGCCGCGCTGAGTTCTGCGGCAGAAGTGCCACGTTCCGCGATGGAGGAGGGTTCGGAAAGACACGCGATTTCTGTTTCCTTCTTTTTGTTTTCTCTTGCGTCAGATGAAGAGCAAGAAAATTTCTTTGTAACAAAACACCAGTGTCTTAGCATTGGATTCTCCTGTAGCAAAATTGACAAGTACTTACATCATTATACATGGCTGCTATTTCATTAGGCGAATGTCAGTGTCAGGTAAGATCATGGTTTTGTCAATATAATGAAAATACCAGTCAAGTGAGGAAAAAGTCACAATTTTCCAGCTCTAAAAATTGATTTTTATTGCTCTTCTTGTAATCCTTTCTTTGGATTAAGTATTTATTATTGATGTGGTCTTTCTTTTAATCTTAATAGCTGCTGACATGGTAATTAATTAAAAAATACAACATTTTTGCCCAAATGGCACTATATCGAAATTAAAAGTGAACATCACATATTAGTTAAACAGCCCTGGCAAATGTCGGGAGCGCTAAGATGATTGCCTGAGCTTCCTGACAATTCCCTTCATCTTGCTGTTTGCTGCCTGACCTTTCAAGATGGTTCGGTGTTATTAATAGGTTTTAGCTATTATATCAGGGAGAATGGGGCACAACAATATGATAAGCTTTCTGTTTTTAATGGCAGTGCTACAGCACCTTAGGCGTGCCAGTGACGGCACTGACATCATGGCTTTTCAGGCACCCTTGGACAGTCACCAGGTAACTTCTGCTCAGAATGGATGGGTTTTTTCTGGGATTTGTTGGTGATCGTATGTCCGGAATGCGAGCGTGTCGAGCCGGGCGCCGCGGGGTGCGGGGCTGCGGGCAGGGCTCTCCGGCCGCCCTGCGGGGGTCCCTGCTGGCACAGCCTGGTGTCTGCACCGGAGCAGCCGAGACGCGGGCGGGAGCCGCGGGCACCCAGAGGCACACGGCAACCCCATCTCTCACACCTGAGTTTCCATGCCCTTGCTCTTTGGTTCCTTGGCGTGGCTGTGCTAGGGGACAGGTGTCGTTGTCGTCGTTCCTTGACTTTCCACCAGAAGTCACTGCAGGAGTTGTTATTCCTTTTGGCATTATAGCTCTGTGGTAAAGAACGTGCGTGTAAGCCCCTTATCTGCAGGTTGCTGCTGCCTGGCGCGAGCGCTCAGCCCCATCGTGGGGATGGGCGGGTCACTTTCGGCTGCGTTTTTGCGCTCCCACCGTTCCTGTTCAGGGTGAGATCCTCTCTTGCCAAGGCAGCCGGGACGGACCGGCCCTGCGTGCAGCTCTGCTGGAGCACCTTGTGGTGACCGAGCCGCCGGTGCTTCTTGGTGACCAAGCCAGTCACTGACACCTTTGGGTGACCATGTCACCAGCACCTCTGGGTGACCATGCTACCCGTGCCTTTCAGTGACCATGCCACCCGTGCCTTTTGGTGACTGTGCCACCCGTGCCTTTCAGTGACTGTGCCACCGGCACCAGGCAGTGACTGTGGGCAGGGGACAGGGACAGGGGCTGGGGACGAGGCCAGGGGTCCAGCTCTGCACACAGCGGGCGCAGAGGCCCCTGCAGCCTCAGCCCCGGGTGTTCCTGCACACGTTGCCGATCGGCTGAAAGGTGACAGGTTTATCATCTCATGGGGAGCCGCAGGCCAGTGCTACTTTCACTGTAGATAATAGATTCCGATCAAATAGATAATACTATAGATATAGGTAATACCATAGATAATAGATTCCGATCAAATAGATAATACTATAGATACAGGTAATACTGTAGATAACAGATTCTGATCAGAACAGAACCTGTGGTTCAAAGCTCTGCTTGGGTCAACGCTAAACCAGATGAGCAGTTCGACCCGAGGCTGAGCTGTCCTCTCTCCTCTGCATAATCCGTTGTGATGTTCTTAGGATTTTTTCTTGGGAAAGAATGTCTTATACAGACAGTCACACTTTCTCTCAACAAGCAGCTTTTATACCTTTAATTCCTCTGCGTGGGTCATGTGCAAAAATAATGAGATAGTGAAAGGTGATTTCTTACCCCGGAATTTGTACGAGAGGTAGGGAAGTGCTCATATTAGCTGGTATTTAGCTTAAACAAATGTGGTTATTATAAAAATGTGCTCGGTGAATAAAATATGGCCTGACCTCTGGATTGTCTGTCCCCCCGAGCCGTGACAGTGTCCCTCCTTCCCCTCCATTCATCTGCTTGGCAGAGCTGCAGGTTTTTTGTTTTGTTTTGTTATGTTATTGTTGTGCCTGAAAAAAACACAACAAAAAGCCCCCGAAGCCCCTCTTTTCAGCGGTGTCACGTCAGGATGAATTGGCCGGGGAGGCATGTTTATAGACTGTGTGAAGAACTTTGTCTTTGTGTGGCATGCTGGTGACACTGGTATGGCTTGCCTGAATGAACTGCGATGACGCGGCTAATAAGGTGTCCCGCTGGGCGCGCCGAGCCCCTCGCAGACCTCCCACTTAATGCCATTCAGCTCCAGCTCAGTGTAGCTAATTTTTCCCATTCCCTCAATTCTTTAGGCCTCCTTACAAACAGAAAAGTCAACTTTCACACCGAGGAGAAGATAAGTGCTTTAGGAAATAATCGTGTAAACAGAATGTTACCTTCTGACCTGATGCTGATACCTTGGTCCGGGACAAAACCCAGCTGGCTATTGCATTAGACATGGCTATTAAAGGAATAATGCTGCTGATCCTCCTTACAAAGTGCCCAGAGAAATGGTGTAGCCGAATCACAGTGCCTCTTGTCACACTGAATCATGTTGGGCTGCTCTCTGCCATGACCAAGCGCCGATGCTGAGCTGCCTCCTCGTCTTCTCCTTCCTGGCGACCGTGCGGGGGACGCTGTGGGGGCCGGGGCCGCCGCTCACGTGTGCTGTGGCTCCGATGGCACCGCTCTCGTCTGGCTGAAATACAGTGCACCGCGTAGCTTTTGTAAAAGAGGGCGTTTCGTAAAGCATCTTTAATTGTCAGTACTATAATTCATACTTTAAAATGAATTACCAGAGGAATCCAGTGATTCCAATGGCGCAGAGCTGTTTGTTTTAAGATCATACTAAACAATTCCTTCTGGTGTTCTGTGTAGAGACTAAAATTAGTAACTAGACCCAGATTTCCAGTAGTACTGAGGAGAAGAGGAACCTCTGCCCCTCTCCTGCTGTTGTTGAATGTGGCGCCCGGATCTGCTCAGGGCAGCAAGCAGCGTCACCCGCGACCGGGCGCTCGGCTGCACGGCCGCCCCAGACGAGGCTCCGTCCCGTGTCCATGGTCTGTCCCATGTCCAGGCTCCGTCCCGTGTCCGTGGTCCGTCCCGTGTCCGTGGTCCGTCCCGTGTCCGTGGTCTGTCCCATGTCCAGGCTCCGTCCCATGTCCGGGCTCTGTCCCGTGTCCCTTGGTCTGTCTCGTGTACAGGGTCTGTCCCATGTCCGTGGTCTGGTGTCCCCGGCTGCAGAGCGGACCTCACGCCCTTGCTGCTGCCAGGTTTGTGGAGCTGTTCCTGACATCCCGAGTGAGGCAACTGCTGCTATTAGACCCAAATATGAATTAAACACGGTTATTTTGCAGCAAAGAAATTGCTGTAGTATCTTTACATGAATTTGCACCCTTACTAGTGAAGTTTGCTCTGTGGATGTGGATGTGACCCTTCCAAGCGTTTGAGCGTGGGACTTTGACCGTGAGCTTTACCTGAAAGCTGGAATTGTGCGAGTGTTTCATTCGTCCACGGTCCTGTCTCAATGGCTGTTCAGCTCTGTTTCCAAACCTTCGGTCTGCCTCTTCTCGAACGTTCCCAACCCGAAAAGAAGCGCAGGGCCAGCCAGCGCAGCAGGCGTCAGGAGCCCCGGAGCGCCCGTCCTGAGAAGCGACGCGCGGCTGTTCAACCGAGTCCGTGGGAGGCGTTCCAAAAGGTCCAGAAAGAGAAGCTACAAGGGGGCAACTGGTTAAAATTATCCATTTTAACGCTGGCATTGATTTGTATGCAAATCGTGTTTAAATCAGGTAATGTGCAAGACTATGACATGACTGAATTTTAATTAATTGATCAGAAGCAGACTGATCAGCTGTTCTGTTCGTCAGTTAGGAGACATTTTAACTGGCTATTTTTGGAACAGTCTGTTTATTTGGAGAATCCGTCTTTGCATAATAGAATCACAGGCACCGTTGTGCTAATACCCATTTGTTTTAAGATGCCTTCTCTAGACCTTGGTGTCGTTCCCGCGACATCTGTCATTTCTGTGTCCGCGGTAGATGGCAGCGAGCGAAGCCAGAGCTGGGCTATGAATCAGGAAAGCTGGCAAAGCAAAATCCGTTTGTCTTAGGGCAAAGTTGCACATCAGATTCTGCAATGATAGTGTTAGCAAATTGTGGTAATGTAAATGGTTTAACTTTTAAGTTCTCATTTTGCTTCGGTGTGCCAGGGGGCACTAATCAAAGTAACGCTGTGTGCGGGTCGGGGGTGACAGGTTTTCTCAGGTTTTCTCAGCGCTGCTGGAGCTGACAGCGGGCGGGATTTATTAACAGCACCTGCAGCCGTTTGTCAGCTCCATGGAGGACTGGGAGGTTTTCACACCAGGAAAGGATGAGTCTTTGCAAGAGATTTTGCTTCAAATGATCGCTGCCTTAGGTGCAATGCACGTTAATTTTTCATACAATAATATTCTGTACGTAACAGATTGCTGTTGACTGAAAATGTGAGATGTTCTTGAGAGGAGAAGCAGTATCTCACTGTAAATCCCATGCTGTATCTTTCTTTATAGCTTCGAAAGCCTAAATGGATGTAGCGTATTCAGACTGGTAAAGGAGCGTCCCCGTGCCCTGTTCGGAGCCCCTGCCCCTGCGGCACCGGTCTGTGCGGGCCCTGCCGCGCCTCCGCGGGGTCTCTGCCGTCCTAACGCTTTGGGCTTTGTGTTTTCCCATAGTGTGCACAGTGTGGAGCCTACGTTTGTTCCTCGTTTCTCATGTGCTGTACGTCTGCACGCATTTCCCAGTTTCTGTGTGTTGTCTGTGCATTGTCTCTGTAGCCGTGACAGCTGCATCTCAGGTGTTTCAGAGCTGCCTCCGCTACCGATAGGAAATTAATTGTATTGATTCCTGGTTTGGAATTGTGAATCAGCGGATTTCCAGATCTCTGGAAGCTTGTGAAAGTGCACATTGTTAGGAGCACCAGACGATTGTTGTTAATAATAGATAAGCTACTAATATAATAACAATGTTTAATAATACAAGATTTGAAAGATGGACAGTAATGCCTTGTCTCCCTGTTTAGTACTGGGCTTGAGGCACAAGTCAGTCTTTACTGCACATCTGGAAAGATCACCTTTCAGGTGTTAACTACAACCTCGATAAGAATCTGCTGGAAAGAGCAAGCAGAACCGCAGCCGCGGGGAGGAGCCGCGCAGGCCGTCCGCGCCAGCCGTGGGCATGGGCGCTCAGCCGGCCCGGCTGCCGCGGCTCTGGGCGCTCGCGCAGGCACGGGGGTGCGGTCACAGTGCAGTCACAGTGACACACGAGTGGACCCGCAAGCGATTGAGGGTGGCGGATTCCCAACTCACGGCTCGTTGGGGGCTCCCGGCTGCCCAGCCCAAAGCCGCAATGTCCTGTGCTCCGTGTGCTGCAGCTGCCCCAGGCGCGGGGCTGCGCGGTGCCCCAGCTGTCTGTGCTGCCCTGGTGCTGGTTCTGCATTACTTGTGCTGACTGCTGAAAACCGGCTCGCTCTGAGTTGCTCTTTTGGGCAGACAGGGGAAAACAAATGCATTATTTTACGGGGGTCAGAGCAAAACAAAAATCAGCACAAAAACATGGTTGGTATATTTTTCCAGCATAAACGGATGGTTTTGATTGTTCCGATGATTATTTCTGAGGTTGTTGATTCTGATGTGTGTATTTCTGCATACTCGCATACCTGTAAAGCTGAATGACCGTTTGTTTTCTTTTGTTTTCCAGAATTATAGATCAGCGGTTTGAGAAAGTTTCATATTTTGTCTTTGGAGATTTCAACTTCAGACTGGATGCCAAAGCAGTGGTGGAGGTAGGACTTGTACTTTCCTGCTGTGTGCCCTGCCTGTGTTTATTTTTCAAATATTTTTCCTGTGGAGAAGCTGAAAGTGACTTAATGAACTGATCTTAGGGTTGACATCAGACTTTACCAGGAACATCGACAGGTAACTAAAATCGCTGTTGTGAGTGCGCCGCGGCGATGAGGAGCGGAGCGGACGAGCCCGTGCGCTGCCCGCGCTGCTGCGTGCGTGGGGACACGCGTGGGTCCCTCTGGGCCTGGGGACCCCGGTGCCGCGGGGCCCCTCAGCGGGCAAGCAGGTCCTGCCCCAGCTCTCTGGGCTCCAGACAGGGCTCCGCGTTTCCATCGTGTGCCTGCGGCTTTTGCCGCCTGTTTCTAGCTGACAGTGGCTCTCGCAGTCCGTTACTGCACGTCGTGTTTATATTTGTATTCTGGGGGGAAGAGAGAAATCTCCTAAATTCCTGTGGTAGAATTCTACTCTTTAAAAATACAAGTAGATATTTGTGCAAACCTTTGTGGCACTAGCATCTCGGAGTGGAATGGTGACCAGAAAATTTGTACAAAGACAAAAGGAATGCGGTAAGCCTTTTCCATCATGAGTTGAGATCACCTTGACTTCACTGCCAAAGCTTGGCTCCGGGAAACACGGGTCAGAAATAAGATCCAGGCTGAATACCAATTGAATCTCGTGGTTTTCCCTGCTGCAATTCTCAGAGACGCTGTGCTGTCTTTTGCTGTCCCTGGGGGTACGCGTGTGTCTCCTCACCCAAAAGCTCTCATTTCACGAGGGGAGCCCTGGGAGCTGGGTGGCCTGTGTGTGGGAGGCCGGGAGCCTCACACGCCTGCCGTGCAGTTCTCTTCCTCACCTGATGGGTCGTGCTTCGTCTGTTGAAAAATAGGAGTTTGTAGCTAATAACTTCCTTCTTGGAATCCTTCGTACATTACGATCATTTAACCAACAAACTTAAAGCATAATTGAAATGAAGATTGAGTCACTGATGCAGAATACGCACCTTCACGCTGCGCGTGTTTCGGACCGAGTCCCACTCTGCCGGCCTGCAGTTCCCATGGCTGTCGTCAGCGTTTACAGGTCACTTGGGTTTGAGATATGCCCTTTGTTTCTCATCCGCCCCCGGTGCAGTGGCGTTACAGAGAGCGCTCTGTCTGAACACCGCTGCATTATCTCCTGCGCCCAGTGCTGACGAAGGGCGCTGAGAGCTTTTCCTGATCTCTGGCTGCCTGGCGGTCTGCAGCACTGAGACTGCCCGCAGTCGCTCCTCACCACCAGTAGACTGGGATTGCTGCGTTTCCGTCTGAGGGTTTCAAAGTGATCCGTTTCTAAACGAGAATGTCGCTGGCCACAGGTGTGTCCTGAGTGACCGCACAGCAGGCGCTGCGGTGCAGGTGGCTCTGGGTCCTGACACAGTGCTCTTCATCCTGTGAATGCCCTGCTGAGGCCAGGTGATGCCGTTGCATATGAGCACAGGAGGTTAATTTGAAGATGCATCAAATTAATTTAGCTATTCTTCCTAGATAAAGCATATGCATGCATGGGTGTAAAAAACATTAGAATAGTACATATTTTCTGTTGCTTTTTTGAGCAGTAGCATACCCCACTAACCAAAATTTCACCCACCTGCATCGCAGAATTAATTAAGCATAATTAAAATCGATCTAGAAACTTCCATGTGTAATTTAAGTGTGTGCAGTTAAAGTCGTGTTGTTGTGTGGTTTTCTGCACGGGGTGCAGTTTATAGATGTCTGTACTGGAAGACCCGCAGGCTGTGAGAGGCGGCTGTGCCGGGCAGGTCGTGCACAGGTGACAGTGCTGGCGGTGTGGCTGGGGTGGCCCTGGCACGGTGTGGCTGGAGTGGCCCTGGCACGGTGTGGCTGGGGTGACCCTGGCACGGTGTGGCTGGGGTGACCCTGGCATGGTGTGGCTGGGGTGGCCCTGGCACGGTGTGGCTGGGGTGGCCCTGGCACGGTGTGGCTGGAGTGGCTCTGGCACGGTGTGGCTGGGGTGGCCCTGGCACGGTGTGGCTGGGGTGACCCTGGCACGGTGTGGCTGGGGTGGCTCTGACACGGTGTGGCTGGGGTGGCCCTGGCACGGTGTGGCTGGAGTGGCTCTGGCACGGTGTGGCTGGGGTGGCTCTGGCACGGTGTGGCTGGGGTGGCTCTGGCACGGTGTGGCTGGAGTGGCTCTGGCACGGTGTGGCTGGGGTGGCCCTGGCACGGTGTGGCTGGGGTGACCCTGGCACGGTGTGGCTGGGGTGGCTCTGACACGGTGTGGCTGGGGTGGCCCTGGCACGGTGTGGCTGGAGTGGCTCTGGCACGGTGTGGCTGGAGTGGCTCTGGCACGGTGTGGCTGGGGTGGCCCTGGCACGGTGTGGCTGGGGTGACCCTGGCACGGTGTGGCTGGGGTGGCTCTGACACGGTGTGGCTGGGGTGGCCCTGGCACGGTGTGGCTGGGGTGGCCCTGGCACGGTGTGGCTGGAGTGGCTCTGGCACGGTGTGGCTGGGGTGGCCCTGGCACGGTGTGGCTGGGGTGACCCTGGCACGGTGTGGCTGGGGTGGCTCTGACACGGTGTGGCTGGGGTGGCCCTGGCACGGTGTGGCTGGGGTGACCCTGGCACGGTGTGGCTGGGGTGGCTCTGGCACGGTGTGGCTGGGGTGGCCCTGGCACGGTGTGGCTGGAGTGGCCCTGGCACGGTGTGGCTGGGGTGGCTCTGACACGGTGTGGCTGGGGTGGCCCTGGCACGGTGTGGCTGGAGTGGCTCTGACACGGTGTGGCTGGAGTGGCCCTGACACGGTGTGGCTGGAGTGGCCCTGACACGGTGTGGCTGGGGTGGCCCTGGCACGGTGTGGCTGGGGTGGCCCTGACATGGTGTGGCTGGGGTGGCCCTGGCACGGTGTGGCTGGGGTGACCCTGGCACGGTGTGGCTGGAGTGGCTCTGACACGGTGTGGCTGGGGTGGCTCTGACACGGTGTGGCTGGGGTGGCCCTGGCACGGTGTGGCTGGAGTGGCTCTGGCACGGTGTGGCTGGGGTGGCCCTGGCACGGTGTGGCTGGGGTGACCCTGGCACGGTGTGGATGGGATGACCCTGGCACGGTGTGGCTGGGGTGGCCCTGGCACGGTGTGGATGGGATGACCCTGGCACGGTGTGGCTGGGGTGGCCCTGGCACGGTGTGGCTGGAGTGGCTCTGGCACGGTGTGGCTGGAGTGGCTCTGGCACGGTGTGGCTGGGGTGGCCCTGGCACGGTGTGGCTGGGGTGGCCCTGGCACGGTGTGGCTGGGGTGACCCTGGCACGGTGTGGCTGGGGTGACCCTGGCACGGTGTGGCTGGAGTGGCTCTGACACGGTGTGGCTGGGGTGGCTCTGACACGGTGTGGCTGGGGTGGCCCTGGCACGGTGTGGCTGGGGTGACCCTGGCATGGTGTGGCTGGGGTGGCCCTGGCACGGTGTGGATGGGATGACCCTGGCACGGTGTGGCTGGGGTGGCCCTGGCACGGTGTGGCTGGAGTGGCTCTGACACGGTGTGGCTGGGGTGGCCCTGGCACGGTGTGGCTGGGGTGGCCCTGGCACGGTGTGGATGGGATGGCCCTGGCACGGTGTGGCTGGGGTGGCCCTGGCACGGTGTGGCTGGGGTAACCCTGGCACGGTGTGGCTGGGGTGGCCCCGGCACGGTGTGGCTGGGGTGGCCCCTCACACGGCCAGGGGCAGGTCGGTGGCCGCGGCCCAGCGCTGCTCTGGCAGCAGGGCACACTCTGCGTGCCGCCCGGAGGGACCGTGCGGTTTGGTCGTGTATGAGGTATGTAAGGTCCCGCCCCAGATCCCTTCACAAAATGGGTTATAGTGGTGTTTCTCAGCGGTGCCGATTTTCCGCAGTGCTGTGACCAAGGCCGTGCGCGACCGGCGGTGGCAGAGCAGGGGTGGAGTGCCCAAGGGTGGTTCACTGTGTGAGGTCCTGGCAGCCCCGTGTCACCCGTGTGAGGTCCTGACAGCCCCGTGTCACCTGTGTGAGGTCCTGGCAGCCCTGTGTCACCTGCGTGAGGTCCTGGCAGCCCCGTGTCACCTGCGTGAGGTCCTGGCAGCCCCGTGTCACCTGTGTGAGGTCCTGGCAGCCCCGTGTCATCTGTGTGAGGTCCTGGCAGCCCCGTGTCACCTGCGTGAGGTCCTGGCAGCCCCGTGTCACCTGCGCTCGTGCAGGAGCCTCGTGCTGCAGAAAACATCCCGCTCCCTTCAGCCTGTGCAAACCCATGTTCACCGTTCTTTCCGCTGTTCAGTAGCGTCCTTAACAGCAGGAGTTCTAAGGGTTAATCATTGATCTGTCATCATTGTCTACTTTACTAAATTTATCTCTTCTCTTCTTGTTGACCTTTTGAATTCCCTCTTGAGACCACAATGTGCTGAACACTTGGAACCTGAGATGCCGCCAGCAGTACCCATGTTTTGGAAACGCCGCGTGTACCAAGCACAGGGAATGCAGTATAGTTCCAAAAGATCTGTCGCTTTAACCGCTGGAAGGGAGAACCTGAGAGCTGCTTCAGGTGTGGAGCCCAGACGCTGAAGGGCCGTGCGCTAAATCAGATGCCAGAAGTTTTGTGCTTATTAATTCATAATTAATAGTCAATAAATCATTACTTTATTATTTATTGAACATTTTATGGCAACCTAGATTGGTGTGTGGGTATATAATTAGTTTATGCTTCTTAGAGAAGCAAAATCTGCAATAGGTGAAACTCGTGTCTTGCAGGCATTCCATCATCTGCTGTGCGGTGTCAGAGTGGATAGTGAATGCGCACATGGCAAGAAATGCATGTTTTTCAGGTGATTTGTGCGCGTTTTGAGGCTGATCTCCAACCTTATTGCTCTGTGGTGATGAGTTGTTGAATATAGTTGGAAAGGTTGGAGACGCTGAAACCTGTTTCTGCCTGCTCTGGGCTTACATCGATGTTTGTAGGTCTGATCTTCAGTCTTCCCTCTTCTGTAAGAGCTGAAGCTGGTTAATCCCTCTCGGATCCACAACTGTGCCGTTTTGCAGTGTTTGAACGTTGCAGTTTTGCTCCTAAGCTGCTCAAAATCTGGCTCTCAGATGAAAAACCCACCCTTCTGTATTTCCGAGAGGAGGAATGTGTCTTGTGGCTGATTGCTGCCTTGAATAAGAGTTAATTGTGGTAGGTGAGAACAACCAGAGCCTCTTGGGTCGCTCCTGCAGCAGGGCAGGCGCAGGGGCGCAGGTCTGGAGGCGTCTGGAGGCGCCGCCGTCACCTCTGTGCAAAAGGAGGTTGACTAAAGCTTGACTGAGTCTTGGCTGAGCCAGGACTGTCGAAACCTCGTTCTGTCCTGTGAAGTCTTTAAACAGTTAGGAAGGGAATATCTGATACAGCACTGGAGGTCAGACCGAAGAGCCCTTTATTACACATGTGACGGGAACTGTTCTTTCTTTCTTTCTTGTGCTCTTCAGTGAATGTTTTCTTTTGCTCCATGGTGGCTGTAGGTTAAAACTGTAATGGGGTTCCCTTCTTCCTTCAGCAAAGTGGTGTTAATCCATCCTTATCAAATAGAAATGACGTCGCTTTATTTCTGAGATAAACCTGCGTATCGTGGAATCCATTATTCTTGATAGCTTACAAGCTTGAGATCGTGTTGTCACTCCAGTTACAAATGTGCAGAGGATCCTGGGTTGGTTTTGTCGGCTCATTGTAAATAACTTTGTCTCATAAAGATTTTAACTTCCTTGACAAGCTAAACTGATTCTAGGAAATGTTGGAAACTAAATCCTATGCAAAATGAAATGTAATAAAGATTTATTAAATTAAAATGCAAAAGCTTTGGGTCTAATAAGGACAGTTTTATTAATGAATGTAAATTGCAGCAACCCATCTGAGGCACCTGCTAAATGTTCATTATAAATTACTCTCATAGACATTGTGATGAGTTTCATATTGTAGCCAGACGTATAAAAGCATGCAGATTGCTTCCCCAAGGGACTGTATATTTACTTAACAGTGTAGTTAATTGCAATTATTTATTTTCCAGTGATTGCAAATGGCTTTACCGCTCTTATTCTCAGTAGTCTAAGCTAAGCCTGAGCTGGGATTCCCGGCGGTAAGTCCGTGGTGTATGAGCTCGGGTGCCCCCCAGCTTTCTGCGGGGGCCACAGCTCCGCAGTCGCAGGTCTCGGCGGAGCCTGGGAAGCGCGGGTTGCCCGTCTCCGCAGCTGAGCCTTCTGACGGCTTCCGTCCCATCCTGCTGCTGCCACGCTTACTGACAAGATTCATAGGAGGTTAATTAAATCCATCTTCAAAACAACGAGGGGCCAATGAGCCATATCCTCGTTACAATAGTAAATTAAATGATGCAATTGTTTCTACTTCCATCATGGATTAGGGGAGTGATGAGTGAACGAATTGTTCTCTGGCCTCTCCTCGGGGGCCCTGCAGGGCCTGGGACCCGTGGTTGTACACCGGCTGTGACCTGTGGCTGCAGCAGAGGTGACAGCGGGTGGTCGAACACCGGCTGTGACCTGTGGCTGCAGAAGAGGTGACAGTGGATGGTCGAACACCGGCTGTGACCTATGGCTGCAGCAGAGGTGACAGCGCGTGGTTGTACACCGGCTGTGACCTGTGGCTGCAGCAGACGTGACATCGCGTGGTTGTACACTGGCTGTGACCTGTGCCTGCAGCAGAGGTGACAGCGTGTGGTTGTACACCGGCTGTGACCTGTGGCTGCAGCAGAGGTGACAGCGCGTGGTTGTACACTGTCTGTGACCTGTGCCTGCAGCAGAGGTGACAGCGCGTGGTTGTACACCGGCTGTGACCTGTGGCTGCAGCAGAGGTGACAGCGCGTGGTTGTACACTGGCTGTGACCTGTGCCTGCAGCAGAGGTGACAGCGCATGGTTGTACACCGGCTGTGACCTGTGCCTGCAGCAGAGGTGACAGCGCTGTGGCGGCAGGTCCCGCAGGCACCGCCGTGAGGAGCAGGACGCTGGGTACAAAGCGCAGGAGCCGTGTTCCCGGCGGAGCTCAGCAGCTCCTCCTGGTCACATGCAAATTAATACAAACGCGGCTACAGAGCAGAACAGAAAAGATGATACGTTGATCAAAGTTGGCACTGCTTGGGCCGTAATTAAAATGTACACAAATTAAATACAATTATCTTGTGCTTTCTAATAGGGCTGAGCGTCGTTAAACTAATTAATAATGCAGTCTATAAGCTGGGCTGTGCTGCTGTGATTGTTTGGAGCGCATGTTTGATGCCCTGCGCGGCAGCTGGGCGGCTCAGCTGGCGCGGGTGACAGCGGCACCGGCAGCGGGTGACAGCGGTGACAGCAGCGCCCGGCCCCGCACGGCCCGGCCGAGCTGCGCTGCCACACCTGCCGTCCGGCGCCCGCTGACACGGCAACGGGCAGCACCGGTGCCTGTGGGGGCGTGGGGCTTCTGAGGACAATCTCTGTTTGTGGATGTCTCCAGGTCAGGCTGGTGTCACAGCCCAAGTGACAGGGAGAGGCGGGGGCAGGAGAAGCTCCTGGAGCACAGGCACCTCCGTCTGCGGCTCGGTCACCTGCTGGCACCAGGAGGGTGCTGCTGGCAGCAGCCGGAGGGCCCGAGGGAGGCCTCGCAGCTTTCCTCAGCCGGCTGGCTCAGGAGGCAGAGAGTTTATTCAAATGCACATAGAAAAATTGTCCCGACGATGGCTGCAGTTAATAAGATGCTGACGGCAGGTCCCAGGCGGCCACTGCAGCCTCCCGGGCTGAACAGGGCTCGTCTCAGTAACAGAACGTCCTGAGCTGGAGGGACCCCCAGGATCGTGGAGTCCAACTGCTGTCCCTGCACAGGACACCCCACAGGTCACCCCGTGTGTCTGAGGACGGTGTCCAGTCCCTTCTTGAACACTGTCAGGTTGGGCCGTGACACCTCCCTGGGAGCCTGTTCAGTGTCCAGCACCTCTGGGGGAAGAGCCTTTTCCTCGTGTCCCACTGACCCTCCCCGGCACATCTGCTGCCGTTCCCATCTGTCTAAGAGGGTTACAGGTTAACTTCTGCTTGATGATGCTCACTGTGAAACAGATCCCGAGATCTGTTTGCCAAGCCCTTTGACAGTCGCAGGGTTTCGCAGCTGTGACACGCGGAGCGCTGGGGCGGGTGCGGGAGCCTCAGCGCACGCTCATCCGCACGCGTGCCGCCACGGGTGGGCTCATCGGGTCGCAGAGACTGCAGCTAGAAAAACCAGGATAGCCATTAGTGATCCCCGGCTTGAAAACTACTTTTATAAAAGCAGGTGTAATTTGGATAATTAATTGGAGTCTTGTAATGCACCATGGAAGTCTGTAATAGGTATTTAACTAAAGCTACCTCTTATTTTTTTCTGCTTGTATCTAGTATAGAAACTCATCACCTTCACTGAGGCAAAATATCACCTGGGTAGATGCTATAAAATATCTTTTTCTCATCTGAGAATTATGGCATTTTAGAAGAAATAGACATACCTGGGAAAAAACTGCATTCTTTTTACATTTCAGTTGGTTCCTGGTTGTCGCCATGATGCAGAATGCTGACATGTACGGGCACATCACGCACTAGTATTTGAAAGGCACCCGTTGATGCTGTAAAATAAGAGGGAAGAAGGAGCTTACACTCTGCATATTTGCAATAGTACAGCAGAAGCATGTGTATACACACCTTCATTGTCATATGTGGGAGTCTAGAAGGAACCTCTTCAAAACACCCTGTAGTATAGGGTGGTGTTTTGCTTGCTTACCAGGACAAAATTGAGCAGAATTTTGTATCTGTCTGAAAAGGAAGGAGCGGGATCGTCTCTGCCTCTGTGCAACACGCAGGAGCTCCTGTTGCAATTACACCTTTTACTCCTGAGTTGTAGTCAAATACAGTGAGAGCTGATGAACTGAGTACTCAATCTCGAGGTATGTGTGCAGCTAGGTTAAAACATCTTAAAAAATCTGTTTAACAGATTTTTACCTAAAAATAGTTATTCTCGAAAGTGGGAGAAAAGTACAGGAAGGAAACAAGATCAGCGTTTTGTGAAAATAGGAAAAGCTGGCTTTGTTTAGATTGGACGCTGTTGGTGGAAGAGCCCTGTCGTCACTGCAAGGTTCGCAGTGGCACCTCCTTACCACGGCTGGGGATGAATGGAGCGGTGCTTACGGAAAATGGGCAAATTGCAGTGCCTCAAGTGTGTAAAGCTCGTTTGTGCCAGGCCATTTGTATGAATCGGGCAGCAGACACCTTCGTGTGGAGACACTAGTTTGCTCTTGAATTAAATCATTTGCCCTGTGATTCAAATCTCGGTCACTTCTGTTGGCTACATAGCTAAGGCCACCTTACCTAAACTGCTGTGCAGTGGCAGGTGGACATCTTGAGGTCCACGTGGCTCGGGTGTTGGTGCGTAACGGCGGTGCAGGATCTCTCTGAGCAGACGCCGCTGCCCCGGCTCTCACAGCGGCTCAGTCACCACTCAGTTACCGCGGCACCTTCCCCGGGACTCCCCGGTTGCTGTGGTTCTGCGGTTCCACTGTCCATATCGCACCACTGCTCCGTGCCCGCGCAGGGCTGGAGAGCTGCTCTGCTGGAAACCCATGGCCGGTGTCCTGCTGGTGGAGAACAAGAGCTTCCTCTGAGTCTCAGGGTAAAAAAGGTGTTTATTGACTCCACTTCTAAGCAGCTGAGGTGCTCCTGCTTGTCATTGACTGGTGGTCCCACCTTAGGCAGTCAGAAGGTAGATCTGTCCCACCTGGTGGCCATCGTCACACAGGGCTGGGGGCAGATCCAGATGTGGAGAGCACAGCAGGGATCACTGAGGGGTGGGGTTTGGAGGACAGGCTCCTGACCCACCTGTACCGACTTCGGAAACACACCCCATGTCTTCTTGTCACTAGAGTCAGGTAATCAGTATGTGATTAACTGCTTGATTTTAAGCTCTGTGTCTCTGAGGCATAGGAGAGGAAACGGGTAGCGTTACTTTAAATGTTCCCCTTACCCAGATTTTATTTCAGCTACTGCTGAGAAGGTGAAGGGCCTGAAGCGGCAGCAGTGGGACCGTTCCCCTGTTCCTCGCCGCGTCCCTGAGGTGGCACCACCTTGGTCTTGGTGCCACATCCCCATGGAGGTTCTCTCTGTCCTGTCCTGCACAGAACGTCTCTTAGATCTGCAGTCTGACCACGGACATCGAGTTTCTTCTCCCACCAAGCCCGAAAGGCTCTCGTAGTGAAGAGTGGGAGCAGGGCAGGTTTCGAGTTGCTGGCAGTGACCGATACATTGTCTGTTGTGGAAGTGTTAGCGTCTGATCTCTGCGTTATTTAAAATCCAATCCTGAGTTTCTGCATTACTGCTTATGCAAGAACTCCGTTAGGATGTTGTTTACAGCTATTATAAACTTTCACAAGGCTCAATAACGTGTAATCATTTAATGTGTAAAGCCATTAAAGGGTTAAAGCGAATTTTATGAAAAGAGGTTATAGGATCTTTATCACATGTTGTTTATCTGATCAACAGTTAACAATTTAAGACAGTATTATCCTAGTAAAAAGAAGATTTGTTTCAGATACTGACATAAACATCCCCTCATAATAGTGGCTTTTCATTGACTGCATTGCAATGTACCATAAGCTTAAAGGCACAACAGCTTCTTTGTGCGGCTCAATAATGCTTGTCCAGAGTGATGTCAGTCAATTTTTGACCTATACAGTGTGATGTTATTCTCAACAATCATAGAATAGGGGTTTTTTTCCTTTAATGAGTGAAGAGTGTGCCAATAAAATCCTTTAAAATTATGCTATTTCTTTATGGAGTGTTGCTGTGAAGAACAAGGTGTGTTACCCACGCGGACATCTGTGAAGTCAGCAGCATCTCCCATCATCTGCTTTCTGCTGCCTTCCGTTGTTTCTGGGGTTCTTGTTTCGCACACCCTGGGCAGTCAGAGCACCGCTTCGTTGTGGCTGGCTTCCCAAACGCTTTTGTAACTTGCCTTTTCAGTGCGATAAATAAGTGCTAACAGTTAAATAGCGCTTTCTAGTGAGGTTGAAAAAGAAATGTGTACGTGAAGCGGCATCCAGGTGGGAGCAGCTGCTGCGTTTGGACTCTGGAGTCCATGGAACAGCACTCGGAAGTGGACGAAGGGTGGGCCCCTCTGTGCTCCTTGGGCTCTGTTCCTGCAGCGTGGGAACAACCCGCCCAGGGGCCGGGGTTTGCTGGAGCCGCCCTGGAGCCCCGGGCGCGGGGTCGCCCTGCGCACACGGGCATAGGCAGCCCCGGAAGCGCCGCGCTCAGCCTCTTCTCTCTTGCCGCAAAAGGGGAGAATGAGCTTCCTGGAGGAAGAGCGTCGTCCTGAGCTCTTAGTGCTGCGCGGCTTTTAGCGCTGCACAGGGCTCGGCGCCCCGTGGCGCAGCAGCGTTTCCATCGCGCGCTGCCCGGCGCTGGGCAGCCGTGCCGGTGGACGTCCCTCGGGCAGTACACGCTGTACGTTCAGTGTCCGGGCTCCAGGGTCGGGTGTGGATCACAGCACCACTGCTGCGCCGGCGCTGAGCTCCTGTCCTCGTCTCCCAGCCAGCCTTGGACGCGGACAGTGGAGACACCCACATACCGAATGAACTCTTTGTGGAGATCACTTTGTGCTGCTATAATGCTATTTCTAGACTAGTTTTATTCGTATAGCTCTGTTGCTTCCCCGAAAGTTAAGCTAGTTTTAATTCTTTACACGTTTTCAGCTGAACACAGTGTAACTGTAGTATTGTCACTAAGTTTGCAAAGGCTCAAATGTAACCTGGGCAGGGATGGACTTGTGTACGGATCCCTTATTTCCTCCTCGCTGTTGTCCGGGGTGTTTTGGGCCATGATTCACTGCAGCGCAGCCCCCGAGCTCCCCGGGGAAACTTCTCCAGGGCGCAGCTGCCGTGGCTCCCGGCTCTGCCGTGGCTCCCGGCTCTGCCACGGCTCCCGGCTCTGCCGCGGCTTCCGGCTCCGCCATGGCTCCCGGCTCTGCCGTGGCTCCTGGCTCTGCCATGGCTCCCAGCTCTGCCACGGCTCCCGGCTCTGCCGTGGCTCCCGGCTCTGCTGTGGCTCCTGGCTCTGCCATGGCTCCCGGCTCTGCTGTGGCTCCTGGCTCTGCCATGGCTCCCGGCTCTGCCGCGGCTCCCGGCTCTGCCGTGGCTCCTGGCTCTGCCGTGGCTCCCGGCTCTGCTGTGGCTCCCGGCTCTGCCGCGGCTCCCGGCTCCGCCGTTCCACAGGACCCGCCAGCGCTGCCGGGGCCGCGGTCAGGTCAGGTGTGTGCCCAGTGCTGGAGGGACAGCAGCTGGCCCTGGGCAACCGCAGGGCAGGAGTGCGCGAGGGTCACATTGCAGATTGCCAAAGAGGGATGGAAGTTCGGTTTTCTTCTGTTTACCAGATACCTTACATTATAGAAAATGAACACTGGATGGTAATTGCCAGTCTGGTGTCTTGTATTGATCTAATTCAATAGGCAGCTTCACCTCCGCCTTTTGCATGTGCTTGCCTTAAAATATTTGCATTATGAAGCCAGTGATTCTGAGTCTTTAGAAAATCAATATGAGGACTGGATTCTGTTCTTCAAATATTGACAGCAGAATAACTCTAAGAAACAATGGCAAACAATAAAAGCAGGGATAGGCAAAATTAAGGCTGTAATTCTATTGTAGTTAGACTCTGCAGAAGTCACGCTTGCCTGTTACTGCGTATTGTCTGTGCTTTAGCAAATACCTTGTTTTGACCGCTTTGCTGTCAGAATTTCTGGTTAAAAACCTGTGACCACTGAAGTGAAAGACTCTTTGCTGAGGATTTCTATGCATTGACCGTTTCACTTGATGTTTTGCCGGTGACTTGCACAGATTTTTTCAGCCATAGCGCGCACTGGGAAGATACTGAAGGGTATGTGGAGGCTGTTACCGTTGACATTGTTCCCACTTTGGATGATTTCCCTAGAACTAAGTAAAGCTTGCATCGAAGCCTGTGATGTTCCAGTATTGAAACTGAGCATGTCTGTGTGCTAATTTATTGTGGGTTTGTGATGGTAATTTTAAAATCCTTCAGTGCTGGCAGCTGAATTTCCTGCACATTGAATGTAGTTCCAAGAAGTTAAGGGATGTCTTTTATGGAGTGAAACCTGTTACAGTTAGTGCGAATCATACCAGTTGCTTAGCTGTTGTGGTTCTGAAGTGAGACGTTAACACGTGGTCGTGCAGCGCCGTTCGGGTGCTGCGGCGTTACCGGCGTCCATCGGGAGACGCGCGGGCGGCAGCCGGGGCTCTGCAGGAGGGCGCCGGCTCAGCCGGGAGCTGGCTTGGTCCTGGGCCGCGCTCCAGCAGTTGCGTTGTCCTTCATTACTCTCGTTTCGTCAGGAGGGTCGTTTGCTGTGCTCGTTACTTTTAGACACTTAGAGCAGGATCAATATTTTACTGTAGCTGACCAGGTTTCCTTTTAGAAAGTAGGAGAAAAAAAATTCTCTCTCTTATTTCGTACACTTAATAAAAATGAAAATGGTGTTCCAGAAATAGTAGAGGTCTTGTATATCTATTTCTGCTTTGCGTGCTAAAGGAACAGCAAATGTCCATTACATGAAGATGATGACGCACACAATAGTCTGTTAGTAGAGGAGGAGGAATTTATCTGGTAGGACTGGCCAATTTCAGTTGTCCGTCTGCAGCAAACGGTCCCTATTGCTGGTTAGGAGAGCGTGGGGAGTGGGCCGGTGCAGACGGCACCGTCGGGCTCCGCGTTTGGCCGGGGCGGGAGCCGCGGGGACAGCGGGCGCAGCTCAGCTCGGCCCCTCCCCTGCCATTGCCGGGCCCTGCGGCATGAACGTGTCCTCACGTGTATTCTTTTAAATTGCACAGTTGATGTTACGTGTGGTTGCAGAGCAGGTGTATTGAAATCCATCAAACAATGCACTCTGTTCTGAACAAGCACGATTTGGCGTGAGGAGGGTGAGGCGCTCTGTCACTTTACCACGGCCCTGGGCCAGGTCTGGGTGACACAGGGGAGTTGCTATCCCGGGCAGTAGTACCAGCTTTGCTGAGCCAGGCTTCCCTAGGCCTCCCTTCAGCCTGCCTTGCGCAGCCCTGGCCAGAGCTCGGAGAGGGCTCCCGGGAGCTTTGCAGTTAGCAGACTGCGGTTCTGCTGTGTTCATCGCCACGCTCTGCGCCGTTCCTGTCCAAAGAATTTAGATGCTGCTGACGGACAATCTCAAATTAATAATTATGCAGGAGAAATTAGCCACAAGAGTGAATAATACGAGGTTCTTGGAACGACTGCCAGAGGAGCCGAGGAGTGTCCGGTGTCGTACCGGAGCTCGTGTGTGTCAGCGGGTTTGTTTAATGAAGAGGTGCCGTTCGCCCCGGTTCGGGGAGCCTGGTGCAGCGTCGGCTCCGGGGCTGTGACACTGTGACACCGGACACGGGTGTGGGCGCTGTGGCTCGGGCTTCGACGAGCGGCTCCTTAAAGCTCCCCAGGCAGACGGAGGTACCTTCTGTGTCCCACCTTCTTTGCATTAAAATTATCCCTACAGAGTTTTGTGCCGGTGAAGGAAGGTGCCACTTCTCTTTTTTCCTTACCATATGCGTCTGTTTGCTGCTAATAATTAACAAATCACATCTGCACCTGACCACAAACAACGTTTCTTTTAGTTGTCCGCTATGTTCCTGATAGAGACAATCAGTAGGTAAAATCAGTGCAAATGTGCGGAGTTCAGCTGAGGGCCGTCCTAGCGGGACTTAAGCCGCGCACCCGCCTTTGTGCCACGTTTTGCGGGTTTTTTCTCCCGTGATGAATACATGTATTTTGTGCACTGGAGCATGCACGGGGCCTTTCGGACGGCAGGCTCTTCAAGAAAGAGGAAGAGAGTTTTAATCACAAAAGCAGAAACTTGAGTCAGAGGAGTGATTCTGCACTTTGTTTCGTTTGTAAATGGTGCGCATTGGCTTTTGTGAAGCAGAACCCGGTCCGATTCAGGACAGCGCTCCATAGATTCTTTACGTGCGGCTTTTTGAGGCTGAAATAGCGCCCATGAAAAGGGAAGGAGGTTGAACAGTTTGTTCCAACGGCTAGTCTGAGATTTTTTCCAATCAGGATTCTTTCAGCATATTCCTCTTTGTTGGGCTATAAGCAGCTTTTAAAATAATGGCATTAGCCGATATTTCAGGACTTTGCTGGGTGTTCCCAGCTATGGTGATTAGTTACAAGAAACGAGAAATGCGCGTATTGTAACCTTTTAATGGCTATGGGAGACTCGTAAACTCGGTTGAGATTTCAGCAATTTGTAGATTTCAAAATGAGCTGCAGAGTTCATTGAATAAGAAAAATGCATCATTGAAATTCATGGTGCCACTTTGGTTTTCTTTGCTGAGATTTATCATTGAAAGCCATATTGCTTTCCCTTTGCTTTTATTTAAAGCTCTTCAATACATTGTTTTTAAGGTCCATTTCTTTTACAAGCTTTTCCTTTCAGCTTGCTCAGGGTATCGGGTCCTATGAACATCTGTTTGTGGCTGAGATCAGACCTGGACTGTATCCTGCCCCCCTGCCGCCCTTTGTTTCCAGGGGCTATTGTTTCCGATTTCATGCTATCAGAGGGGCTGCATGTTTTCCTGTGTGAGGTTGTCAGAGAGATAAAAGCACAGGAGCAGGGTCACATTTCGAGGGATGGGCATGAAAAATTGGTAAAATGTATCTGGAGGGCCACCCACCAGACTTGCTTGAAGAAATTCAGAAGTAGGGAGTAGGGTGGCCATTGTAAAATCCTGCGAATGCCGAAGTTGAATAAGTGGTGGTGAAATAAGCGTGTAACTGGCAGAAATCTCTTAGTGGGATTTACGCCTGGTTGACCTGCTCCTCTTGCGTGGCCCGAGATTCGGCAGTTGGGCCTCGTCAGGAAATGCCACGGTCGCCCTGGCCTGCCCGTGTCCCGCGGCGGGGACGCGGCGCCAGGCGGGGAGCGGCTGTGCCGGCCGCCTGTCCCCATACCGCGCTGGGGAACAGGGCACAGGGAGGGTGTCAGAAACTGCCGGTACGACACGGGACCCGCAAAGAATACAGGGGGTGGTCGCATAGAGAGACAAGTAGTGCGGCTTAATTGACTTAATTAAATACATTTTCCAGGAAGAGAGCGTGCTGCTGGGCTTCTAACTGTGGTTTATAACACCGTAAACCACGACTAACCGAAACATAGCGGTCATTTTGTCCCTGGTTTCAGAGGATGCAGGATAATTCAGCTGGTGGCAGGAGGAGCGTCCGCAGGCACACGTACAAGCGGTCCTGGTGGTTTAACACAGCGTCTTCTCGCGCCTGCCTTAACACAGCAGCGAGTTACCTGTGTTTCCCTGCAAGTACTGCAAAGCCGGTAAAAGAGCGGCTCTTTGTGTCCCTGAGGCGGTGTGACTGAAGCACCTCTCGCTAGGGCCTGTATCGTGTGATCTCAGCCACTGGCAGTAGGGGCTGGCTGGGTAGGAAGGGTTTCAGTAGCACTGTGGGGTCCCTGCGTTGGTCAGGTGGCCACTTTCCTGCGGGGAGCCTGTAACCAGGATTCGCTAAGTGCCGGACGAGCCAACTAACGGGGTCTCCAAGTTGTACGTTTTTGCGTAGGCACCTGATAGATAAGGGAAACCAAGCAAAGCATTATCTTGCTGCCGTATGGCTTCCAAGTTATTAAATGGCTTATCTGATAACAGTCGGTCTGACACTGGAATTTCCAGGGAATGTGCTTTTGTGTGTAGCTTTTTTCCACAGATTAGGTCAATCTTTTTTCTTAAATGCATAAATGATTGACAAATTAATTTGAGAAACTACATGTACGTTCTGGGGTTTGTTGAATTTAGCAACATTTTTGTTTATGGAAATACAGGGGAGGACACTAGTAAGCACTTTTTTTTTTACACTTTTGTGATGTAACAGAAAAAATACTAAAGATATTTAAAAGTATGGTAATTATTGAATGTATGCGCTTTGTGGTAATAGTTTTAGATACTAATAGGTTTAGAAAAAGAAGAAAACGGCAGATTAAGCACACATTGTAAGTTTTTGTGCAGGTGAGTTTAGCTGAGAGCACTGGGTGTCTCTAGAGCAGACGGTCGGTGACAGGCGCTCGGTGTGGGTGACGGGCGCTCGGTGTGGGTGACAGGCGCTCGGTGTGGGTGACGGGCGCTCGGTGTGGGTGACAGGCGCTCGGTGTGGGTGACGGGCGCTCGGTGTGGGTGACGGGCGCTCGCTGTCGGTGACGGGCGCTCGGCGGCGGTGGTGGACACTCAGCAATGTTGATGGGCGCTCAGCGGCAGTGGTGGGCGCTCGGTGTTGCTGATGGGCGCTCAGCAATGTTGGTGGGTGCTCGGTGTCATTGATGGGCGCTCGGTGTCATTGATGGGCACTCGGTGTCATTGATGGGTGCTCGGCAGCAGTGGTGGGCGCTCGGCGGCAGTGGTGGGCGCTCGCTGTTGGTGATGGGCACGCGGTGGTGGGCGCTCGATGTCATTGATGGGCCCTCGGTGTCACTGATGGGCGCTTGGCGGCGGTGGCGGGCGCTCGGTGTCGCTGATGGGCTCTCAGTGCTGTTGATGGGCGCTCGGTGCCGGGTCCCCAGCGCTGGGCAGCGCTCTCCTTGGTTTTGGGGGAAGTGGCTGCATGTTGGTTGATCAACAAGCTGATAACCGTACTTCCATATCTTGTATCGCATCGGGTGTTTTGGAGAGGAGTTTTAACCTCTGTGGTGAGTACTGCCGGTCATCTCCATTGCTGGTCATCTTCTCTTTGAAATCACAACTGTTTTATGTCAGCAGCTTTTTTGGCATTACCTGTCTGGTTTTGGATGGGTAAAAGAATTTACTTTGTTTAGCTTTGTCTCAAAAGGGAAAAGAGCAAAGATTAGAGTAAAAATTAATAGCACATCTTAAAATCCATTACAACATCTCCCTTTTTTCCGACTAAAAGTGAGCGAACAAGGCCCCTCTAGAGGAAATAAAGAAGAAGTTATTACCGCGTTCACTTTTTTGTAGAGTATGAAAAAGCTTTCTGTATGTTAAACAGTCTTGTGGACATCTGGCATGATTGGTTTTAATCTGCTGACTAAAAAGTCAGGATTAAATCTTGCTTTACACCTCTTTGTACTGCAGTCAGTAAAGTGACAGAGCTGCTCTGAAACAATGGCACTACTTATTCCACCCAATATGCCATGTGGTAGATCACCCCTTTTTCAGCGCCACTTCTCTGCAGAGACAATGCAGCATCTGGTGGGGTTTTCCTGTGTCCAAGATATGTTTTGTCAGTAATTTCACTCAGCCGCCCTGCTCAGCTCTCCCTTGGTGCTACTTTTTGAGATGGGGTTTGCCAAGCCCAGTGGCAAGAGGTCAGGAGGCCAAAGTGATGAATTTTTATGTGCCTGTTCCTTGTGTTTCTGCTCAGTCACGATTCTCCGCGCGCCGTTCTGCCTCTGAAAGGGACCCACAGTGAGCAATTTGTCCTCCTGGGCGCGCAGAAGGGGGAGGCAGATGAGTTAAAGCGCGGGTCTGCGTGCGGACAGAGGCAGCGGCAGTGTTTCCCGATGGCGGAACAGAGCGCCGCTGTCCCCGTTCAGCGCCAGAGGGGCTGGCGAGATTTGTAGCCTGTTGGCCTTCGATCAAGTGACAAATGAATGTAACAGCACTTAAAGATGCGGCAGAAAGAACAGCACTTCAGTAACCAGTCCGCAGCTGTTAGCTGTGAACGGATGTTGCGTTAACGCTTCTCAACTTGCGCTTTCCCTCTCTCTGCATAATTAGGAGCTGTCTGTATTTCTCAGCAGGTTTGAATTGTGGTTCGCTTTAGGGAGGACATTTTCTCTGTGTTTCAGAAGCTCTGTAGGATGCGTTCTGGTGGGTGCACGGGAGCGCGGTGGGAGCCGCGTCTCTGGCAGCGCATCCGTCCCGTCTCGCTGGGGCTCTGGGGAAAGCACAGCAGTGTGAGAAACTGTTACCCCTTGTTCTTGCTCTTCGTATCTCTGTAGGTGAGCGGGTGGTCATTCGTGTTCTGCTATCCCGTGAGTGCTGGTGAAAATTGTAGAATTGAGTCGTCACGTGCAAAGCAGCAGCTGACTGAGCGAACGCTGGGTTCCGGAGAAAACAGCGTTCAGGTTAGTCAGCCAGAATTAAGAAAGTCAGATTCAAACATCGGAGGTTTATAAATCGCACGCAGTGTCTAAGCAGCTGAGTTAGGTGATGCTG
Organism: Patagioenas fasciata; assembly: GCF_037038585.1. Lineage (NCBI taxonomy): Eukaryota > Metazoa > Chordata > Aves > Columbiformes > Columbidae > Patagioenas > Patagioenas fasciata. The sequence continues at coordinate 42,965,172 of NC_092527.1, forward strand.
GGCATCACTGAATAAACAGATTGGATTTTATTCCTGGTGAACACATATCAGGTGCCACGAGGGGTTGTTTCAGTTGCCGTCGGGAGCGCGTGGTCCTGGTGAGGAGGCGCCCGGAGGCCCCGCAGCCGCGCTCTGCCGTGCTGCCACGGCACCAGCACCGGCATCGGCACCGGCACCGGCCCGCGGCCGCGCCTCCTCCCGGGAGCGTGGGGCTGGGCCTTCCGCACTGGCCTCAAGATCTTACCTGGGAGAGCCGCGGTGGCAAAGGCCTTTCGGAGTTAACTCATTATCTTCTGGAGAAGAGAATTAAAGGAGAGACCCTCGTTGCCACCAGCTGTCGGCACAGAGGGAGGCAGCGGGGACACCCAGGGGTCTCAGGGGTACCTGGGGGATCTGAGGGGCACCCCAGAGATCTCAGGGGCACCCCAGGGTCTCGGGGCAGCGGGACCACAAGGTTGGGCTCCATCCCACCCAGTGTGCAGACAGTAATTTCACTTTTTGGTCATCGGAGTGGCTTCTCATTAATACTTCTTTATATTTACTCTTTATTCAACTAACACTTAGCTCAGTGCTGAGTTAAATTCCTGCTCCCAGAAGCTTATTACGATCAAGATCATAGTAACTTCTCTGGGGCGTTATTGCTATTTCCACACAGTTAAGGTTAACACCAGTTAATATATAGTCTAAGGATCTTTTTTCAGGTAGCAGGGTATGTCCTCTCAGATGGGTTTTGATTGCTTTACACGGGGGAAATTAGATGGGTAATTTCCCTGATTGTTTGCAGCCGCTGCCTGACCCAGTGCCCCTGCAGGGCTGTGAGGAGCCAGCTGCAGCGAGCTCCTGCTTCAGTGGCAGCCCGAGTTTGAGAAGCAGAGGCAGTCCTGTAGCCACATGCACAACTCTGACCCAGAAAGTTACTATTAACCTGGTTTTTCTCACTCATCATGTGATGTGGTGAATTTGCTGTTGGTGCGTTCCCGGTATTCCCGGGACACCCCATCCACCCCCAGCCTAAGGAGCCCGAACAGCACACGTGTTCCTGTTGTTCCCAAAGCAGCAAATCTTTTACCTCGCTGATGGTTTCAAATACAATTTGCATCCATATACCAATAAAAAGGCATTTGATTATCCTAATTTAATAAGCATCAGACTGACTGGGGGTTGAGCAGCGTTTCAGGAGGATTTCACTGTCATAATTAGATGAAACGCGGACCTCTGTCTTTTCTGTCCTGCCAGAATCCGCAGGGTACAGAGCTGGAATAACACGAGATGTCTTCGATGTCACTGGTGTGGTTGCTCATACCTTGTTCCAGCTGTCTCACGCTGGCATTCCTCAGACTCTCTGCTTCTCTCCCGGCACTTGGAGCAGCAAACGCTTCTGGCTTAATCCACGTGGTTTCCTGGAAACTGCCATTGAAACTATTGCTGAACTTGTTTAATTTTAAAGGAGCAATTAATATAATCTAATCTATGTTTGTTGGGCTTTTTTTAGAATAATTCAAAGCAATAGTTACTATTGCATTAAGAAGAGTATTCAAATTGTTGGGAAGAACAATGCGCATCTTTAGAACGAGTGGACAGAGGCAACAGGACAGTTTGAGTCTGTGTGCTCGGATACCGCGTTTTCAGAAGAAGCCTTGCTGAGGAGATACCAGCCCGTGCGGCCCCGCTCTGTTGGGGCGGACGGGGGCTCCGGGGGGCGTTCAGAAAGCAGGAGCGCAAGGCCGATGGGAACCGGCGGCGGTGGTCGGAGCAGCAGGAGCCGGAGCGTTCGCAGCCGTTCAGAGCCCTGCCGCACCAAAAGCGATTACAGCTTACAGAATATTTTGTGTGTATGCTCTAGAGCACTGTGTGTTTAACGTATATAATACAGTTGTTTTAACGCCTCGATCCCTTTTTACTGTAGCTGTGCAGAAATACAGTCTAAAGCATTTCCATGTGTTGTCTGGATAGGGAGCAGATGATTTCTGCTATTCCGTGATTTATTCTGTAAATCAGAAGCCTTCCTGAGGATTGCAGGACATAGAAGAAATCCCCGGTTTGTCTCTCGTCAATACAAAAACTATCACTCCTAGCTTTACATTAGCAGTACATTCTTACTACGATCCTAGGAGATGATCAGAAGAGCTACGGGTATGTTTTATAATTCAGTACACATAAATTACCACGAAAGCTTATTTAAAAAGCACTCCAAAGCGTCAGTCTGCGTGGACAGTGAATGTGAAAATGGAATAGGACGCGTCTGTTTGCCAGGCAGAGTCCCGAGTTCTGCCCAGCTCCGAGTGCAGCTCTCCTGCAAACCCTTTAACCAAGTCTTGTTTCCAAAGAAAAGAAGATTTTTAAAAGATAACTGGGGTAGGAGGGTTTTGATGTCCGATTTCCCTCCTGTGCCTCTGTGGAAAAGCACCTTTGAGGGAATGCCCAGAAAGGACCGCTGTGTTTTCATAGCGTTTTTACTTTCTTTACCAGCAACAAAAAATCCCTTCACGAGTAGACTTGTCTAAAGAGGCACATGTTCCCAAACCTTTCTGCTTGGGTGACCACGACTTTGTAGCGATTGAAAGGAGGGGGAAAAAAGGAGTGCTCCAGCTTGTATAAGAAATGAACCTTTGCCCAATCACTTTTTGTCTGTGAATAAGGTAACGTTTTGTGCGTGTGAAATTTGAAAGCAATAAGGTATGTGGGTCCTTTCTCTGTATTGGTTCTCAAGAGTCGATCGTGGGTTTTTCTTTTAGACTGGGCCTGAAGTTGTGAGATAAAGCAGCTCAGAAAAAGAAAATGTTCTCAAGCAGATGCCTTTAAGAGACAGAAATCATGAATTTCTTGAATTGCAACCACTCCGGGGGTGGCTACAATGACTTTTTGACAGTGACAGTAACTCTGCCGTGTCTGTTCGGGCCCTTCTTTGGCCCATTCACTCTGGAAAGCTGCTTAAGCGCACTTAAGCGCATTAGCATTTGGATGCTCGGGACCGTATTGACCCTCATTTGGAAAGTTTAAATGAGTGAAAGATGGAGCGATTTGTTAGGGCTTTAGAAACCGGCTTTAGAGAGCGGCGGGTTTTCCGCTTTGGCTTGTTCGGGTGCTTGTTCTAATCTGGTGCGCTGTTTAAAGGCGACCAGACTGATTTGTGACACATGAGCCCAAAGCGCTATTTTTTGGGGCTTGACCCGATTAGCTGATCTGTGCCTTGAATTTCAATAGCGGGCTGGCAGCAGCGCTGGGAATGGCTGGCTGCGGGGTTACCCGGCATCACGCGCAGATGGCACCGCGCTGGGTCGTGTCCAGGGGCACGGGGGCACCCCGGTACCACAGGGACAGAGGATCCCGGTACCACAGGGACAGGGGCACCCCGGTACCACAGGGACAGGGGCATCCCGGTACCACAGGGACAGAGGATCCCGGTACCACAGGGACAGGGGCACCCCGGTACCACAGGGACAGATGATCCCGGTACCACAGGGACAGGGGTATCCCGGTACCACAGGGCCAGGGGCATCCCGGTATCACAGGGACAGAGGATCCCGGTATCACAGGGACAGAGGATCCCGGTACCACAGGGACAGGGGTATCCCGGTACCACAGGGCCAGGGGCATCCCGGTATCACAGGGACAGAGGATCCCGGTACCACAGGGACAGGGGTATCCCGGTACCACAGGGCCAGGGGCATCCCGGTATCACAGGGACAGAGGATCCCGGTACCACAGGGACAGGGGCACCCCGGTACCACAGGGACAGGGGCATCCTGGTACCACAGGGCCAGGGGCATCCCGGTACCACAGGGCCAGGGGCATCCCGGTACCACAGGGACAGAGGATCCCGGTACCACAGGGACAGGGGCATCCCGGTACCACAGGGACAGAGGATCCCGGTACCACAGGGACAGGGACATCCCGGTACCACAGGGACAGAGGATCCCGGTACCACAGGGACAGGGACATCCCGGTACCACAGGGACAGAGGATCCCGGTACCACAGGGACAGAGGATCCTGGTACCCCTAGGACAGGGATCCCGATACCCCAGAGACAGGGCCTCACACGGCAGCACAGGGTGCCAGGACAGGCCGGTCTGTGCTCCCGTACCCAGTACCGCCCGCAGCTCCCTGAGGTGCCGCCGTGTCCCCTCTCCGGTGAGTTTGGCTGTCCTGCAGATGGAGCCCTCGGGGAGCTCTCAGGGACCTCTCGGGGAGTCCTCGGGGAGCTGGCACCGCTTTTTGGGGAGGAACCAATCAAGAAGAATTCCTCAGGAACAGAATCCTTCGCTGAGTAAGATGGGGAGTTGGCACCTGCTCGGTTCACAGACTTGAGGAGAAAATCAGATTTGTATTTGATTTTTACTGAATCATGGTCAAGTTATCCTTTAAAAATGAAATTGCTTAGGTGGTTGGTTTTTGTTTGTACTATGGCAACACACAGCGGCCTTTGCAAAGGCTCGTTTTCTGATGTGTTTCTGTCAAATGGAGGCAAAAGTCCATTGAGAGATTGTTTCCTGTCCAGTGCTGGTAACCTCAGCTGGGGTCTCAAGTGTTTGGAAGCAGATGGATTTTTGTTTAAGTACGTATTGGGCATCTCCTTCAGAAGAAAGATCAGGAGACAGAAGTGAACTGTAGTTTCATGGCCTTGTGTCTGATAGATACTGCACTTCATTAATGAATCCAAATGTAAGTATTTCTGTTTGTGAGAGAAGGAAGCGTGTAGTAGGATGTGAAATCCTATTATCCTGTTACCACAGAACACAGTCATTTTATAAGGGAACGTTACACAGAAGGAAGATCTGTTGTGGGGCCGTTGGGAAGGGGATGCAGCAGCGCAGCCGCCGCTGTCTCTCGCCCGGGTTGTTTTCCGTGGCGCGGTTGTTCGGCTCCGGCGGCGCTGGCAGGACGGGCTGTGCCGGTGCCTGGCGCGGCGCTGGGCGGTGCGGGGCAGGGCTTGTCCGCTCTGGTGGCACCGGGCCTTCCCAGTTCCCCTTTCGGCTCTGCCCTGTGCTCCCAGCGGCCCCGGTCTGGGGAGCTGCACCCCCAGCTGTGCCCCGCGGGACCTGCGCGCACACGAGTGGGGTGTGGGACATCCCCGTGTTACAGCTCTAACAGCGAAAGCTGCGCTAGGACAGGCTCAGTGAACGTAAAGTGTGCTTTGCTAAAAGCTCCAAGTTTTCACCCGTTACAATGCAACAACGAACAACCCATTCTGTGTGATTCTCTAGGTTAACTTTGACTGTAATTGAAAGTGCGCCCCAGCCGGGCGGATGGTGGGTGAATCGAAGCCTGACACTTGCTCGGGAATTCCTACCTCGGTGCCTGATAAAGCGTTGGTCTGTAATGTGTTTTAGACATGTGGCTCTCAAAATATTGAGAGATGTGATGTCTCTTATTTAAAAGGATGATACATGAGGAATTTGCTATCTAGAGTAAACGGTGTGGAGTGTTGCTTGGACTTTTGGATTGTACTCGGTACGTGAATTTACAAGGCAGAAGTGTTTGCAAACGAGAGCTGCCCGCTGCGCTCCACCGGCGGGGCTGGGCGGCCGTTAGCGGTGGGAAGGGGCTGCCGGGGTGCTCACGAGTCCTGTGTTATCAGTGGAGGCGTGGGAAGGAACCGGTGTGCGCGGTGGCAGCTTAAATTAGTATTTACCTTATCTGATTGATACTTCCTTAATATTGCCTGTTCTCTCCAAGTGGTAATTCAGTTTATTGTTTTAAATCCGTTGTGAGTGGAAGTAACTTAAATTAGCAATGCTTGGTATTTTGACCTTCAGCAGATCATATTTTCTTGTGAGCATTGAAGACACGTAGATTGATAAAGTTCAATGAAATGTGGCCTTACATTTTGTATAAACCAGTTTCTCTTTCTCCCTTTGTGTTTTTTATTAGACGCTCTGTGCGAAGGCCACAATGCAGACCATCCGGGCGGCTGACACAAATGAAGTAGTCAAGCTAATATTTCGTGAATCTGATAATGACCGAAAGGTAAACAACTTAATGCCCTCTGTACCCGTGTCAACAGAAACGCTGTTGAATGTCCACTTTCTTTCCTACAAAGCAGGAATATAGTTGTTTCGAACTGATAATGTGAAGGGAGGGGAGGGATCCAGATTGTCACACTAATGCTCAGTTAATTGGATCTCTGTGAGTGATTGCGGGGCTGACAAGGAGCTCGGGACGCGCGGAGCCGTCCTGGAGCCTTGGCGGGCTGGGCGTCTCTGCAGGGGGCTCCGGCCGCCACGGCCGGGGGCTGCGCTGACCTTTCTCCTCTGTTCTTTTCAGGTTATGCTACAATTAGAAAAGAAGCTCTTTGACTACTTTAATCAAGATGTATTTAGAGATAACAATGGCACTGCGGTAAGTTCATTGCTAAACACTCTTGAAGGAGTAAGTTGGAAACTCACATACAAACTGCATTTCTCTGCCAGCCCTTTATCCGTATCAACCCTCTTGTCTACCAAGTGAGAAGAGATGGTTGATCTAACACAGTAACTGCTCCAAATTTCTTCCTCGCTTGGTTATTTTGTGTACAGTTTCTTAATTTTGGCATTTGTTTACCTTCTTTTTCATAGAAAAAAATGTAAATTAAATATAGGTGGCAATTCACTTTTCTTCTCTGTCCTCTGCTCTGCATTTCTTCAAGCATCCTGTTTCTTCTACTAGCTCTTCATTGTGCACCACAGTAGCTTAGGAAAAACCCTTAATGCAAAGCTGCTCTGACAATACCTGAGTCTTCTGAGTGTGCAAAGAGTACCAGGAATGCACTGACAAACAGAACAGAAAGCTCCGACCTCGCAGCAGGCAGGCGCTGTTGGGCAGCCATACAGGGCTTCCTACGGGGAAAAAGGCAGGGAACGCTAATGTTTGATTGCTAATGAGGACTGCGGTTTTTCTGTGGAGAATGGCTTTGTGTCTTAAGGTGACTTTATTTCAAAATGTAGCCACTTCATTTTGGAAAACCTCTGTATCACTGCTTGGAGCTTTCTTGGGTTCATCTGAGGTTCCTAGGAGTGATCTATCTAAAGAAAAAGCATGAAGCATCCAGAAAAACGAAGGAAATAAAAAAGAGCAGTTACACACAGGTAAAAATCAGGAATATGTGTATTGCATGTGGGAGCCGCATTGTGGGTTTGAGTGGCCGGAGCCTCTGCCCGTGGAACGGGCCCAACCTCCCGATGGGCTGAGCTCTCAGAGCTGGGCCGGTGCGCACTGACGGCGACTGTGCCGAGGGTGCTGAGGGTGCTGAGCTCCGTGAACAGCTACACGAGGCAAAGAAAACCCGGCATGTTCTGCTGAAACTGCGTGTGCCGGCTGACCAGTGAGCCAGGGTCTATTCCTCAGGGTGACTGAATTTTACCTTCCTTCCTCATACCCAAAAGAAGACACGGGATTCATGCTGTGTGTGTCAGGTTTTTGGAGAATTCCTCTGTGCCTGCCCTGGTGCCCAGCTCTTGGTTTGCCCAGGTGTGCGGCTGTCCCGTGGTGCGGCTGTCCTGCAGCGCGGGTGTCGCGCAGTGCGGGTGTCCTGCTGTGCAGCTCCACGGCATCACTGTGTTTGCAGGGCCGTGCCTAGGTCGGTGCCGGTCCCCGTGTCAGTGCCTGTCCCAGGGTCGGTGCCTGTCCCTGGGTCGGTGCCGGTCCCCGTGTCAGTGCCTGTCCCAGGGTCGGTGCCTGTCCCTGGGTCGGTGCCGGTCCCCGTGTCAGTGCCTGTCCCAGGGTCGGTGCCTGTCCCTGGGTCGGTACTTGTTCCCGTGTCGGTGCCTGTCCCTGGGTCGGTACTTGTCCCCATGTCAGTGCCTGTCCCAGGGTTGGTGCCTGTCCCAGGGTCGGTACTTGTCCCGGTGTCGGTGCCGGTCCCCGTGTCGGTGCCGGTCCCCATGTCAGTGCCTGTCCCTGGGTCGGTGCCGGTCCCAGGGTCGGTGCCTGTCCCAGGGTTGGTACTTGTCCCCGTGTCGGTGCCGGTCCCCATGTCAGTGCCTGTCCCTGGGTCGGTGCCGGTCCCAGGGTTGGTGCATGTCCCAGGGTCGGTACTTGTCCCCGTGTCGGTGCCAGTCCCAGGCTCCTCTCTCCCGGCTGTCTGTAGGGAGCAGGTGTTTGGATCAGGGCAGGGAGGACAGCCCAAGCCCGTTTCTGTTGGCTTGCACCTCGAGGTCAGTTCCATTCGAGAATCGGAGATCTCCCTCATTTCTGGAGGTCGGACGGCTCTGGTCAGTCAGGCTCACGAGGAGGGTGAAGATCGTTTCTCCTTCCAGCATCTGCTGACGTCCCCCCGCTGGTGGGACTTCTGTCCCTTCTCGCAGCGCCTTTCGTGTGTGCTCGTCACGGGTGATACCGGGGTAGGAACGTACCTTGGAAACACAGTTACTGTGAGATAAATTGGTTTGAGGTTTGTTGTTTGGTTGGTTTCTAATTTACAAGCTGAATATATCCTAGGGATATACATAATGTTTCTTTCACTGATGTTTTGCAGTTTGGGGGCCATTTAATTCAAAGTAATAACACTAATCTCAGTTCCTATTTCCATATTAATCCCATTCCTGTCCTGTGTTTTCCTCTGTGTGTATGACTGTTATAAACTGCTTAGCTTTCTGTGAGAGGACACGAGTGTCAGTAGCCTGTGCTGGCGGTGCTGCCGCGCACCGCGTGCTGGCCGTGTTCTGGATGGCTGCGGGTGACTTCGCACACGTGGACGCGCTGTGCGACCGCACGGGCAGAATCCCACTGAAGCTCGTTCCATTTTGCAATCAGCAGTCATTTCATTCGTGCATCGAGAAGTGGGAAATCTTCCAGATCAAACATGGAAGGAAAAGATAAACGATATAATGAGCCATTGGAGATAATCTAATCTTCATGGTCTAGTTAAACACACAGCACCATGATCACTAAAAACAAACTACCTATCTAAGAGGATAAATGTCTCTGTGCCAAATTCAACCCAAAAAATCCATCGCATCCTTCATCAACCGCCGGTCTTGTACCAGCCTGACAGAAATTTAATTCAAGCTGGCTCCTGAAAATAATTATTGTATTTTAAGAGTAGTAATCATTGGTCGGGACATGATTGAATGTGTCCATGCCTATTGACTTTTTCTATGATTTATAGCTTTGTTTAGTCGATATTCCCATCGAAATTGTATAATTAATTATAAGTGGGGCTGTCAGGTCTGCAGGATGGAGTGCCCTGATGAGTATTTGGGAAGATTAAATTTTCCTTAGCCGCACCGGCGCAAGGCTTGGGAATTTTCACAGCGCGGTGCCTGCTGGATAAAGATGTTTTCTGTGTGTTTAGCAGCTGCTTTAGCTCAAAATCCATTGATTTTTTCTGAGGGTATTTTTTTTATCAGTGTGGTGTCTCCTCAGCAACATTGGAATGTGTACAGATGTGACAAACCTGGCAAATATTTATTATCCACAAGCTACTTTATCATTGTCCATACACAGTTATTCCTTCTTCCTTACCTTGTAATCAACAAAAAGAATCTTAAAATATATTTATAAAAATGAGTATTTTTAATGAAAAATCTGATCTAGATACAAATGATCTGTTGAACAGAAATTCAGTTTGAAATGCATACAGCAATCTGTCAGGTCTCATTTTTCCAAACTAATCTGTAGCTCATTCCAAAGTGATCTTAGCAATTTACCTACATTTATTACCTCAAAGTGCAGCGACCGCTCCGCTCCGTTCTGTTTCGGAAAGGGACACCAGATGTGCCCAGCTGTGCAGTGACACAAAGCGAGGAAAGCTGGTTGAGAGCAGCTGCAGCAGTGCTGCAGACTCTGGATGGGCAGTTCCTGTTCCCAGCCGCCCGCCGGAGCTGGGCCGGCCCTGCTGCGGGTTTGACTTGTGCAGTTTGCCTTGGAACGTGTGACAAAAGAAAAGCCAGCCAGGATAATAACTTCATGAAAAGAGTTATAACAACGTATTGATTTGCACCAAAGAACCACAAGCTACATGCTGCTGCTTTGGTAGTCAGTTAAGTGAATACGTCGTATGGATGTAAAACCTCTTAATGACTACAGAGGAAGGATTTAATCATTAGGAATCATTTTATAAACTTGAACTACAATCAGAAATGGGAAGTGGTGCATATGTTCCTGTCTTTCATATGAGCCACATTAAAGAGTCGGTCCAGATAGAAAGGAATGTACTGTCCGGCAGGTTTTGGCCATGGCTGTGTAATGAGAGTAATCAGTGAATGAATTGTCCTGAGAGCTGATGTCGCTCCTGTTAAACCGCACTGTCTGTTCGGTCACCGCTGGCGAGGCCGGTGGCCGATCCCAGAGCCGCGGTTGCCCCGGCCGCCCGTTCCGCGGTGCCCGTGCAGCCCGGGACGCTGCGCGGGTGCAGCGTTCGTTCCAAAGCAGACTGGAGGGGCTCTAGTGGAGAAGCCCAAGGATCTCCAGCCCAGCTATTCACTAAGCTGCAGTGCTTCCATTCTTACATGAATTGTTATTATAATGGAAAAAAATAAGCAAAGAGCTTCGCGTTGCTGTTGGTGCCCCTCCCGTCCTCTCGCTGCTCAGAGCCGACAGTCACCGTCACGGAGAGCGCGTTCTCCTGCGGGTCCTGCCTGCGGAACGGGGAGATCCCTGTGCTCTGTGTCTGTGCAGCCTCGGCTGACGTGCTCGGAGAAGAAAATTATAATGTGCTATAAAAATGGATTGAGTTATAAAGACCTTATTCTTCTATGCCAAGTAATGATTTAAAGTGGCCCGTTATCACGCTAATTAACTCAGAGGTGTTACTACAAACAGTTCAGGCAAACATATTTTTAAATGATGAGTAATTTATTTGTGTTTTTTTTAATATTCCGAGGAAGTCCTGAAATGACATGCAAATTGAGAAGAAGGGTTTAGTCCGTGAGGGACCTTTATTAAGCTTTTTGTGAGAATATGTGTGCTCATGAAGGTTAAGGATCTGGCATCACTGAAAATGTATTAATCAAGAGACAAGATATAGCACAATGCACTCTTCCCAATGGCCTTGGCTCTGACCCTTTTAAAGATAATGGGAATACTGTCCACTAGGAACTAGATTAGGACGATCAAGTGCATTTCATCAGGGTTTGACTTGAACCGTGATCCCAGAGGTGAAAAGGCAGAGGTTTATCCACTGAGCCAACCAGCCCCTGTCCAGATAAAATCTTGAATATGATGTATAAGGGCAAATTAGGATAGGGAAGGAAATTGATTGCTCGGGACCATTGTTACCCGGCACTGGCCATAAGGAAACCCTGTGCATCCTGAGCTGCCTCTCCTGTTCAGCGTGGTCATCTGAGATGCCTGAATTTCATCAAGCGCTACTGTGAAAATGGCTTTGTGCTCTATTCCTTCACTCAGAACCAGTATTCTTATGCTTGGAATTGCAGTTACTTAAGTTAGTGGTTGGTTGATATGCCACTGGATAAACTGCAAAATGAGTGATGACAGAAATAGGAAATATTATCAATAAATTGTTCTCAGTAGCAAACATAGACGTAAAGCCAGATTACAAGCAGAAATCAATCCAGATGTGCCAGGTTAGCTATCTGCTGCCAGCTTCACGTTCCAAATAAATGGATTGTTCTGGTGTAGAATTTGCCCGTATCACAAAGTTACAGATTTGTCCCTGTCCTGTTCTACGCAGCTATTGCATGTCGCAGGGCTATTTCAGGTGTACTGTGCTGTGTGTCTTGTTCAAGTACAGTCTAAAGAAACGGTCCAGCGTCTGTATCCGCAGCCCTTCCCGGGCACCCCGCCTGGCCCCGCTTGGCAGATCCGGAGGAGCAGGGTGGGAATTTGAATCTCCCCTGGTAAAGAAACAGCTCCAGGTGTAGGTGTTGGGAGTTCCAGGGTGCCGGTGTCTGTGGGGGACACAAGGGCACTCCCCAGAGGCCCTGGAGCGGGACCCCGGCGTTCAGGTGCCTCCGGGTCCCGCCCGCTCCCCAGAGCGCTCAGGTCAGCCGAGTCTGCCTCGCAGGCCCGGCTCAGGGGAGGCTTCAGACCACGGGGGGGGTTTGCCCAAGTCAGAAACGTGGATCATAGTCTTTCTTCAAGAAAGCTCCATGTTTTATCACTGTATTAGTTATGTTAAAACTGTATTCCACATATTGTAATGCTGTTATCAAATTTCAGCTCACAGACCGACAGTCTGGCAGGAGAACGCATGCTGGTTTTAACTCCCTACCGCTGCAAACCCGTGTTAGGCTTCCCGGTGACAGACACACACGGTGTGGTGACGGGTCGGGGCAGGGGGTTCCCCAGCACTGGGCACTGCGGGTGCAGCTGGACAGGTGCTGGGCCAGCTTGTCTAGTCTGCGCTTGGCCAGGAAGGGTTGGACCGGGTGATCCTTGAGGTCCCTTCCAACCTGGGACTCTGTGATTCTGTGAATCCACTGGATCTGCCACGTTTTCAAGCGGAGTATTCCTAGTTAAAATCTCTTAGTTTTAATGTTAGTGTCTGCTCAGTCATTCTTGCCATTTTGAATGAGTTACATTGCAAGCTGTTGTGCACAGTTTATTAATTAATTACAATGATGTTAAAGCATCTATTCCTGTACACTTTTAAAAAGGGAGATCTGTGTGACTGCAGTTGTGCAGAGTCCATTTTTTTAAATCAAGGCAAGCACAGGAATCCCAGGAGAGTGGGTGACAAAATGCACATTTTACCCTTGGAAAGCAGTAAGAGTGCATTGGGACTGCAACAGGCCGGTAAGGTCACTGAGACCTGGCCCTTGCCAGGAGGCCCCCTTTGCTTTCACATCGTATTGATGTACTGAAGAGCAAAAAATGTTGGTTGGAGAAAGGGGGCTGGGGCGCGGGCTGCTGGGAGCCCTGGTCTGGGTGGAAATGTGGCCGTGTGTGGCATTTCAGGTGCTTCGGGCTCTTTGGGAGCTGTGGAGCGGCGCTTTGGTGCAGAACAGGAGGGACCTGGTGCGGAACACCACTTTGGTGCAGAGCGGGAGGGACGCGGTGCGGAGCAGCGCTTTGGTGCGGAGCGGGAGGGATGCGGTGCGGAGCAGCGCTTTGGTGCGGAGCGGGAGGGATGCGGTGCGGAGCAGCGCTTTGGTGCGGAGCGGGAGGGACGCGGTGCGGAGCGGGAGGGACGCGGTGCGGAGCAGCGCTTTGGTGCGGAGCGGGAGGGATGCGGTGCGGAGCAGCGCTTTGGTGCGGAGCGGGAGGGACGCGGTGCAGCGCAGCGCTTTGGTGCGGAGCAGCGCTTTGGTGTGGAGCAGCGCTTTGGTGTGGAGTGGGAGGGACGCGGTGCGGAGCAGCGCTTTGGTGTGGAGCAGCGCTTTGGTGTGGAGCAGCGCTTTGGTGCGGAGCGGGAGGGACGCGGTGCGGAGCAGCGCTTTGGTGTGGAGCAGCGCTTTGGTGTGGAGCGGGAGGGACGCGGTGCGGAGCAGCGCTTTGGTGTGGAGCAGCGCTTTGGTGCGGAGCGGGAGGGACGCGGTGCGGAGCAGCGCTTTGGTGCGGAGCGGGAGGGACGCGGTGCGGAGCAGCGCTTTGGTGCGGAGCGGGAGGGACGCGGTGCAGCGCAGCGCTTTGGTGCGGAGCAGCGCTTTGGTGTGGAGCAGCGCTTTGGTGTGGAGTGGGAGGGACGCGGTGCGGAGCAGCGCTTTGGTGTGGAGCAGCGCTTTGGTGTGGAGCAGCGCTTTGGTGCGGAGTGGGAGGGACGCGGTGCGGAGCAGTGCTTTGGTGTGGAGCAGCGCTTTGGTGTGGAGCAGCGCTTTGGTGTGGAGCAGCGCTTTGGTGTGGAGCGGGAGGGACGCGGTGCGGAGCAGCGCTTTGGTGTGGAGCAGCGCTTTGGTGCGGAGCGGGAGGGACGCGGTGCGGAGCAGCGCTTTGGTGCGGAGCGGGAGGGACGCGGTGCGGAGCAGCGCTTTGGTGCGGAGCGGGAGGGACGCGGTGCGGAGCAGCGCTTTGGTGCGGAGCGGGAGGGACGCGGTGCGGAGCAGCGCTTTGGTGCGGAGCGGGAGGGACGCGGTGCGGAGCAGCGCTTTGGTGCGGAGCGGGAGGGACGCGGTGCGGAGCAGCGCTTTGGTGCGGAGCGGGAGGGACGCGGTGCGGAGCAGCGCTTTGGTGTGGAGCGGGAGGGACGCGGTGCGGAGCAGCGCTTTGGTGCGGAGCAGCGCTTTGGTGTGGAGCAGCGCTTTGGTGCGGAGTGGGAGGGACGCGGTGCGGAGCAGTGCTTTGGTGTGGAGCGGGAGGGACGCGGTGCGGAGCAGCGCTTTGGTGCGGAGCAGCGCTTTGGTGCGGAGCAGCGCTTTGGCGCGGAGCAGATATTCAGATATACAGGTGTAGTGATGGATCATTTTACGGAGTCTTTGCTAGAGCAAGCAGCAGCTCTGAAGTGCGGCCAGAGCGGAGCGTGTACGGCGCTTTGCGCATCTCCGCGGCCGTTGTCTGCAGTCAGAACGCTGCTGGACCAGTTTAGAAGTATTTTTCTTTGACTGCAAAGCTGGATAAAATTACTGTGTTTCCAAAGTCTCTTGAAAAAAATCATGTACTACACAAGGCTGGCAAAGCAGGTTGCAGTGCCCAGCGTCCTTGTATTTTAATTCTCTAAGGTCATTTCTGTATGGTCATCTCCTCTTTTTGGTCTGAAACTTCATTTCCCTTTCACAGCTGTGAATTCTCTGGTGGGCCCTGCAGATGGATGTGATAAATGCTGCTAATATCACCTTCTGATCTACCGGTGCTCTGACTTTGCTCTGTAGGTCTTGATGAGTAATTGCCGTTGTTCTACTCCAATGACTGAATTAAGTCGCCCTGTTCTGAAGGGTTCACACGTGTGGTTTTAGCCAGGGTGGCCTGTGGCAGCAGACCGATGGACATTGACCTTCCAGAAGTGTCTCATTGCTTTAAACTGATGCAAGCAAAATTACCCGGAGCTCTTCAGCTGGCTAAAATCCTTTGATTACTGTCAGGCTACACAATAACAAAATACAGTATTCCAGACAATTATTATATTTGGTCAAAGCACATGCGGACCATGAGCTGTGGGGCCATGAGCTGCAGCCCATGCCCCAGCCCGGGTGAGTGCCATGGGAAGGACCACGCGGTACCGAGACCATCATCCAGCCCACACGGTACCGAGACCATCGTCCAGCCCACACGCTACCGAGACCATCGTCCAGCCCACGCGGTACCAAGACCATCATCCAGCCCATACAATACCGAGACCATCGTCCAGCCCACGCGGTACCGAGACCATCGTCCAGCCCACGCAGTACCGAGACCATCATCCGGCCCACACGGTACCGAGACCATCGTCCAGCCCACGCAGTACCGAGACCATCATCCAGCCCACGCAGTACCGAGACCATCATCCAGCCCATACAATACTGAGACCATCGTCCAGCCCACGCGGTACCGAGACCATCGTCCAGCCCATGCGGTACCGAGACCATCATCCAGCCCACGCGGTACCGAGACCATCATCCAGCCCATACAATACTGAGACCATCATCCAGCCCATGCGGTACCGAGACCATCATCCAGCCCATGCGGTACCGAGACCATCATCCAGCCCATGCGGTTTCTGCTCACTGAGCGGCACCGGGTCCTGCAGACAGAGCCTGCGCACAACCACGCGCCCAGGCACCAGCATTGCCTTCTCCTCACTCTTGTGCATAAATGCCCTTGGACGCTGTAGTGCTGACACGAAAAGGGAGGAAGATCAGAACTCTCCTCGGCAGCTTTTAGAGGCAACACCGCTGCCTGGAAAAACAAGAGTTTTGACATTCTCTTGGGAGGCGATGGGCACTGCAGCTGATACAGGCAACTGCCCTGAATGCTTTTAATTCTGCTCACATTAAATAGGAAATACCCTTCAGTGCAAATGCAATCGTTCTTTAGTTCTCGACAGAGAACTTCACCAACATCAAGCCAATTCCCGCTCAGGTCAATAGGAGCTTGAGTAGACAAATTGATCAAAGCGTTTGGCTCATTAAGTCTGCTAAACAGAAATAAGCAACTTTAGACTACAAAATCCTAGCAACAAATTTAAACTATTTTTAAAAATAACCCTGTGCCCTGTGGCTCCTCCCGCCGGGCCAGGCCGGTGCAGCGCCCCGCTGCATTGCTCCCCGCTGCGTTGCGCCCCGCTGCGTTGCGCCCCGCGGTGCCGCACGGCCGAGCTCCCCGGCGCGCTGGCTGCGCCTCGTGGGCTGCGGGCCGCCTGCAGCTGTGTGACTCGGGGGGATGGGCGCTGGCTTCCTTTGGGAGGTGTTGAGCAAACATTCGTGTTGGGCTGCTCACTGAACATTGTGAAGCAAATATCTTGTTGTAGTATCAGCAACTCAGTGGTTACAGCAGATAAGCACATGCACTGCGTCGTCCTTGCTATCGTTTGGGTATAAATACACTGGTGAACTGCCTGTGACATATAGTTCTGGAATTAACTTCCAGCCACAGCATTTTAAAATCTCCGTGTAATTGCTCAAATTACCCCAGCACGTCATGTAACACCTTAAAGATTTGGTTCTTAAGGATGATCTTACAATGAGTAAATTACATGGAACAATATATTGATTTTTAGGCCTTGAACTTAATTTCTTTGTCATTTTTAAGGCATTTAGAGTGGCAGATATACTCATGTTTACTGTTGCAGCAATGACCGTGTTCACAATACTGTTTAGTGTACAATATGGAAATAAGTGGGAAGTTTCTGATGAAAGTCGTCATGAATAGAGTAAGTTCAAGGTGGATTTTCTTAAATACAAGGATATATACTTTTACAGTAAAGACATTAGCCTCTGAGGTTCTGGCTGCTCCTCAGTATCATTTGGCCTACACGGATGTTCATACCCTTGTGGTGGTGCCAAGGAGCTGCAGGTGCTCTGTGCCCTGTACAACAGGTACAGGGATGCGGTGCTGAGGAGCTGCAGGTGCCCTGTACCCTGTACGGCAGACACAGGGACGCGGTGCCGAGGAGCTGCAGGCTCCCTGTGCCCTGTACGGCAGACACAGGGACGCGGTGCCGAGGAGCTGCAGGCTCCCTGTGCCCTGTACGGCAGACACAGGGATGCGGTGCCGAGGAGCTGCAGGCTCCCCGTGCCCTGTACGGCAGACACAGGGATGCGGTGCCGAGGAGCTGCAGGCTCCCCGTGCCCTGTACGGCAGACACAGGGACGCGGTGCTGAGGAGCTGCAGGCTCCCCGTGCCCTGTACGGCAGACACAGGGACGCGGTGCCGAGGAGCTGCAGGCTCCCCGTGCCCTGTACGGCAGACACAGGGACGCGGTGCCGAGGAGCTGCAGGCTCCCCGTGCCCTGTACGGCAGACACAGGGACGCGGTGCCGAGGAGCTGCAGGCTTCCCGTGCCCTGTACGGCAGACACAGGGACGCGGTGCCGAGGAGCTGCAGGCTCCCTGTGCCCTGTACGGCAGACACAGGGACGCGGTGCCGAGGAGCTGCAGGCTCCCTGTGCCCTGTACAGCAGACACAGGGACGTGGTGTCCGGTCAGGCCCGTCCTGCCTGCGCTGGGGAGGCAGCGTCTGGTGCGGTTCATGCTGGCTGCTCACCGGGCAGCTTGCATTGTGAGATCACAGGCTGAAATGAGAACCCAAGTGCTTTTAATACCAGAAAAAAGTAATAGTTAGACATGCTCTTCTACTGAAACATTAAGTGGAGTTTTCTCAACCGCACAGTCCAAATTTTCATTGTTTTTCACCCTCATCTCCCCCACTGTCTGCAGTGGTAACAGGTAAATAAAGAAAAACTGTTAGGTAGGTTCATGATATGCAGTCCTGAACACCCGAGTAACTTGTCACTGCCCTTCGTAAGAATGAGCAGGTGTCTGTTTGCGTAGTTTGTGGACACATTTGAACAGAAGGTTCAGATGCTGTAACACAACCACTTACTATCTAGGAAAATATAAATAATTTGTTGAAATAAAATAATTATTTAAAATACAAGAAATAAAGTTTGTGCAAATAATCCAGTGAAAATATTGAACTGTTTCACACGTGAGGATAAATTGTCTGCAAGAAGCATTCCCTGAATATTTCTTCTAGGCACCTGGTTGGCCTTCAAGGTCCAGCTGGGTCATTGTGAGTTTTGGCTTTGTCATTTCGGGTTGAAGATGTCCCCCCACCTGGGGCGTGGGGAGCTGCTGGCGAGCGGGCGCACACTGCGCCCTTGTTCTTGTGCCCGTCCTCTCCGTGCCCGCGTGCGCGGCTCGTCCGCAGCGCACAGGCACAGCTGAGCACGCAACTGCCGCAAACGCACACCAGAACCTGCTTTGGGTAACGGTGCACATCTGAACGCAGAGTCCTCTAGACCCCGGCCTCCCTTTACTTTGCAAATATCATCACAGCAAGAACAATCTGAATGTGTAAAATTTTGAGAGCGTGAATTGGTGTGAGAGGACAATGCATCTATTTAACATCGCCCGCCCTTGGAATGCCCATGAGTAATTTATACCATTGTGTTCTGTGGAGCATTGTTCCTTTATTCAGTCCTTGCAGTTTCACCCTTCAGAAATAACCCTCTTTCTCCTGATGCTTCCACTTTCCTGCTCTGATCTGTTTACTTGGCAACAGTAGGAAAAATGTATTTGCACTGTATTAATAGAAGCGCGTTTCAAAGAGAAGGTTTAACCGGGGACGGTAGATGATCTTCCTGTACTGGGCTCACCTTGGGCCGATCGTGTGCTTACGGTGGAGACACTTGGAGCGAGAAAGGGGCAGTAACATTTGTTTTCGGAGCCAGTCTGCATGTACGTGTTGTGGCTATACATACCTAAATATAGGATCACACTCTGGAAACATACGTGATTAACCATTTTTTCCTGACGTATGTTGAGATTATTTCAGTGAGAATAATGGCTGAACCATCCCAACATTTTTTGGATTGAGCGTATTATTAGATCCACACCATGACTCTGCACACAGATGTTTATGAATATTTATCCAAACATTGTGGGTACTCAGGCTTTGATCAGACGGTAAAACGTGTACAAAGTACCTGCAGTTATTTGTATTGCAAAATCCAACATCCCATCCCTGAGCTGGTGTCAACCGCACCGGAGCAGGGAGCGCTGCCCGTTACGTGGCATCCCCGTCCCCATCCTCGTCTCCATCCTCGTCCCCATCGTCATCCCCATCCTCATCCTTATCCCATCCCATCCGCACCCCGTCCCCATCCTCGCAGGAGCAGGTCGGAGCGCGGCTGGGGCTGCGGCAGGGCTGGCAGAGGCCGCTGCAGCCGGGCAGGTGCTCAGGTAGCTGCTTTTCACACAGATAATTAATGTGTACAAGTAGCTGCTAATTGCACATTTCAGGAATGATTTATGAGGTGGCAGAGGAGGAAGAGGGACACAATCTCATTTCTTTGGGAGGCTCTGCGCTCATACAATGGTATCAGCGCAGCTGTGCGATGGGACATGATTAATGAGGGCGGCAAACGCGCCGCCGTGGTGCGGGCGCTGTTGGGATGGCACGCTTGTCGGAACAGAAAGCGGCACTTAGAGCGACGGCCACTAACAGTGCAGAGAGCGAGCTTTTCGTCTTGTAACTCGCTAATTCACTGGGACGTCAGGCTCAGCACCAGCCACAGCTCTGAAATAAGGTCGTTTATGTCCATCAGAACAGTTTCTGGTTTAATGTGGGCGATTATCATTGACTCGTTATGAGCAGGTTTGTGTTCATGAACAAAAGGCTGCAGGTCTTTATTTTCTCTGTAGGGGTCCAGGGGAAAACAAATTTGGCAAGAACTAATATTTATACGGGACATTAAATCTAGACTTAGGAACGGCTCTGTTAAATCTCTGCTTCCAGGACTGTGTCTTGGCTGCCTGGGAACACATTTTACCGACTGTCACGTATCCCTTTTCCTGCTATCGACAGGCACCACCCCGAATAGGTGTACAAAACACTGCTTGTCTTTGCTCAGGAAGAGTGATGTGCACATCCTTGTGTTTAATGTACCTTCTTATCTCAGCTCAAGATAATATAAAGTAATATAACACTCTTACTGGCATTTTTGTGGGCTGATTATCATATCAGTTTGCTGTACTTTTTAATGCCAGTCCGGTTTATCTCTGAAAAGATTGCTAATAAAATTTGAAACAAATCAGCTCTCTTGCCGTAGTACATGTACATGTAGGTCAGGCTGTAAAGAGCCAGTGTTGCGTGTTTCGCTGAGATGAAAAGGGGCGTGCTGAACGCTTTTCTCAATGAACTGTTCGGGTATCAAACAGTGCTGAGCGGTTTGCATTGTGTTTAAAAAACTGTTATATGCGGGATATACCTAAGGCTGTGTAATCAAAGTCTCTGTTTGTTTTCTTTTATATAATGTAGTATTAATATTTTCAGATTGCTTCAGTTCAGCATTAAAGAGTGAATATGTTTATTTCTGTCTTTTGTAGCTTTTAGAATTTGACAGAGAGCTGTCGGTCTTTAAAGACAGATTGTATGAACTGGACATCTCATTTCCTCCCAGGTAAGATTCATATCCATTTATTTAACTAGCTAGCTAAAACGTAATTGTTACTAGCACTGTAGGTGAAATGTGAGTGTTCCCATACGTGTTGCAGAAATGACAATGATCTTTGTTTTCAGCAATGTTTCGTTCTCCCACATCCCCTCCACCATCCGTGAGCCGCGTGCCCACGGTGCCCACCGTCTGGCGTCAGCCGGTCCCGTCCTGCGCCGCTGCGGTGGCACAGCCCGGCGCGGCCGGGCGGACACGGGTGCTGGCTGTAGGCGCTGGACCACATGGCCTGTTAAAGTAGCTCATTGACAGCACAGCTGGAGACTGCCCAGCGCTGGCACTCGGGGATGGAGCCCAGAGCTCCGGGAGCATCCGGAGAGACGGCAGGAACCCAAATTCTGCTTTTCGGTTTCAGTGAACGGGTTATGTAACTGCTAATACCGTTAGAATAATTTTGCTCTTTTTTTAATACACATGCATGATTTTAATCAGCTATATTCCTTTGGTGAATTTTAGCTGTGAGTAGAGAAGTATTGCTATCAGACGGCACCAAGGTTTTTGCAGACAGCAGCGCTGTTCAGGAGAAATCCGTGGAAAATCTGGTACAGTTTTAAACATGTGGCCCTTTCCAAGCATGAAGAAGTCAAATCTCACAGCTGCTTTTACAGGAGGGAAATGCTGCATTGACAAAGAGGGTTAAAGTTAAGTTACAGGAGATCATAGATAGAGACATACTTTTTGTATACTTCTTTTTAAACAGTGTTCTTAAATATTGCTATTTTGTTCTTTGTGGACAGATAGAAAAGTATGATGTTTTGGCATACACTAAGAAAAAATTCGGAAAGCATGCCATTTTGGTATCATAATCTCCTTATTTCTCACCAGCCAGCTGCGATGCTGATTATATCGATCCCCTGGGACAGTGGCAGCGTGCACGGCGAGGTTACCGCGGCTCTGAATTGTTCTGTTGGTTGTGACAGCGGCAGACCAGCAGCGTGTACGTCTCTGGGTGTATTTCAGGAGTCGTGTGCCTGGTCAGGGTAACAGGAGCTGAGGGGGAATATGTAGGAATTTTTTCCCAGAAATGCTCTTCCACTTGATTTCACCAACATTAGTGCTTTCGGCCAGGACAGTTTGGCAAAAATACGTTGTAGCATGAATGGTGTGCAGATTCTTCAGACCTTTCTGTCAGTACCGTTTGGTGTCATTCTGCTCTCGGTGAAGATCAGAAATTTGGCGTGAGCAGTCTTTGTGTCTCGGTTGTACTCTTGGTCTGCCTGTGAAACAACGTGAACATCTGGCCATGTTCTAAACCCTTGAAAAATGTCTTTTCACAAATACGTCCGGTTCTCAGTGGAGATATGTTTGTTATTCTTTTAGTGGTTACGTTTCTTGCAAATTAGAGCCGGAGTGGACGCAACCCAGGATTTTCCTCCCAGCTACCAAGGGCCATCCGCTGTGAGGCTGTGGGCAAGTGCCCAAGGAGCCTGCTCTCCCTCACATCCCGCTGGAGCTCGTAGCCGGGAACCCTCCGCGAGCGAGACGTGGGTGGAACCGGCACCGCGGAGGAGCCGCCCGGTAGCTGCGCAGGGACAGGGACAGGGACAGGGACAGGGACAGGGACAGGGACAGGGACAGGGACAGGGACGGGCTCGGCTCGGGCAGAAACGGCCGAAGAGGAAAGCTCCACCAAACTGGCTGGTGAGAGGCCAGGACTGTGAGACGGGGCTGCGGAGGAAGGAGGAACAGGCGAGGATGCTCTGGAGTGCTGGGGGAGAGTGGTGAAAAATGCAGGAAGAGCGAGGTGGCCACAGGACGCTGCCCATGGGACGTGACAGGGAACTGGTCTTGCCCTTCACAGGTGAAAATGGGCAGCTGGGAGAAAGATCGTGTGTGTCCCTTCCTAGCACTGATCCACGGGGAGCGAGGCAGACGGCTGCTGTCAGAGTGCTGGGGGATCCGTCAGGCCGAGGTGACCCCACTGCTCCTTGAGGGACGGCCAGAATGGAGCTGTGGTGGGATCCACCTCCCCAAACACACTGAATTTGGTGGCATTCCTGTGTTCCTGCCCCAAACCGCTGCGCAATGCCGGTGCCGTGGCCGCAGCTCGGCAGCGCTGGGGGATGTGGAACTCGGCGCTGTCTGCTCTTCACCTCGCTCGGGCGCTGGAAACAAACGGTCCGTGCTGCCGAGGTGGAGGGAGACACGTCTGAGCAGAGACCCTGTCCGCATCCTGGGAGCAGCTGCAAAGCCATTTCCAGGCTCACCCCTTCACCTCTGTGCCCACCAGTTCCCAGCTGGGGCTCCGTGAGCAGCCAGGGGTGGGAAGGGGCTCAGTGGAGCCTGCAGCCCCCCTGCAGCCAGCCTTGCGGACCCCAGCCCCCCTGCACCCAGCCCTGCAGACCCCAGCCCTGCGGACCCCAGCCCCCCTGCACCCAGCCCTGCGGACCCCAGCCCCCCTGCACCCAGCCCTGTGGACCCCAGCCCCGCGCTGCTGTTCTCTGCAGGGGGCAGCAGGCAGCACTGTGACTAAGGAGTAGTAATGATAGCAATAGTGATATTTTACATACTGAAAGCTGGCACTGCCTTGGAAGAGATGCTAACACTGAGCTTATGTAACACAACGTTTATTTGAACTCAAACAGAAAATACTGATAAAATGTGCTAATTGATTAGAATATACCTAAAAACACAAGATGTAAAGCCAACCAGCTAGATTCATACATATACAAAGAGGAGATTGGCTTGCCTTAGGGTGCATTTCTCACCCATCCCTCCTCGTGGTCTGGGCCATACAGCGAGGAAATCCTGGTTTCTGCTCTGTGGTCCTTGCACTGAGCTCGGTTGGGCTCCGTGATCTTGGGGGTCTCTTCCAACCAAACCGATTCTGTGGTTCTGGGCTCGGTGACAAGTCCTGCCGAATGAACTGCTGCAGCACCGCTTCGCACCCGGTGCAGTTACTGCAGGTCGGGAGTTTCTCCTCCATTTTTCCCTCATTTTTTCTTTTCTTCTGGAAAAAAAAATCAGTAGCTTATTGTGGCTTAACTGCTTTTATATACTCTTTGTAAATATGAGCTTAATGTATAAGATATTTGTCATATATCCAGTCATACTTTAACCAAAGGAGGATGTGATTAGTCCTGTATATTTAGAAACTACTTCTTTAAGCTTCTTGGTACTCTTAGCTGGAAAGTGTGTGATGCAGGCGTTTGTTCTGCAAATGCATCAAACAAAGCCTTTGTCACTGGAGGGAGACACAGAAAGCTCTCGTCAGTTCTTGTGCCAGGCTTATGTGCTTAATGAGCGAGCATCTGAATTCAGAAGGAAGTTGTGAGCAGTTGTAATGGTAGCCTTAAAGTACTATTTCAGAACTTCTGTTATGAATGAGATTTTAATTACAGTGCATTGATTCAGTCTGTGAATTACCCTCTTCTGTTCTTAATCCATGGAGTTACGGTTTTACATCATGGGATGCTGGCCAACAACTGAAGTCCAGGTATCCTGGTTAAAATGGGACTGAGAGCATTTAGTACTGCATTTCACATCCCAAAAGATGAAAGATCAGTTAGGACAGTTTTTATTTCATTTGCTTCATCATTTGTGCATACAGTTAATTATCGAATTTGCACAAAGAGTTCTACAAATCAATAGCCCAGTTGCATTCCTGCCTTACTTGTAAATTTTTACCTCAGAAAGCGTGCTCGAGACCCAGCGTGCTCTTGGGATGAATGGAGGAGGTCACATCCTTGGAGTTCAAGCAGACGAAGTTACTTATCAATTCTTTTTTTATCAGCATAAACTGTTTATTCTCTGGGCTATATCACCAGATCCTGTTGATACAGGATCACACCTGGCCTGGGTGGACGCGTTGCTGCTCCGAGTCGATGGTGGGTTTGTGGTTAACTCTGGTGGGGCCGAAACGCCCCCGCGCAGTCCCCTGTTTGTGTTCCCGCCGCCCCGAGCAGCGTTCCAGCCACGCAGATGGCAGGGGTGCGGGGGGACACGCGCTGCGGTCACCAGCCCTGTCCCCTGTTTGTGTTCCCGCCGCCCCGAGCAGCGTTCCAGCCACGCAGATGGCAGGGGTGCGGGGGGACACGCGCTGTGGTCACCGGCCCTGTCCCCGGTTTGTGTTCCCGCCACCCCGAGCAGCGTTCCAGCCACGCAGATGGCAGGGGTGCGGGGGGACACGCGCTGCGGTCACCGGCCCTGTCCCCTGTTTGTGTTCCCGCCACCCCGAGCAGCGTTCCAGCCACGCAGATGGCAGGGGTGCGGGGGGACACGCGCTGTGGTCACCGGCCCTGTCCCCAGCTCCGTGCTGTGACACACTCCCTGGTCCTGGCCGGGACCTGCCGCGGCCCCTTCATCAGGGCCGGCTCTGGGTCAGACCCTGGCGCTGTAGCATGGGAACGGGCCACGTCCTGGTTCAGATGGCAAGCAGGAGTGCAGTCCCTTCTCCCGGGCTGGGCGGCAGGGTGACCACGCTGCTTTTCTCCAGTACCATTTTTCTCACCTGTGACTGTACAAGTATTTCAGAATCAAAATGAAATTTGAGTCTGTGGTTACAAAAATGCGG
Organism: Patagioenas fasciata; assembly: GCF_037038585.1. NCBI lineage: Eukaryota > Metazoa > Chordata > Aves > Columbiformes > Columbidae > Patagioenas > Patagioenas fasciata. Next base: position 42,990,149 of record NC_092527.1, read on the forward strand.
GTAAACGTACGGCTGTTCTAGGGAGTATTTGGAAGTTTTGGTGTCCCCAAAGTGCTTATAGATATGGACTGAGAAAATAATCAAATCTGATTCTTGCATATTCTTGGTTTTCATTTAAGATTATGAAACAAGTTATTCTGTTGTGATCATCTGAATGGAGGACATTTGTGTACATGTCTGTGGTTTAATTGTTTTATATTGATATATCTGCTTCTTTTATGATTAATTTCTACGCCACTTTTCCTGAATTTCTAATGAAGCCATGACAGCCGTGTGAGCATCAGGTTCTATACTGGTAAGAGGTTTTTTGAAGGAGATCACATACTTTGCTCTTTAGACAAACCTTCTATGAGCAAGTCGTTGTGTAACACTTTGGTACTCCATTGGAAAGTTCCAGGATCTTCTCACGCAGCACCGTAAGCTGTGCCAGCGTCACGTCGCGATGTGCCCTGCGCACCAGGGCGGGGGCCACGTGCAGGACAGTGCGGGTGCAGGACAGTGCGGGTCAGGACAGCGCGAGTCAGGACAGTGCGGGTCAGGACAGTGCGGGGCCACGTGCAGGACAGTGCGGGTCAGGACAGTGCCGGGTCAGGACAGCGCAAGTCAGGACAGTGCGGGTCAGGACAGTGCGGGTCAGGACAGTGCGGGTCAGGACAGTGCGGGTGCAGGAGAGTGCGGGTCAGGAGAGTGCGGGTCAGGACAGTGCGGGTCAGGACAGTGCGGGTCAGGCCAGTGCGGGTCAGGCCAGTGCGGGTCAGGAGAGTGCGGGTCAGGACAGTGCGGGTCAGGACAGTGCGGGTCAGGACAGTGCGGGTGCAGGACAGTGCGGGTGCAGGACAGTGCGGGTCAGGACAGTGCGGGTCAGGAGAGTGCGGGTCAGGACAGTGCGGGTGCAGGAGAGTGCGGGTCAGGAGAGTGCGGGTCAGGAGAGTGCGGGTGCAGGAGAGTGCGGGTGCAGGAGAGTGCGGGTGCAGGAGAGTGCGGGTCAGGAGAATGCGGGTCAGGAGAATGCGGGTCAGGACAGTGCGGGTCAGGACAGTGCGGGTGCAGGAGAGTGCGGGTGCAGGAGAGTGCGGGTCAGGAGAGTGCGGGTGCAGGAGAGTGCGGGTGCAGGAGAGTGCGGGTGCAGGAGAGCGCGGGTCAGGACAGCGCGAGTCAGGACAGCGCGAGTCAGGACAGCGCGGGTCAGGAGAGTGCGGGTGCAGGAGAGTGCGGGTCAGGAGAGTGCGGGTCAGGAGAATGTGGGTCAGGACAGTGCGGGTCAGGACAGCGCGGGTCAGGACAGCGCGGGTGCAGGACAGCGCGGGTGCAGGAGAGTGCGGGTGCAGGACAGCGCGAGTCAGGACAGCGCGGGTCAGGACAGCGCGAGTCAGGACAGCGCGGGTCAGGACAGCGCGGGTCAGGACAGTGCGGGTGCAGGAGAGTGCGGGTCAGGAGAATGCGGGTGCAGGAGAGTGCGGGTCAGGAGAATGCGGGTCAGGAGAATGCGGGTCAGGACAGTGCGGGTCAGGACAGCGCGGGTGCAGGAGAGTGCGGGTGCAGGAGAGTGCGGGTGCAGGAGAGTGCGGGTGCAGGAGAGTGCGGGTGCAGGAGAGTGCGGGTCAGGACAGTGCCGGGTCAGGACAGTGTGGGTCAGGACAGTGTGGGTGCAGGTGCAGGCCAGTGCGGGTCAGGCCAGTGCGGGTGCAGGAGAGTGCGGGTGCAGGAGAGTGCGGGTCAGGCCAGTGCGGGTGCAGGTGCAGGACAGTGCGGGTCAGGCCAGTGCGGGTGCAGGTGCAGGACAGTGCCGGGTGCGCTGGGACAGGAGAGGAAACATCAGTGAGTGAGAAAAACAAAGGAAAAGGCATTTGTCATGAAATACACCACTGAGACTATGAAAAAAATGCAAACTGTTACCGAAACTGCTGTTAAAACCCTCGAGATTATTTCTGTCTTTTTATTTAGGGACCTAAGATTCTTAAGCTGTCAAAGCTTCTTGTTGCTCATTTTCCATTTCACTGAGACAGCATTGCAATGGACGTGGTAACAGCAATGCTGACTTCTGAGCAAATTTCAAACTGTGAAACGCCATAATGAAATGATAACGTAATATTTCTCTGGTTTTTTGTTCTTCTCCACTGTATTTATAGTTGCCGGTCTCACTATGCTCATCTAAATTCACCTTCGGTGTGCTTTTCTGTACTGTGTTACTTCTCTTCTCAGTTGATTGTAAACTACATTCACTAATTAGTGAGAGCACTTAGCTCTTGCCACTTGTTAGAGAAGACATCTCAGAAGTCATTATTCACGGGTCTTGGCAAAAAATTAGGTCTTTGTATATTTCCAGCTACTGCATCACGCTGTTTAATACCAGCTTTTAAAGCTGAACTTGATATAAACCTTTCCTTATTTCCTTTCCAGTCCCTGTGCTAATGGTTCCTAAAAGTAAAATTTTGATGTTGTAATAAGTATAAAATAGAAAGTTACTTTTTCATTCTGTAGGGAGTGGAGACCCTATACTGAGCCAAGAGTACTTTACATATGTTCTTTTTAAACGATGGACTTCTCGCTTGCCTCCGAGCAGCAGTACAGCCCGTTCTGTGGGAACCTGCGGGAGCAGGGGCCTCTTTCCTGCGTTGCTCTGCCCGGCCTGGGCAGCCAGGAGCGAGCGCCCGGCTGCGCTGTGCTGTTCGCTGTGGGTGTTTGAGGAGGCTCAGGCTCAGCCGGTGGCCTCCGCAGCAAGCGGATGCAAATCCCCGTGCCTCGTGATCCTCGAGTGAGGACCCAGCTCTGTTTAAACCCTCCGTGGGAAGGTGCACTGACCATCCCTTGGGACAGGCTGCATGAAAACACAGTGTAGTTAAATCAATATAACCTTATAGTCCTGGCTTAAATCTCTAAAAACCAGGACAGTCAGGTCTATATTTAGAAAAGCTATTTTTCAAGGCTTTTTAAGTTCATAATGACCATTAAAATTTATTGCAGGTTGAAACTTGACATGAGAAGTTTCAAAACGAGAAGTAAAACGCTTTGGTTGCAGCAGGATCTCAGAGGAAAAGCAGCCTGTCCGGCACCGGCGCTGGCGTTTCCCTGCCCCGGTAGCGCATCTGCTCTGGGTTGTGCATTGGGAACGCAACAGGCACGGGGTCAAAAAGACAAAGCTGAAGCGGGTGCTGCCGGCCCAGGGCCCGTGAGCAGAGGCGCGTGCTGCACCCCGGCGGCTCCTGCGCTCCGCAGGGAACAGCCACTGCCAAACGTGAACGGCGGCTCCGGGAGCGGAGAGCGGGGCCTGGGCGCGGTGGAGGTGGCAGGGAACGGGGATTCTCAGAGTTACCACCCTGCCCTTAGCTGGGTATAACTTGAATTGAAGTTCTTTGTTTTGATCTAGCAAGAATTTGACTTTTTTTCTGCCCTTTCAAAACAGCGGTTCACTTTTAAGTTTTGAAACTACTAAGCAATATGTAAATGGTACTTGTTGGAGTTTACATAAATTTGTTAATATTTTTTAATCATACATTAATTTTGGTAGGTGCAGGTCATAATCATATATATAATACTAGTTCTGTGAGAATATATAGTTATAGTGTATTATTGTTATAAACTGAATTTGTAGCTATAAATGGAATTACATCAAGGTAGCGCAGTAAATCCATGTTAATGTCTGCAGGTAGGTAGGTTTGCACAAGGGTTTGCAGGACCCCGTGTCAGTGACTGTCACTGCAGGACTCGTTGTGACCCTGTGTCAGTGACTGTCACTGCAGGACTGTTCTGGCCCCGTGTCAGTGACTGTCACTGCAGGACTGTTCTGGCCCCGTGTCAGTGACTGTCACTGCAGGACTGTTCTGGCCCCGTGTCAGTGACTGTCACTGCAGGACTGTTCTGGCCCCGTGTCAGTGACTGTCACTGCAGGACTGTTCTGGCCCCGTGTCAGTGACTGTCACTGCAGGACTGTTCTGACCCCGTGTCAGTGACTGTCACTGCAGGACTGTTCTGGCCCCGTGTCAGTGACTGTCACTGCAGGACTGTTCTGACCCCGTGTCAGTGACTGTCACTGCAGGACTGTTCTGGCCCCGTGTCAGTGACTGTCACTGCAGGACTGTTCTGGCCGATGTCAGTGACTGTCACTGCAGGACTGTTCTGGCCGATGTCAGTGAACGGCTGGGGTTAGAGCGTTAGTTGGATCGGCTGCTGTCCCGCTGCCCGTGCGGCCGCCGTGTGCCCGGCAGCCGCGGCCCGCAGGGACCCGGCACCTCTGCGCTTGGAGCGGGGTCACCAGGAACCCGCCGAGCGAGAGGGGTCTGCAGAAGAGCCGCCATCTCTCCCAGGCGGTCGGTCGGCGGCTCCCGTGTGCCTCTCCGCAGCCCGCCCGGCCCCGGTAGCCTTCCCGGGGCTGGGAGCAGCGGGGACGAGCCCGCTGCCTCCACAGCTGCACGTCCTCCTCCGTCCTCCTCGAACTGGCCAGGAGCAAGGCAGGCTGGACGAGGAGTCACAGCGTAATGCGGAATCAGAGCCTGCACCACAAGTCTGCGATCTTTACACAGAATATAAAGCCCCCTTCTGATGGAGTATTTGCAGACACTATGCACCCATTCCTCTACTCCCGTATTTTGAGACTTTATGTAGTGAATATTCATGTTTTCATTACCCTTTTTAATCTAATGTAGCCCATAGCAACCTTAGCCATTGGAGACTAAACACAATGCAGAATTCTGGAGTCTGCGAGCTCTGTCCGCCGTGGGCCGAGCAGCCTGGCCGTGAGCAAACAGCGCGAGGCTGGAAAGGAGCTGGTGGAGTCAGCAATCGCTGAAGTGTGGGAGGTGTGAAAAAGAAGTAACGACATTGTGGTCAGTCAGTATACAGGTGGGCAATTGTTACCTTTATCACTGCTCTCCATTAATTATTATAATTATTCTTGTACCTGTTGTATAGCAAAGATAGGAGCTGACTTCAGCAAGGGTTCACACCCACCTACAAGGTTTGCTTTCAGATAAGTCTGCATGCACAGTAATCTCATGTATTAATCATTCTCTTAAAGTGACCTATTCTTGTTTGTTGTTGCATTAGGCTGTCATGTAATTTACTGGTTGGACATATGTTTGTGTCTGAGATATCCGCTGTGTGGTATTTTTCTCAGCAGACCCTCTGCACTGGCAGTGTCTTGGCTGTGACACCTCTCACCGGGAGACAGGTTGAATCTCATTTACTCTTGGAAGAGCGTTTCTCCTTTGTAATTCTCTCTGGCTCTGGTCCCTTATCCTGCCAGAATCCTGTTTAGTCTGTAATCTATTTGTTCTCTACCCTTGTATTTTATCCCATGACCCGGTTTTATTCTGGTAGGTTGCTCGGTGATACGTGTATTTTTGCAGGTGTCGTTGCACTAGCGGGTGAGCCAGGCGCCCCGCGTGCCGCATTTCCGGACGCGCTCGCGTCCCCTCCCGCGGCAGGGCCGGGGGGCAGCGCGCTGTGCCGCAGCACCCAGCCCCGCGGGGCCACCGCTCGTGTCCCGCCCGTCACCTCTGCGTGTGAATCGGGAGGGCGGGAGCGCGGTTTCAGTTCCTGACCAGTGTCCTCGCCAGTGGTCCCGTGTGTTTTCAGGGACGTAAATCAGCGGCCTGGCGCAGGACTCCGGCAAACAGCATTCCCGGTTCTTAGAGCGCTGCTGCAGTGATGCTCCTGGATCCTGGTGTCCCACAAAACAGGGAGTTAGGGACTTGAATAGATCAAAAATTGCTAAAACTCACAATTATTTTTATGCCTGCTCTATCAGTTACTTTTACAACATGTGATTTTTCTGCCAATTAAGAAGTATTTTCCACCAAATAGAAATGTTCGTACTCATTCATGCACCGTAAAACACTTCCAGGTATCACTGAGGTACCTTAAATCGCCAGTGGGTCCCTCAGCACCTGAGGAACAAGTTCCTACGGGACATTGTCCAGCTTCTTCCAACTTCCCGGCTGGACGCAGAAACAACAGCAGTCATTTCCTTCAGAGCAACCACGATTTAATCATTACAGTGGTTTTCAGGCAGCTCTTATCCCCTTTTCTCTCCTCAGATTAAACCAGTACCGCTCTCACCATCATTCTCTGTTAGTTTTCAAATTAAAATCATGTGTTTCTTTAATCTGTGAGGGACTGGATAGAATCACCCAAGAAAGCAGTTCCGTTTGCTTTAAGGAGCTGTGGCAAAGGGAAGAAGGGGAAGATAAATGAAGTGAAGCTTAAGGACTGAGCATTGCTGCATGCCCTGTGTAAGGTGAGGGCTACAGACTGCGCTGCCAGCAGAAGGTAAAGCAAGTTCTAAACAGACCGTGGTCTTTGCTGTTAGGCTGGCTGCTGCATGTGTTCCTGGCTGAAAATGCTCTTGAAAAGCCTGGTAGTTTGGAACCCAAACCCTGTCCCACATGTTGCCTCAGCTTTGCAGTAATTTTTTTCCAGTATGAGAATTTGTAAATTACAGCCCAAAAGTAACTTGCTCTAAACCAGAAGAGACAGTTAGCTCGGTACAGCCACATACAGTCACATCAGACTGTTTTGCTGAAACAAGACAGCACTGGGTCCTTCCCAACAAGCCAGCATTATTCATAATTACATTTATCCACTTGTAACAGGAGCGGTATTACCTACATTTAGTGGAGTACATTACTCTTATTAAAGGGGTAGAGAGCGTCACTCACTGCTCTCCCACAGGCGTTGGTGTTGCTGAATAGCCTGGTGTTGTGAGCTGGGCGGCGCTGAGCAGCACAGCCGGCGTGCCCTGCCACTGCCGGGACAGCGCCTGCCCGCGGGACCAGGGACACGGGACAGGACCAGGGACATGGAACGGGACCAGGGACATGGGACAGGACCAGGGACATGGAACGGGACCAGGGACACGGGACGGGACCAGGGACATGGAACGGGACCAGGGACGTGGGACAGGACCAGGGACATGGAACGGGACCAGGGACACGGGACGGGACCAGGGACATGGAACGGGACCAGGGACATGGGACAGGACCAGGGACGTGGGACAGCACCAGGGACATGGAACGGGACCAGGGACACGGGACGGGACCAGGGACATGGAACGGGACCAGGGACATGGGACAGGACCAGGGACATGGAACGGGACCAGGGACACGGGACGGGACCAGGGACATGGAACGGGACCAGGGACATGGAACGGGACCAGGGACACGGGACAGGACCAGGGACATGGAACGGGACCAGGGACATGGAACGGGACCAGGGACACGGGACAGGACCAGGGACATGGAACGGGACCAGGGACATGGAACGGGACCAGGGACACGGGACAGGACCAGGGACATGGAACGGGACCAGGGACACGGGACAGGACCAGGGACATGGAACGGGACCAGGGACATGGAACGGGACCAGGGACATGGGACAGGACCACAGGCATGGAACAGGACCACAGGCACCAGACGGGACCGCAGGCATGGGACGGGACCATGGCACGGGACAGGACCACGGGCATGGGACAGGACCATGGACACAGGACAGGACCATGGGCTCGGGACAGCCCCTCTCCCCACGAGGCCACCCGCAGGCACCGGCACAGGTTCCCGCTGTCACTGCCCTTGAGCTGCAGGCCGTTCGGAACCGGCGAGGGGAGATTCTCTATGGGGAGCATTCTGGTGGAAAGCGAAGGGACGGTTGTTGCTCGCTAGAAGAAGGAAGAGGCTCTGGGTTTCTGCCTTTTTAAACTGGAAGGCATCCAGAGTTACACTGGTGGTACAGAAATGTTAAGTCTGAAGCATATAGTAGCCATGTATTTTCCGAAGAGGTACGTGAAGCCATAAAGCAGTATTCCCGACATAAGTCCATAAAAAGATTCAGAGAAAACCCCGTGTCATTAACCTCCCCGTTTTGTGTTGTGCCCGCAGTCACGGCTCGAGCCCTGTTTACCCTCTTACCCCTGGCTGCCCCATTGCCCGGGTGACCCCCCTTTTGTTGTCACCTTTGACTCTGCTTGTTGGTGCGATCACCATGGTGTTAGCGCAGCCTTTGCGAGGAGCAGCTGCGTAACGCATTGTGCTTTACCTACAGTGTTTGCAGGACTGTGTTTACCCTCCGAGCTGGCTTAAGTGAGATGCATATCGTGGCTGGTTAGCTTGGCAGAGCATCGGGAAGGCTTATTACTATTTTGGTACATATGAAGCAGCTAATTTAATTCAAATAGCGGTGTGTTTTACTGCTTGGCTTTAACTATCTGCTGGCTAAGATGAGCATATGAAGATAAATTACATGGGGTCATTTGTTAGCAAGAGAACTAGGGAACCTGAATCTCCCTTTCAGATTCAGGGAAACAGAATGGTAATTCAATTTGGAGGAAGAAACTAATGATCTGGAAGCTGACAAAAATTCGATGTCATACTTTGATTGGTCAAATGACGTTTGATTGAAGTCACATTCGTGCACCAGCTCACACTAATGCTGAGTTGGGACCTTGTCAATTTAAAATATCAAAATATTTTTATTTATATCTTGGGTCTTACAACTTTCAGAGCACCCAGAGTTAGAGCACCCTACATTCACTGTCCTTGCTCTGGTGGAAGCGTCTTGGACAATCTGAAAGGGTGTCAGAGCCGAAGGGAAATTGTTCCGACATTTTCTTACAGAATATGAAAATAGTAAACAATTTGCTGTTGAACAGTGGTTGGGATTTTTCCCCTTTTGAAGTTGTCTCTCAATCACATGTAAATAGAAAGATGAGAGAATATTTAGTGAATGTGAAGACTCATACTCAACTTCCAAAGTAAAATGGACCAAATCAAAACTGCATCTCAGCTCCTCTCATGAAGAGCTCCTTTGCATCCATGCTTTAAAATTTCGTCCCATCTCAAATATTTTGTATTAGAAACAATTCAGTGATGTAGAATGTGGAGACAGCTAATAGATGAGAACAAGTGGTCTTTGAATAGGAGGCATATCCACACCCCAAATGTGATGAAGTTTGCCCAAGCGTCTGCACATGGATCTAGACATAAGATGCGCGGCGTTTCAGAATGACCTTTCTTGCACCGAAGATGGTGTGGCTTGGTTCTCCCGTTGCTGGGGTGTTGTCGCGGTCCCCGCGCGGCTGGGAACGTCCTGACGCACAGAGCAGAACCCAGCGGCCAGGGGAGCTGCGGGGTCACCGCGACTGGGGACGTCCTGACATGGAGAGCAGAACCTGGCGGCCAGGGGAGCTGCGGGGTCACCGCGGCTGGAACGTCCTGACATGGAGAGCAGAACCCGGCGGCCAGGGGAGCTGCGGGGTCACCGCGGCTGGGAACGTCCTGACATGGAGAGCAGAACCCGGCGGCCAGGGGAGCTGCGGGGTCACCGCGGCTGGAACGTCCTGACATGGAGAGCAGAACCCGGCGGCCAGGGGAGCTGCGGGGTCACCGCGGCTGGGAACGTCCTGACATGGAGAGCAGAACCCAGCGGCCAGGGGAGCTGCGGGGTCACCGCGGCTGGGAACGTCCTGACATGGAGAGCAGAACCCGGCGGGCAGGGGAGCCGTGGGGTCACCGCGGCGGGTCCGGCGGCGCAGGGGCGTGCACCGCGTCCTGGCGGAGCTGCAGCTCGCCCCCAGTCTCGCGTTTCATCTGTTCGTGGACAGGAGAGGCATTCACAAGGAGAACTGTTCCTGGCTGGAAGTGCCGGTTAAGGAGACGTTCATGTGCGCAGGGTGGCTGGCTGTGTTCCGCGGTAAGACGCTGCTGACAGCGTGGTTTATGGTGTCAGGAGACTTTTCACCCGCAGTCAGTATTTCTGCACAGGTGTCCAGTCATCTTGGACAATACCTGTCAACAGCAGGAGTGCACTAATATTGCTGATGCTCTTGATGGTTTATTTTCCCCAAACAATTGGCAAGCAACTCTCATCCTCCTGAACTGCGACACCAGTAGTTCACTGGACAGCCTGCTCCTTGGTTACAGGGCTCGTTAACAATTCCTCAAATGTTCAGTTGCATTTTGACAACGCTGAGTGTTACATTAATGGTGTTGGTTTAATTAGAACCTTCTGGAAGTTTTGTTCAGTTTTGAATTTTGAATAAGTTCTGCATTAACCCACCTGCCAGAAATCCATCTGGTTAGATAAAATGAATGTAACTGAAACAGGTTTGTGAAACAAGGTGGAAAAGGAGCTAGAAGGAGCATCTTGAGAACGAATGAACCCCGAACAGCTGGAGGTAAATGGTACAAACGTCTCGCGTGGATGCTCCAGCTCCAGCACCGCCTGTCTGTCCATCCTGCCGGGCCATATGCAGTAAAGGATACTGTGCACAACTCTGCTGCCTGTCGTGCACTGAGAATAACAGACTGTTGGGGCTCTTCCTTAGTCAGGCAACGTGAGCAGTTCAGTTTCAAATTTGCCAGTATTTTAAGCAGGACAGAAAAGTTGTTCTACGTGGAATTCCTCCTTTCTCCGTTTTTACTTTTAAATACATATAATATGATTTGTGTAAAAAAAAAAAAGTGAGTAACCATAGTAAATACTGAAGTTAGGAAGTGTGTGCAGTCTTATCTGTAACACCTCTGTGTGTTGGCGTTATGTCTGTTTATCATTTATATTTCGGTGATACCTGTAGACCTTTATCCGTTATGTCATCATTTTGGCACGAGCACTCACTGTTCGTTCTCAGGCTCACTGTTCCCTGCACACCGCACAGAGCAGTGGTGGCTGAGGCGGAATGAAAGAGAAGGAAAGGAAAGGAAGGGAAAGGCGACTCCGGGACTGACGGAGCTGCTGTCCCTTCCCCGGCGGCAGCCGCGGGTCCGGCGCTCAGGACCAGCAGGGAGCGCGCAGGGGGCCGGCGTGGTGCTTGCGCTTGGGGATTGCACTGGAGCTTATAACGCTCGATTATTTGGTGCAGACTCCTCCAAATTAACTTTTATCTAATCTGCGCTTGTGTTAATCAAGCCTGTAATTGTTTATACAACTCATAGATCAGAAAACCTGTTAACTAGAATTATTAACTGAGTTTTGAATGAAGAACTGAGAGTTCCTTACTTACCTGGAAGGAATGTGTTAACAGAGGCTGGAGATGTCAGCAAAACAAAGCTATTTTAGCGCACTGGATAGCAGACAATCTTATGCTTTTACATCTTGGAAGATGCGTGCTACAAGAATAGTTCTGCTCTTTGCATGCGCACAAATGTAAATTTACGTTCTTCTTTAAAAGAGACTATTTCTACTTTATTTCAAAGCAGCAGGCGGGAAGCGCAGTTGAGAGGAAGGAGAGGTGTAGTCCAGCACAAGTGTGCTCTGGCGTCTGGGCTGCCCATCCCAGTCCATGGAAATCTTTCCCAGTTTCCTGAGCAGCATCTCGGGTCAGCGCTCCCTGCACAGTTCTGGGCCGCAGGCAGCAGAGCCGTTACCTGCTGCCATACGTGACCGTGCCCTCTGCCATTACCTGCTGCCATACGTGACCGTGCCCTCTGCCGTTACCTGCTGCCATACGTGACCGTGCCCTCTGCCATTACCTGCTGCCATACGTGACCGTGCCCTCTGCCGTTACCTGCTGCCATACGTGACCGTGCCCTCTGCCGTTACCTGCTGCCATACGTGACCGTGCCCTCTGCCATTACCTGCTGCCATACGTGACCGTGCCCTCTGCCGTTACCTGCTGCCATACGTGACCGTGCCCTCTGCCATTACCTGCTGCCATACGTGACCGTGCCCTCTGCCGTTACCTGCTGCCATACGTGACCGTGCCCTCTGCCGTTACCTGCTGCCATACGTGACCGTGCCCTCTGCCGTTACCTGCTGCCATACGTGACCGTGCCCTCTGCCGTTACCTGCTGCCATACGTGACCGTGCCCTCTGCCGTTACCTGCTGCCATATGTGACCGTGCCCTCTGCCGTTACCTGCTGCCATATGTGACCGTGCCCTCTGCCGTTACCTGCTGCCATACGTGACCGTGCCCTCTGCCGTTACCTGCTGCCATATGTGACTGTATGTTCTGCTGTTCCTGCCATCGCTGTGAGTGACTGTACATTCTGCCGTTCCTGCCATACGTGACTGTACGTTCTGCCGTACGTGACTGTACGTTCTGCCATACGTGACTGTACGTTCTGCCATACGTGACTGTATGTTCTGCCGTTCCTGCCGTCGCTGTGAGTGACGCGCTGGGCCCGCAGCCCTGGCGGTGCTGGCCCCGTTTGGCGGGGGTTTGCAGGAGCGTGCCCCGGGCTGCCTTGCGGTGACAGGTCCTGTACCAGACTGGCACCGGCAGCTGGGGCGCTGGGCAGTTCTGAGGCGCTGGGCGCGTTCCTCGTGTCTTTGGTTTTTGCAACGTCTTTCTGCTGGCTGGTTTTAAATCCCGGGGAGGCATCTGGATGAGGTGACAGTGCGTAAGACACCACAGTATCCGTAGGGCAGGAAAGCTCAGTGCTCCAGCCAGGTGAAAGCTTCGGGGTTCACAAGAAGGTGGTTCGGTTCTGGCCGCAGCCGCACCGTTTCCATGTAGCTGCAGAACAGGATGATGGGGACGAGTCCTGGAGTGCAGCTGGTTTGGAAGGCGTCGTTCTGGAATAGCACACCCTCAGCAGTGTGTGTCAGGGAGGTCTCTTCAGTGACAGGCTTATTCCAGAACCCCTCATAGGGCTTTTGTTTGCAAAAGTCTATTTAAGATAAATGGCTTATAATAAACTAAACTGTCCTGTCTCTGAAACCTGCTGAGTCATGAAAGATAATCCCTCCCAGCAATTTTGAGTCATAGTTAGTCATGATCACTTTCTGAGCCCATCTACAAAAGAAGCCTGTGTATTCCAGAGTATTTGTGACCCTTCTAGAGCGGGAGGGAGAGAGTGAATCGTTTTCCTTCTTTTGGGGGTTTTCAACGTCCATGGTTCCGCTGAGTGCGGCGGGAGGGGCGCCCGGCCCGTGGGTCAGCGGGGGTGCTGCTGGCGGAGAGCTCGCCCCACCTCCCCGTGTTAAATCACAACCTGCAGATCGTTGTGGCTGGATAACTTTTGCAGTATTTGTTTTCATCTCTGTCCCAGCCGTTAGAAATCTGATTTGTCAAAGGTATTTGTAAACTACAGTAACTTCTTGACTGGGTGATCAGTGCTAAGGACCTTGAAAAACTGGCAGAAGTTTTCACCCTGTGAAGACGTTAAGATCAATAAAGCAAATGGATAAATACCGTTCCACAGAATGTAGGCTCTCGGGTGAAACGCTCTAACACATAGCAGTAGCAGATCATTCCAGGTATGGAGCATCATACTTTAAAAGCCATACAGTTAATGCTGTAAAAAGAAGGACTATATGAAATGTGATTGATTCCTATACCTTGTGTCATAAAAAGTAGCGTCAGTTACGTGGGGTTCTTGAGTAACTGAAGAAAGAGGTTACCAGAAAAAGGCAAGCCTTAAATTGCAGACAAAGAGCTTCTCCTCCCGTCAGAATTACATCGTCGGAGTGTTCACAGACACTCAGAAATAAGCTGTACTTCTGTATGGCAGTGAAGCAGCAAATTGAATTCTCATAATATGTTTTGAAAATGAGTCTTGTTAGGTTTGATGAGGTGGAAAAGGTACTGAGATCGCCGGTTTGTTCCGGTGCGTTCGGTGCGCTTTTCTTGGACGTTTGCCAGGGCTAATCTTCTAATGGCAGCGTAGCTTGTGAGCCCATTTGGTAGAGAGCTGTGTGTCAGCCGCAGCGCATCGCGCCAGGCACAGTGGTAAATAACCTTCTCTTGGCGCATGCAAACCTTTTGTTACAACAGCAGGAATTTAACACACCTATCAGGAAAGTATTTCCTTTATGAATTCACTGATGAGCGGAATAAAATGCAACTGTCATTTTAAATATACCCACGCATTTGTAGATAATGCACACCAGCCTTATGGTTTTTGTTTAAAGACAAGGACAAACTTCATTCAGGCCAAATATTCAAGAAATTGAGCCTGTCATAAACCCCCTGGATTTGCCCACCCCCCATGCCATTTGGCAATGGTCTGGGCAAGCAGTGGGCGTCACGGCCTGAGGAGCCGCGGACTCAGAGGTGGGTCCTGCGAACCGGTGGGAACGCCCGGGTGGAGCACGGACGGCTCCGGCCCCGGCTCGGGGCCGCTCACCGGAGGCGCCACGGCAGGTGCTTTGGGCCACGTGGGCTGAGTTAAATTGGTGTAGGCTGTTCTGTACGTTGAAACAAACACTTTCTGCTGCCTTTGAAAGCTAAGTGAGAATGCACTGGACATCCCATAGCACTTCTGTCATGACCCCGCAGCGTAACTACCGTTCAACAGCTGCTCTTCCAGATGTCTTTACAAAATAATTTACTTTTTATTAACAGTTTCATAGAAAGGTACAGAATCTTCTGTAGTCCTTAAACCACATTCTTGATCCCTTGGTTCTGAAGAAATCCCCCGAAAATCCTGCTTTCTTGTCATGTCCTCCTTTCTGTCAGCCTTGGTGAATGCGTCCAGGTGGGTTTTGTGAACAGCTGCAGAGATCCAGTGCTCCCAACTCGTTTTCTGCTGAATTATTCCTGGGTAACTCTCCTGGAGAAGAAATCCTATGAGCTTAACCCTTTTTTTAACTAGGTTTCCTTTTTCATCTTCTGCCTGTTCACTTTCCACAGTCGTAGCCAACAGCCGCCCTGTGCTGGAGCCGCTGTTGAGCTGACGTCTGCGCTGTCACGGGGATCAGTGCTTGGCTGTCTTTAAACACGTGCGGAAGTGCAAGGCAGGAGGTGGGAGCTCTGAAACCAGATGTGTCGTAACACGTATGGTGTAAAGAAGCGTTGTAGATATGAGAAATAGAGATGGAGCACGTGAGAAAGAAAGGGGGAGGAGAAAATGAAGATAAATGAGTGTGAGAAGTGTCTAAAAGAGCTGCTTTTTGGCAGGTGGATTTGTTAATTAGCGTGGTCAGTTGAGGCAGAGGTCGGGGGCTGCTGTGGCGCGGTGGCTGACGGTTGTGGCTGTGGTTTGTTCGCAGTTACCCGTACAGCGAGGACTCCAGCCAGGGAAAGCAGTACATGAACACGAGATGTCCCGCCTGGTGCGACAGGATCCTGATGTCCCACTCGGCCAAGGAGCTCATCCTGAAGGTGAGGACGGGCCCCGTGCGCTGGTCTTCACCAGAGACACGTGGGGCTGCCTGGCTTCTGCTTGGCCTGAGTTTGCAGTTCCCTGTAGCGAACACTCACAAGCTGGAGACAGCGAGACAGCGAGACAGTGTTCCATGGCAGCGAGGAACCGTGACACCTCCAGCGCTCTCCAGCCCAGAGCGGGGAGTTGTCCCGGTCAACCCACTGGCGGTTACCAGAGCAGAAGCTTCCACCGGCACTGCCGCTGGCGTCTGAGCTGCCAACAGCAGCTGCCTGTCCGTCCTGTGCTGCGTCTGTACCGGTGGGTCATGAGCCAGACTGGAAAACTGCGCCTTCGTTAGACAGGAATAACAAAATTAGAACACCCCTCCATGGCTCCCCAGCACAGCCCCAGCACAGTTGCAGACAGGCGACCGGGACTGGCTGCAGACAGCAAAACCTGTGCAGGAACAGCTTGTTCCCGAGTTCCCAGCGTGGCAGATTAAGGTTCCCTCTGTTGCTGATGCTGAGAACGGGATTTCCCAAAGGCCCATCAGACCCTAGACGGGCCAGATCTCCTACCGCTGTCCCCGAGGGCAGACAGCGTCTCCAGCAGGCAGGTTCCTAACTTGGGTACACCAGGTAAGTGCCTAAATTCAGACATTCCGTTAGAGCTTTAAAAATATGATTGTGCAGCTTTTTAGAATATACAGTTGGGATTGCACTAAATGATCTTTTGAGGTCCCTTCCAATCCCTAACGTTCTGTGGTTCTTGGGATTTAGTGTATAAACGTGAGGTGAACGGGGTGATGCTCTGTCCAGGGTTCAATGACCCGAATACAGTTCGGGAGCCTTCCCGTTTCCCTCTGGTCTGGTTCCCTCTGCTCCTCGCTCCCCCCCTGCTCCGCGGGTGCCGCTTGTCGCTGCCCCGGTGTTTCCTTGTGTGCTTGTTCTGGCACCCGGACACCCGTCCTGTTCGCACCGCCCATCGGCTGTTCTGGACCAGAAACACCGGGATGCGGCTGTGTGACACTCGGAGGTGTCACCCCTGCCTTTCTGCTCCAAGCTGAGTATTCCCTGTTGTGCAAAATTACCTTTGCAAATCCATGGTATACAGCTTTGTGGCTACTTTTTCTATTTAAATTAATGAAACCTTGAAACCTGCTTTTCTGAAGTTTATGACTTTCTGTTTGTCTCACCGGGTTACTTATCTCGTGATTAGGTTTGCCGCGCAGTATGTAACTCACTGAGAGGCTGGGGACGTTTTTCCCGCAGCTGCTCAGATCTCAGTTCGATGCACTTCCCCACACGTTCCCACGTGTAAGAAATGTCTGCATGCTGTCTTGGAGTTTCATGCAAAATTTTAGACAATGTGTGTACTGCAGTATTTCATTTTAAAAATGTGAAGCTAAGAGGAGCACAGACTTTATCATAAAATAGTGATGTCAAAATCAACGTTATTTGATCTTCTTATACAGAAATATCGTATAAGAAAGTGAGACTTTACCCAAAATATTACAGATAGTATTGACGCCCATGAAATTCCTAAAGAACAAAGGATTAAAGCCGTGCAAAGAGCGGCCAATGAAGGAGGATTGTTTTTGTTAAGCTGTGCATAAGGAGATAGAAGTGTACACACAGGCTTGGGAGAGTAAACAGTGCAGAGGGAAAGGAATTCTTTCAGATTATCTGAGGGGTATAACTTGGGTATAATGGGAGAAAATTAAACAAAGGACAGCAAAGTCAGAGCGTTACAGAACATGGTAACTGTGAGGTGACTTGGCGCGATCCTCGGTCTCCGTGGAACACAAACCCAGTCAGTTGGATCATTCAGAGCTCACGTTTAAAAGTGCATCCAGTCCTGTCTCTGCAGCTTTGCCTTTGCAAATCATGAGCGTGCGGTTGGGCACCTCCAGAAACGAGCGCGCGGTCACAGGTGGGGCCGGGCCGGCCGGGTCCTTCCCTGCGGGTCCCACGCGCTCCCCCCAGACCGCGGCTCCGGCCCGCGACACGAGCGGAGGTGTTGGGGAGAGAAGGGTGCTGAACCGCAGAGGGGAGGGCAGGAGGGCCTGACGGGCTTTTCTGGCGCTGCAGGGTCTGCCTTGCTGGTGGGAATTTATTCCACTGCAGAGACTCACGCTTTGAGCCTTTAAAAGGAGCTGTGGTGAAAGTAAAAGCAAATTTTAATTAACGGATTACACTTTAAATATATCTATAAATGCCTGTGAATTTTTGAAGAATTTTTGGTTGTAACTAGCTATAGGAAATTCCTAAAGGAAGGCGCGTATGCACAGATCTCCACGCGGCGCGGTGCTCGGCTATGCAGTAGGCATTACAGATTGTACAGACATGGGCTGTAAACAGCTCCCATGCAACATCATCGATCATGCCATGCTCGGTTACCTCACCAGCATGTTATTTTATGCTTCCTGAGCCCTAGAACACCGAAGGTTGCTGCTGCGGGAGCTGCCGCGCCGCCTGATCGCATGAAGTAATGAATGCTCAGCCGAGTGTGCGTTGTTTCTGCTTGCGCGCCGCTGTAATTTGTTTATCTGTCTAAAGATTATGCACTTGAAAATCCACAATTTTATGCTGCCTTTGTAAATTATCAAGTCGCTTTTGATGAATGTATCCCCGCTTCCGATGCTGGTGGCATTATGATCTTGAAATATTGGAAAGTGCTCATGCATACAATGCGGAAGGTTATGTTTTTATATTTTTGGCAGACAACCGTGCTATAAAGTAAATCTGACCTTAAGCTTCCTTGCTGCATTAAATATAATTCAGTTTTAACTTTATAGTCCTAAATGCTACTGTTTATAGAAAGTTATTGCCCAGTCAGACTTGACTGATTAGAGATGAGAAGGTCTTGACTGTTTCAGACAAAATAAATTAGTATTGCCAACTAGTTTAAAACGCCTCTGTGATTGTGTCAGAGACGTGGAGTGTGCAGGTTGCACATTTAATTAGCTTATAGGAATAGTTTAGCATAATAAGAAATCGTCTTGTACGGCAATGTATTTGCATTTAGACCTGAAGTACTGTGCTAGAATCAAAACAAATTCAGAAAATCACGTTTATTGCAAATGGCAGAAAGATGAGCACATTTTATTATTCGTTAAACTACAAATGCTAAAGAAGTCGGTGTATAAGGATGAAGTTCGAGGTGGAACAAAAGGAAAGCGATTCGTAACAGAGACCGGAGCAATGTCAGCTCTCGTTTGCTGCTGACTTTCTTAAAAATCACCTGATGCTTTTTTTCATATGAAGAAATGTATCTCATAGAAACGGTTAAAGATTATACCCAGAAACTGTGAAGAATTCATTCATCTCTCTGAAATTCGCAGTCGCCTGTGTGGTGAGATCAGAGGCTCTGACAGAGCCGTGTGGACTGCGCTCCGTTCGGACCCCCTGGCCCAGTAGCAACGTGTTTTGGGAAGGCGGCCCCTGTGCTGGGGACCCTGGCCAAGGGCTGGAGCGCAGCCCGGGCCGGACCCTCCGTCCGTCCGTCTGTCCCGGCGCTGCCCCGAGCTCCTGAGCTCCCGGCAGCCAGGGCGCTGCGCTGACCCCAGGAGTTCTTTTACGTGGGTGAATCGCACAAATCACTGCGAGCAGACATAAAAATACGTTCTACACCGTCTTCGTTTGGAAAAGACAATCAGAGATGTGTTAATGTCACTTCGTTCGGATCTGGTTTGAATTATTTGCATAAACTCTTTTCACATTTCTTTCTGTAATATGGAGAATACTTGAACTGACTCATGTTTCGTTGTCTTTTTTTTAACTAGTCGGAAAATGATGAGAAGATAGTAATATATGACCACATTGGGCCAAATGTCTGCATGGGCGATCACAAGGTAATTCAATTAAACATTCTAGTATCGTATCTTCTAAGTATTTTTCATTAGGAATGAAAATGTATGCACTAGTTTATGTTAATTTTATATTTAACTGTTTATTTGTTTAAAGCCTTGAAAATGTTTTAAAGTTGCATTGAGCGGGAGTCAGCGGGGATGTCAGAGCAGGGCCGCGTGTGCAGGGGGGCGCAGCGCAGGGCCGCGTGTGCAGGGGGGTGCAGCGCAGGGCCGCGTGTGCAGGGGGGTGCAGCGCAGGTCTGTGTGTGCAGTGGGGTGCAGCGCAGGTCTGTGTGTGCAGTGGGGTGCAGCGCAGGGCCGTGTGTGCAGTGGGGTGCAGCGCAGGTCTGTGTGTGCAGGGGGGTGCAGCGCAGGTCTGTGTGTACAGGGGGATGCAGCGCAGGGCCGTGTGTGCAGGGGGGTGCAGCGCAGGTCTGTGTGTGCAGTGGGGTGCAGCGCAGGGCCGCGTGTGCAGTGGGGTGCAGCGCAGGTCTGTGTGTGCAGGGGGGTGCAGCGCAGGGCCGTGTGTGCAGGGGGGTGCAGCGCAGGTCTGTGTGTGCAGGGGGGTGCAGCGCAGGGCCATGTGTGCAGTGGGGTGCAGCGCAGGGCCGCGTGTGCAGGGGGGCGCAGCGCAGGGCCGCAGCGCAGGGCCGTGTGTGCAGGGGGTGCAGCGCAGGGCCGCGTGTGCAGTGGGGTGCAGCGCAGGGCCGCGTGTGCAGGGGGGTGCAGCACAGGGCCGCGTGTGCAGGGGGGTGCAGCGCAGGGCCGTGTGTGCAGTGGGGTGCAGCGCAGGGCCGCGTGTGCAGGGGGGTGCAGCGCAGGGCCGTGTGTGCAGTGGGGTGCAGTGCAGGGCCGCGTGTGCAGGGGGGTGCAGCGCAGGGCCGTGTGTGCAGTGGGGTGCAGTGCAGGGCCGCGTGTGCAGGGGGGTGCAGCGCAGGGCCGTGTGTGCAGTGGGGTGCAGCGCAGGGCCGCGTGTGCAGGGGGGTGCAGCGCAGGGCCGCGCAGTGCAGCGCGAACCACGGGCAGCGCCCGCGTGCTCGGACTGCGCCTGGAGAACAAAAGCGTTCTCACCGGGCTGGCAAAACTGCTCACAAAACACAGTTTCAGTTAATTTGGCGCCTAGCTGCATTGTGGTAAAATCACATGTTGGCAGTTCCATAGTTAACAAGTGAGAAAAAAGATACAGAATTGCATACATACCGGTTGTTGAAGTGAAGAAAAAGACATGAGTTTTATAAACAATATCCCCTCCTGAAGACGTCCTATGGCGTCTAGGTCAGAAATACAGCAACTGAGTGCTTGCTTTGAAAGACCTGGTGGAGGAGTAGGAGGTGATGTGTGAAAGCCTACAGAAAAACGGTGTAAAACACAGCAAAACTTAACCAGAAGCACGGACAAACTTGTCCACTGTCCGACAGCAGTGAGGAGTCAGTCCCGGAGAACGTGCTGAGGGTCCAGCGACGGTTCAGTGATGGTGACAGGGAGTTACAGTGTGTGTGTGTGTGTACAGATACATCCGGAGTCATTGCAGTGTGTGTGTGTGTATGTACAGGTACATCCAGAGTTGTTGCAGTGTGTGTGTGTACAGGTATATCCAGAGTCGTTGCAGTGTGTGTGTGTGTGTCTGTATGTACAGGTATGTCCAGAGTCATTGCAGTGTGTGTGTGTGTGTGTGTGTACAGGTACATCCAGAGTCGTTGCAGTGTGTGTGTGTATGTACAGGTATGTCCAGAGTCGTTGCAGTGTGTGTGTGTGTGTGTGTGTGTGTGTGTGTGTGTGTACAGGTACGTCCAGAGTCATTAATCTGTGTCTGTGTGTGTGTACAGGTACATCCAAAGTCATTGCCTTGTGTGTGTGTGTGTGTGTGTGTGTACAGGTACGTCCAGAGTCATTAATCTGTGTGTGTGTGTATGTACAGGTACATCCAGAGTCATTGCCTTGTGTGCGTGTGTGTGTGTACAGGTACATCCAGAGTCGTCGCAGTGTGTGTGTGTGTGTGTGTATAGGTACATCCAGAGTCATTGCCTTGTGCGTGTGTGTGTGTGTACAGGTACATCCAGAGTCGTCGCAGTGTGTGTGTGTGTGTGTGTGTGTATAGGTACATCCAGAGTCATTGCCTTGTGCGTGTGTGTGTGTGTACAGGTACATCCAGAGTCGTCGCAGTGTGTGTGTGTGTGTGTGTGTGTATAGGTACATCCAGAGTCATTGCCTTGTGCGTGTGTGTGTGTGTACAGGTACATCCAGAGTCGTCGCAGTGTGTGTGTGTGTGTGTGTGTGTGTATAGGTACATCCAGAGTCATTGCCTTGTGTGCGTGTGTGTGTGTGTACAGGTACATCCAGAGTCATTGCAGTGTGTGTGTGTGCAGGTACATCCAGAGTCGTCGCAGTGTGTTCACAGGTACACAGAGAGTCAGGCAGTAGCTGTATTTACTCTCGTGGCCTGTACTCCTGTGAGCACAGTGTTGTTTTGCTCAGGAAGTGTCCTTAAGGTGTTGGGTCCGAGTCCCCAGGTCGGGTTTAGCGCACAGAAGTTCAGTAACATGCGGAGTTCGTGTCCGCAGCTGCCGGACAGAGGTCAGGAGCAGCCGTGCTGGTTTCTTTGTCACCGGGGTCCTTCACGTGGCGTTTTTAGGGTGGCACCCCGAGCGGGGCTGTGACAAAGGCCGTTAACTGTGTGGGACCCGTCTGTGCCCACAGAGGTCACATTTGCCCTTAGATGTCAGTGGGAGCAGAGACCTGAAAGGAGACGATGCAGTTCTCTGGGCATTTTGTAGTCTGATTAATCAAAAAAATGATCACAACACTGTGTTCCAGTCGTAGAGAATTATTTTTGTTGTGTTTGCTATTTCCATTGCCACTGTGTAACTTGTGTTTCTCCCTGACTTGCTGCAGCCTGTGTTCCTGTCCTTTCGAATAGCGGCTGGGGCAGGTAAACCTATTGCAAATGTGCACAAGTGTTGTGTCGTGCAGTGATGTGGTGGTAAATATCATTTTTTTCCTTTACGTTTGCATTTTCTACATCATTTCCCCTGTGTTTATTTTTCTTTTTAAAAAAATGCCAATTCTGCAACAGGAAAAAGATGCCTGCGGAACGAGAAGATTTTCCGTGAGCCCCCACTGTAGCGAGGAGGGGAGGGTCCGCGGGGACTGGTGCGCGATGGCCGCGGCTGTCGCAGAGCGGTCCGAGCGCCGCGGCGCAGCCCGCGGGTCGCCCCCTGCCGCCGCGCCCGGACCCTGCCCAGCAGCTCACATACCTCACGGCCTCCGTGTCCTGCGACATCCGTAGAAACGTGGAATTATTTTTATATCTTCGTCACAGTTCTGTTGCCAAAACTCTAAACAGACAGCAGAGATGTTATGTATTTTAGATTTCACAGCGTTCCACTTTTAATAAGTGTTTGTCCATGTGGAAAAGCTATTGCGGCATATTCTAAACTTTTAAAGGTGTCATGCCTAACATTATATATCTTTACCACTCCGGGGTTTTGTACATTGGATTGTATAGATAGAGATACTGATGGTTTTAAACGGTATTTTCTTTGTTGACCAAGGCTTATGGTTTGTGTTTCAGTTTTAGTGTTTCGTTTTTCATTTTTATAATTTTTTCTCATGTTATATACTATACTGCCATGTTACATGGTTTTGAATCACACAGCAGCTGCTTTCTATACATACATATATATATGTGTGTGTATATATATGTATGTATGTGTATATATACACAGATATATAAATAATTTATAAACCTGACCAAAAGTTACGCTAAATATACTTTCCAATATGAATGCTTGAGAGTGCCATATCAGCAGATAGTGTTGAGTCTTAGCAGGTTTAGTTCAGTGTACATCAACAACCAACCTTTATATAATAAATAATATATAGCAGTGCCATCCTGGATACAGATATATAGCATACTATATAGCACATATATTAGCGGTTTCACTTTGTTACTCCTATAATCCCTTCTTTCCATGTAATATTAAGGATTGAATGTGAAGTTCTTAGCTAGGTTTGGGTGTAACTTTCCAGAATTTTGTAAACTGTTTTGTCCGTCTTTTGTTACTGTTCTATGGTGCCAAGTATTCTATATTGAAACTATAACAACACGGGAGAATAAAATAATAGTCTGCTTCAGGTAGCACCAGCGTTGGGCACAGACTGTGTTCGTACAGTGTTAAAGGAAAAAGGACTGTACGTTTTCCTGGTTAGTAGCTCAGTGCAGCCTACAATATAATCTCGTTACAAACATTTTTCTCCCGCCACTAAATACAACATTAAAAGCTGATAAGGGAGTCTGTTGATGAAACACAAATGTATGTTTTATTGATTTAATTTAGAACACTACAGAGTTCATGGACTGCGTGATGGCATTAGATTGATGCTTGATTTTGATATAAATCACTACCATTTAAAATTATTCGATGTCCGCTTGCAGAGCGTTTTCTCGGCAGCAGGGTCTGGCCTGTGCGCGGCCCCGCTGCCCGGGGGCTGCGCGGCCCCGCGTTGTTACCGTGCCACGCCGCGGTGTCACCGCACCGCAGTTCGTGTGAGCAGCGCGACTCACGGTAACGCCCAGGGCCTTTAGAAGTGAGTACTCCGGTTCTCAAGCAATAAAACTGATCGTGGTGAATACGGCTGTGTCTGTCCCTTTAATTTGGGCACTGGGGATTATCGGGAAATTAGTAAATGGTCACATTTCTTATTAATGAGTTACTTTTAATCTCCTGCCAATTAACAGGGTGATTCTTTTTCCCATGAAAACCTCTGTAATAAAACGCAGTCCTGGTGTTGATCAAAACACAGTGCGAAGCGCGGAGGAGGCAGTCAAGCAGTTTGCGTTAGAGCGCTGATGTAGAGAGTAATGCAGCTTCATGAGCCGCACACGAGGTGCCAGTCCCCAGCGGTTCAGTCGATGTGCCACCGTAAACTGCTTCGCGATTCCGCTTTAAAAATAAAAACATAAAATAAAAACACAACTGCTACCTTTTCAACCTCTGGCTGAAGCCTCGTTTGTAGATAAATTCACCAGAGCTATGAACTGCAAGACCGTAAGTAGCCCTAATCCATCTCGAGGCGTTAGTTACACAGGTGACCTGACACGGTAATTTGTTGAAAGTCTCACATTTAACCCGCAGAGGTTCAAGAGACGCGTGTGAACGAGAGCCCAGAGGCGTTTTGTGGGGCAGGTGCGGTGCCCGGGACGTTTCCCGTCTGCAGGGCCCGGCCCGGGAGCGGCTCCGCCCGTCCGGGCTGCCGGACGCAGCGCCCGAGCCCGGACCCAGCGCCCGGACCCATCTGCCGGACCCAGCGCCCGAGCCCAGCGGCGGCTCCGGGCGCGGGGGCAGCGGCCGCGGCCGCTCTCTGTTCGCAACCCGGGCGCATCACAAAGCGCCCTGTGCTGTAAAGACACTCATCGCTGAACACAGGGTTCCGAGTTCCTTGGGGCGCGTTTCGTTTAAAGACGGGAAGGAGCAGGCGTGAATAATCCGGCTTTCAGGTGCGGGTATTTTCCCTTAAGAGGCGGGAAACTGCCTCCGCTTCTTCGTGCGGTTCCAGCGCCCTGTATCAGTGTGTTCAAAGCCGAGGCGAAGATTAGTTTCTAAACTTGATTTACTCCGTCTGTAACCCTGGTACAACTCGAGTGAGTCTCGCCAACCCACCGCTTTCAGTGAGTAAAAACGTGCGGGACCCCCTCCCTTCCCCTGCAATCAGGCGAGGAGCTGCCGAGATCCGAGCGAAACGGAGCGAAGGGGCGGCCCAGAGCGGCGGCACCTGCAGCCCGGGGGGAGCGGCGCTCGGCGGACGCCAGCGGCACAGCCGGGCCGGGCGGCTCCGCGGCGCAGGGGGAGCGGTCAGAGCCACAGCCGGGCCTGGGGCGGCTCCGCGGCCCGTTCCCGCAGCGGGAGCGGCACCGGCGCGGACGAGGGACAGCGCCGGCTCCCAGCGCTCGGCCGGTGAGCGCTGGGCGGGCGGCCCCGCGGGCCTGGAGCGGCCGGGCCCTCAGCTGCTGCTCCGTGAGGCCGGGGGGGCAGCCGGGGGCGGCGCATCCGTGCTCGGCGCGGGGAGCCCGGGAGCCCCGGCCCGGCGCTGCGGAGGGCGGGTGCCGGTCGGCGCGGCTGCGGTACGGGAGGCAGCTGCATTTGCTCAGGCTGCGAAGCAGTAGTTAAGACAGGGAAAGAAAATAATGTCTCAGTCGTTCTGAAAAAAAAAAGGCAAAAAAAGCAGCTTGCCGACGAGGCTGGATTACACCATCGGGTCTCGAATGTGCCCGGGAGGAGAAAAGCAAAGCCTTGGGCAGCTGCAAGGCAGCTCGACGGCTGCTTGATTACCTGGGTCTCGTTGTGGGTGAACACGACCTGCAGGTGCACGGAAGCTGCTGTGTGCGCGGGCAGAGGCGCATCCTCCCAGGAGCTCGGTAGCAAGGAGAGGGAAGGCAGATCGCGCTTGTTCCACCGCTAAGCTCAGCGACTTGGAATTCGGGATTTTTGCAGCGGCCATGTCCGGGTAGCGCAGTGGGACGTGTCCAGCGCCTGCCCCCCTCGCCCCGGAGCAGATCACATAACCTGCCCGTGGCTTTTCCGTGCCAGGACCCGGTGCGGTCTCGGCCCCGCCAGCGGCTCCTTCTCCCCTGGCGGAACGGCGGGGCCGGGCTCCGGGCTGCCCGCGCCGGCCGGGGAAGCGGAGGCCGCGGGCCCCGGGGCTGCGGCCCGGCCGGGCGGTTGCGGGCCCGGACAAGCGAACCTCGGCCCGACCCGGCGGCGCCCCGGGCAAACGGCCGAGCCGAGGCGAGGGCAGGCGCCGGCCGAGCGGCTCTGGAGAGGGCGGACCCAAAAATGAGGGCCCGGACTAGTAAAGCGAAAGCCAGAAATTGCCTTGCGACAGGCTCGGTGGAGCCCGAGCCCTGCGCTGCCCCGGCCCGTGTTTCCCCGGCCAAATCCCGCAGAGCGAGGGCGAAGCCGCTCCCGAGGGCTCCGCAGGACAGAGACCCGAAAACCAGTAACGCGGTAAAAACTTGCACAAGAGAAGCTTGTTAAATAATTTATTGGTTTATACAAAGTCTCTCCAACGCGTGTGGAGACATTATTTGATCCCAATGTAAAATCAAGCGTCCATTTTTCTCTCGTGCTTTTTTGGGTTGTTTTCTCTTCTGATATTATTAAGCATAAAAATCTAGAGGCAGGAGAAATCAAACCGCCAAAACACTGAGTAGAGGGAAGGAGTAAAAGAAAACAGCCGTTTTTACACTAGAAATATACATCACAAAATCTGAAATTTACTATATACAAAGTGGCTGAGCTTGGATTTGGCGACCCATACAAAACAACAAAATCTGATTGTTAGGAGCAGGAAATCGGCAAGAAGGATAAAGGAAAGGGCGGGCAAACCTTAAAGCGACACAAAACTAAAACCAAAAAGTTGGGAAAATTCCTTTGAAATTTACATCGATGAGAAGGAAAATAATTTCATAACTTATTCTGTAAAAAATATATACATTTCACATACATCTTAGGCTGTACAACACACCACTTTTAACATCCAGTTACAATTCGTTGCAGCCGCCGGTGCCCTCACAAGGTGTCCGAGCTGGTGCTGCAGGGGCTGACGAGGGACAGGTTCGTGGATTTGTGCTTTTTCAATAGCCTCGTGATTTTTTCGTCGTCCGAGTTGGGGTCCAGGGGTTTGTTGTATTCGTCATCGTCCTCATTGTCCGAGCTCTCCTTCAGCTTCTCCGTCTCCGAGTCGTGTTTCTTCTTGGCCGAGGCCATCTCTGCCGCGTGCCGCTTCCGCCACTTGGTCCGTCTGTTCTGGAACCAGACCTGGGCCCGGCCCGGGCTCGGCTCAGCTCAGCTCGGCCCGGCCGCGCCGTCCCCGCCCGCCCCTTCCCCTCCCTTGCCCAGCGGGGGCTCCGGCAGCAGCCGGTGCGGGGCCGCGCGGCTCCGGGCAGCCCGGGGGGATGCGCTCGGGTCACTCCCGGCTGCTCCGGGACGGCGCCGGGCGACAATAAAAGCAGCGCTTTTGCAGAATAATCTCCTGTTGGAAATTGAATGTGATGGCCAGAAAAACCAATATCTTTGTCTCCCCATGCACGTCAACGCCTCAGTGCGCCTGAAGACTTCGGTACAAAATTTGCGTGACTGTGCAAAGTGGAGTCGTGTCAATTGGTCTCGGCTGGAAACCGACCCATTGAAAGCAATCGCTTGCGGGGAGATTTTTGGTTTTGGGGGTGGTTTATTGTGGTGTTTGTGGTTTTTTGGGTTTTGTTTTTTAATGTGTGCTTAGGATTTCGTTCTATGGTTTTTATTTTGTGGTTTTGTTGCTGCTGTTGGGTTTTTGTGCGCTTTTAATTTTTTTTTTCTTAAATCGTTTGCAGCACAAGGAACCCCAAGCACAAAATAAGTTACATAGAGGTTGGCCTAAAATCTATCCAATATCCAAACGTAATTTTAATTATAATGGACTTTAAAGATACCCCTGTAGGATTGTAGAGTTTCAAAGGTCGCTGAAAATCACCGCAAAACCACGAGGTTACGGTGCGGGAGGTGGCGGCCCCGACAGCCCGTGCCCAGCCCGGGACCCGCGGGACAGACCGACCTACCTTCACCTGGCTCTCGGTCATCCCCAGCGAGTAGGCAAGCCGAGCTCTCTCCGGTCCTGCCAAGTATTTCGTCTGTTCGAAGGTTTTCTCTAAAGCAAAAATCTGCTGCCCAGAGAAAGTTGGTCGCGAGTGTTTCTTCTTGCCGTCCTTGTCCAAAACCATCCCCGTCTGAGCTAAAAGCGGAGGAGAAACAGCTCCGTCAGAGAACTGGTCAGCACCGACCCCGCTCGGCGCGGATCGGGGCGCGGGCAGCGGCGGGGCTGCTGGGGTGGCCGCCGCCGCTCGGCGCCGCTGGCTCCAGAGCACGGTTTGGTCCGGGGCCTTCTCAGGGCGCAGCGGCGGGCACAGGTGACCGGCACCGAACCGCCTTCGGGGCGCCGCGCTCTCCTCCGGGCCGTCCGCCCCGTCTACCGCGCTCTCCCGCCGGCCGACCGAGGCGAGGGGCCGCCCTGGCTCCCGGCTCGGCCGCCCGGAAGGGAACCCACTACTCCCGGCGGGCGGGACCCCAGGCCGGCTGCCCGGGAGGCACTGCGGGCCGCGCTCCCCGCTGGAACCGGCCGCACTTACCGGGACAGGCGAGACGCGGGTCTCTCCAGGGAGACCCCTGCACCACTCCCGGCCAGAAAATGGGGGGCCGCCCCGGCAGCTCCGCCAACGGCTTCGGGTAGCGGGAGACGGCGGCGGGGTTAAAATACATCCCCGCCGATGCCGCCAGTCCGTTGATGCGGGGCAGCCCGCCCAGGAGGTTGCTGGCGGTGCCCACGGGCCGCCCCAGGATGTCGCTTATTCCGTGCGGCGTCCCCAAGGGGAGCTGCGTGTTGAGTCCGCCTAGGGCCGGCGCTTTGAAGCCGGAGGGATTCTGCAGGGTGTAGGGGAAGAGGGAGGTCTTCATCTCGGCCATGTTGTGCAGTGCGGCCAGCGGCGTACTGCTGAGGACGAACGCGCTCTGGCGATTAGCATCCATTTGCCCCACCGCTAACATTTGTGGTCATCAGCGAGCGCGGGTCCTTCTCCAACCGCGCCGGCAGCCGCTGCGACCCCGCGCCGGGAGCGCCGGCCGGGCGGGGCGGCCTCTTCTCCGCTGCAGGTTCAAAGCACCAGCAAGTACCAAAGTTTGCTGAAGTAGGAAAATCCCGGCGTTTCTCCACCCGTCCCCGCAGCTCGGCGGCGCGCACCGCGAACTTCCCGGCTGGAGCGCGGAGGAAGACAAGTCTGGGCAGAGTAGCGGAGAGGGATCCTGGGCAAGAACAGGCCCCGGCAGCTGCGGCACCCGGCGCGGGAGCCAACGGGAGGGGGCCGGGCAGCGCTGGGCTCCGCACCTCGCCCGGGCCCGTGTCCCGGCGGCAGCAGCGGGGACGCTCCGCGGCGCGCCCCGGGGCGCAGATAACCGCGCGGGCACCTGCGGGCTCCGCGCCCATTGGGCGGCCGCCTCCCCGCGCCGGCGCCACGGCCCAATCGGCGGGCGGCGAGCGCCCCCACCCCGATACGTCACCGCCGGACCGGGCGGCCCTGGGCGCTGTGGGAGCGCGCGGGTCCGCACGTGGCCGCGCCACGGCCGACGGGACCCCCACGCGCGCCCCGCCCGCCGCGCCAGCGCGGGGTCAGCGAGGTCAGCACCACCGGGGCCGCCCGGACCCGACCCGACCCGACCCGTCCCGGGGCGGCGGCGCGCTGAGCGGCGGGACCTCCGCTCCGAGTCCGAAGAGCTCGGCCCCGGGAGAGCGGCCCGCGGCAGGGACCGGGAGGGCCGCCGAGCGCCACTGAGCTGCGGGGGGACGGCGGCTCCGCCGCCCCGGGGCTGCCGAGCGGGCGAGATGCGCGTTCCCTCCCGACCCGCTGCCCTTCGGTCGGGTTTCGGTTCCCCCTCCGGTTGCGCTGCAGCCGTTCCCCTTGCGTTAGAATCGAACGTTTAAAGCACAGTTGTAAGACCGATCTAATGTCCGAGGAACAACTCTGTCGCTCAACCTCTTTGTGGCCGGTTTTGCAACGGGCGTCCGAGCGCTCCCTCCTTCCAGCCCGGCGGAGAGGGGTCACCCTGGGCTTCAAAATGAAAAAGAAAGGCTGTTACATCATCGCGGAACGAAGCTCGTTCGTACAAATACAATTATCACTGATATTCTTCTTAATCGAAAACATGCTTACTTGACAAGAAAATAAGAATACGGATTTTAGCTGTTTATAGAAAATAATTTCGGAAACTGGATTTATTGTGCGTTCTTCGCCTTACAACTGCCTTCGATGGTTTTGATGCATTGTTAACCAAGGAAAATATTAACCACAGTGCGTGGGGCATTAAAACTTTTCAAAGAAGTGTTCACAAAGTAAACATGCATCGACTTCATCGTATCAAAACAATTATTAAAAGGCGCGTTCGTTTGGATGTGGTTATGTCTGTCGTCAGAACCGTTTGCAGGTGAGTAAGGTTTCATTTAACCCTAAACAACAGCTTTAATGTCGAAGTAAGTTTGGGAAGCAATTACTCGGGCTCGATCAATGATATTTATTTTCAGTTGCTCTAACAGTCTGTGTGTTATTAGATGCATCCTCGTAAATAGCTTAACGTATAAACGTGGATTTAAAAATTACGCAGCCCTCGAAGAAGCTTAATAAACGCCTCCGTTGCATTTTCTGTGTTTTGAGCAGCAGCATTCTTGCGAGCAGGAGCGGGTTCATGGAGCTCCCTTGGCCAAGCTCCACCAGCGCTCTGTCCGGTCTCATTGCTGCAGCGCCCGCGGATCCCGGGAGGAGCTGGCGAGTGCCGTCTGCTCTCCCGTCCTGCGACGCGGCGCAGCCTCCCCGGGCCGCTGGAGGAGGCCGAGGGCGGCAGGCGGGGGCACGACCGCCCGCCCGAAATCCGCGGACCCTCTCGCCGCTTCCGGGGCGCGGTGGCGGCCCATCCCGGGTGGGCAGGAGCCGCCGCCCCGCCCGGGGGTTGTCTTGGTCTCTGCCGGTGCCTCCCCCGGTCGCACACCGCTGGGATTTCGCCCTGGCCTTCCCCGGTGCCGCCACCCTCCCTGCCCCAGGTGCCGGTGCTCGGGGCAGTGGAACGCAAGCCGGGGTAGCTGCGCGTCTTCCCGCCGAGCTCCCCGCACCGCCTGCGCCTTCTCCGCCTCTGGATGCGAACTCTCCAGCACTGACCGCTTCGGCTCGGCTAACGGGCGGGAAGCCTCTCCGCCCGCTCGGGCGGGGGCCGGGCTCTCATCCAGACACCGCACACAGCCGCCGTTCCCCGGGCACCAAGCCCCGCCGGGACTCCGCACCCTTGCACAGGACCGGTGGAACAGGGTAAGAGCGCGGCCTCCGCCACCCGCGCGTCGGCGGGGTAGGATCGGCTGCCTCCATCCCCGCGTGGGCTGTTTGGCTCCCGGTGTCCCGGAGCCCCGGCCAATGAGTCCCGAGGGGCAGGTCTAAGCTCCCGTCCTCTGGGTTAAAATTCGCGCTACAACAGCGCTCTGAGGCTGCCCGATAATTTATATCTGTCATCGGAGACGCTTGCTGCACATTAATGGTACGTTTGTCCTGTTCATTGACTTTCATGCAATCTGGTATCCCCATTTTTCCAGGTGGAAATACGTGTGGTTTATTTCTGTAGACCCCATAGCGCGGTAAAACCGCTTTTGCGTAATTTCTTCCAGCTCTCTCCGGGAACCGCGAGCAGACATCGCCCGTGCGGCCCCGCTGCCGGCTCCCCGCTCCAGGGCAGGTCGCGCGTCCCCTCCCGTCCCACTGCTCCCTGATGTCCTAGGGTCCCTTCCTCTCGGACGGACTGTCCCCTCCCGCAGGGACCCCAGAGTGCAGCCCCAGGCGGCTGCCAGGCTGCCCCAGGTGCAAGCACTCCCTAAGTCGTAAACAAACCCGTTTTCGGCTGCAAAGGCCGTGCCGCTCGGGGACGGCGCAGCTGCAGGGCAGCCCCCGCGACGGCTGCGGGCGACAGCACCGTGCGCTCCGCCGGTCCCGGTCCCGGCCCGCTGCCTGTCCGCCTTTCGCGCCCGGCAGCCGCTGGTCTGCGGGTAATCTCGACAAAACAAACCAGGGCTTCGCGCCTGGGAAACGGGCCGTCCCGGGGATCCCGCTGCCCGGCGGGGTGCCAGAACGACAGAGCTCACTGCTGCCGGTGCTGGCGGGCATCACTCTCCGAGGAGCCCGCTGCCTGCGGTCGAGACCGTTTTGGCAGGGGACTTGGCAGGGTGGAAATAAAACGGTCTGAGACGTTTACGATTATCCGTGCATTCCACTGCAGGTAAGGGGCCTCGGCCGGTGAGTGTGGGAGCGCTAAAGCCCGCTCTGACGTGCGGACATGCCGTGTTCGCTGTACAAGGCGTCGCTTCCCTGAGGTTAATTTCGGCGGAGAAAAACCAACACGGGCCGCGGGCACCGGCGGTTACCGGGCCGGGCCGTCCCTCCAGCCAGGCCGCTCCGCCGCGCCTCCACCACGACGACGGGCCGCTCCCGGGGCGCCGTTCCCCCTGCAGCGGGGCGCACGGAGCGGCGGGGCGCGGTGGGTGTCCCTCCCGCGGGGGTCGTGACCGCCCCGCCGGCCCGGCCCGGCCCCCGCCGCGGGCTGGCGGCGCCCCCTGGCGGCCGCCGGGGCGCGGGGCGACCCGTCCCCAGCCCAGCGCTCCCGGGCCCGCCGCTCTCGCACGGCGGGCGGGGGGCGCAGCCGCGGCGCCGCCTCTCTCGGCCCGGTTGCCGCTGCTCTCCGGGAGCGGGCGCGTTGTGGCGGGCGGCGGGACGGGCTGCCGGGTCCTCGGTGCGAAGGGCTCCGGGCGGGGACCGGCCCCGAGGTCGGGCAGACCGCGGTAGAGCCTCCGGGCGGGGAGCCTCGCACAGCGTGGCTGCGGGGAAACGGAGCGCGCCGCGTCCGCCGGTGGGAAACCGGAATGGGTTTGATTGCGCTGTTTCGAGAGGACAGCGCGTTGTGAACATGTTTGGGTGGAGCTCCAGGGTGGGCAGAGGATTAATTTCCACGGCGTAAAATTAATGAGCGCTTTGTTTTGCCCCTGACATGAGTAACCTTTCTAACAAAGGCATGGAAGCAAAACTGATATTAGTAACATCAAATTCGTCTCAGACTTACACATCCCAACATATTCAGAATGGAGCATTGTAGTGCATTGTCCAGTATTAAATACTAGATTACAGATAACTTCAGTTAAGTTCTGTTTAAGCTTCCGATACTTTTTTTGATCATGTATATGGCTAAAGTACCTTTCCTTGAAGCTTTTGTTCAGCTGAAAATCAGAGAGGCTATGTACTGAAAGAAAATAAACCACAAATAAGAATAATATGTGTTTTACATCCACTGGGTGTAAATACATGAGTTTTTCGCTTCACTTTATGGACGAAGGAGAAGTCAGGTGTGCGGTACATGAAAACATGCCCCACTGTGTTGTGCGTTTTCGCAAGTGCAGCTGTAAATGTCCATGTTGGAACAGAGGGGCTGGGGAGGGGGAACACGGGGCAGTGCTGCACAAGGCTGCCTTTTCTGAGCTGTTCTGCTGCTGCAGGTGGGAGCGGAGCCACGTAGGGAACCGAAATATGATATTGTTGAATAAGTTACTTAGCATGTCAGTGGTAAGAGCAGGAAAATCCATGTCGAAGGCCTGTAACCGCAGTTCTCCCCGTGCTCCTGACAGTGTGGCTGCTGCTCCTTCACAGCATACCTGACGAGATCCTCGTGTTTAAAAATGAGGGATGTTTTGGCTAATAATGCAGTCACTAGAAAACAAAGTCATTTTAGACTAGATGACCTCTGCTGAAGATCTTCACAGGATGATATATGTTCTGGGAAAGGCCATATTTAATATTTTTCATTATGATCCTTGGCACAAAAAGTAGGAATATGCTAATGGTGCAGAGCTGAGAGTCCTCATCAGTATAGAGCAGAATACAAGACAAACTGGATGACCTTCAGAACAGTGTAATAGAGATGTGAAGAAACATAAAAATGCAAAAAATGAAGTTATTGCCTTATCGTATATTGTTATTACAGTATTGTACTGAGGGCAAATACAAACCAAAATCTCATACAGCTGTGGCAGAATTTAGACTCTCACATTTCGGAGAGATATTTGCAGATTTTTCTCCCATGGGCTTGAAATTGCAGAGCATATGTCTGCAATCTATGCCATTATGAACAAAGCTGTACTAAGTACTGCTTGTCTGGTCATCTGGTAGCCTGTATTTTTATAGCTTTCTAATACACTGCTCCTAATTATGTCCTTAAATTGGAGTATTGTGTTACAAGGTTGTATAAAGCCAACTGAGCACTCATTTATATGTAGACTTCAATCTGTTCTAACACTACGTTTATTTTTGTAAGACTGGAAGGAATCTATTCCTAAATCTTATATCGTTCTTCTTCTTAACAGTAAATTATTAGAGAGTCTCAGTGCCAAAAACTGGTTATCTCCAGTGGTGTTTAAGCCCGGAATTCCTGGTTAGAAAGTCTGTAGTCTGGCGTCCTTTGCCAGTGGTATTTGAGAATTAGTTGCATTGCATTAAGAAACCCGTGTGCGAGCTGTCTCGCAGCTGCGGGACGCCGTACCCCGCCCGCGGGGCTCAGTGTCGCCCTGAGCTGCTGGGGTAGCTGCAGCTGGTGGCACATGGAGCAGCGGTTTGGGGGCAAGGCCAGGTGAGATTTGTTTAGCTCCAAACAAAGAAAAACTTCCCGTGGGCTGTTCTGTCCGCAGTGCACGTGAAGTAGACAGCATGTTTAGTTATTTTGCCACGTAGGCACCGGAGTTTCATCACGCTTTAAGCAAGCCACGGAATTCACAGATCTTCTGCCTTTGTGAGCGTCATCCCCTCCGGAAGGTGAGCGCCTGTGCCGCCGCGGCAGCGGGGGCTGGGCTGATGGGAGCAGCCCCCGAGCGCTGCGGCAGATCGGCTGCACCACAGCCCCGCGGCTCCTCTGGGCTGCCACCCCAGCCAAAAAACCTCAGCCAGGTTACTCTGGCACTGGGTGCCTACAGCAGAGTTAACCCGTTCATCGAACTCCTCTGTGAGGAATCTCTTCTTTTTCCGGGCTCACTGTACATCCCATGGATGGGTTACTGGAACAGGTAGGATTCGGGAAGATGATAATCCGGGGGCTGCCTGTGCCCAAAACCCGCAAGAAGGAGCACAATGCAATGGAGAAGGACCACTTTTTTGTCCTGTCTTTGGTTTGACCTTCCTAAATAAGAGATTAATTCCTGAAATCACAAGCAAGAGTTTCTCGTCATACTGTTTCCCTTTTCCTGGCATGTTTCAGGGGCTTTTTATGGTTTACCTATTGCAAATGAACGTTTGTGGCTGTGTGAAGAAGTTATTTGCCCAAGTGTTCATAGCTTAACGAAAGAGCTCAATATAAAGCTGTCAAACAAAATTTTTTTCAAGTTCCTCTAGGCACATTTTGGCCTAAAAGTTGGATCTACCTTTTCTGTTTCTAGCCCAAGCCTTCTTAGGAAGCCAGCTAACCTCAGCTGGCAAGCATATAGACTAGATGCCTTTTAGTACTTTCTAGAAAGAACAAGAGCAAAAGGCTCAGTATATATTGCAACCTTGTGCCTTTGTTGGCATTATTTTATTTTTAAGCCTTTGAGCTCATCTTTGAGAATTATTGGGCTGCAGTTCCCAGGCCTATGATTATTAATAATACATTATTAATAATATATACTATAGAATTATTAATATATATTCTGTCTGTAAACCCCGTTCTGCCTGTTTTATTTTTCTTCTGCCAATGGCCATTCTCAGCACTGAGAGCATTGCCTTCTCAGCTCAGGTCAGACCCGACTGTCACCAGCCTCTCCCCTTCCTTCATTCTACCAACACTGATTTGTTCCTACTTGTCTCCACTCTAATGGTTTATCCTTTTAATGATAGAAGGCTACAAGTTATTCTTTCTAAGTGAGATAAGCCCTTGTGAGCTCTATTTTATCTAACCAAGACTGGGAAATCGTTTGCCCTTATTTGTATTAAACAGATGTATATACTTTACCGCAAGTCATTAGTGCTATAAAGAGATTGCCTTCCTATTGATAGCCTAGATGGGGGAATTCAGGAGTAAATTGCCAATAAATAAAGAGTGTGCTTGTAAGCACTATTGATTCTCTCTGAGCCACAGAGAAGTGTTTTGTTAGTAAAACTCTTCCTGAATGTGCAAGTGAGGTTTAAAAAAAAGCAATTAGTGATTACTGAAAACAGGGTGAGGGGAGTGGGGACTGGGGACGGCTTCGGGCGGCTTGCATTGCTTGTCTTTGAGGGGCACAGTTTGTAAAGGTAGCTGCTAAAGAGGTAACAGCAATTCTTCTGGCCCCCCTCGGAATCCTGCAGGCAAGCTTTGGAACACTGGAGGCCCAGCACAGCATTTCTCAGCACATGAGACTGCAGGGGGGCAGGAGAGTTTCCCAGGTCACCCTGAAGTGCCATTTGCACGGGAGATCACAGCCAGGTGGGATCCGAGTTCCTTTTGTCCTGTTTGTGTTTTGGAACATGCTGGAAATGACTTTTCTGAGCTGTTTGGGGAAGATCTGACGTGTGCTGGTGCTCGGTGTGAGGGACCAGAGCGAGGTCTGACCGAGGGCCAGCCGGGGAGCTGGGTCAGGTCCGCGCTGCCCTGGCCGTGGTCCTTGCTCCATCCTGCTCCCATCCGCCTGCTGGGAATCGGTGCTGTTCACAGAGCCGCCTGTCCAGAAGAGACAGCAGGACAGAACCGGCCGGGCGGCGGGACCGGGCTGTGCTGCAGTGTCCTCTGCTGGCACCATTGCTGTGACACCATTCCCATCATCTCCCGTGCACATGCTCCCTGACATAATTGATACTTCTAAGCTGATGGGTCACTCCTTTAAGAGAATAACACTGATTATAATCTTACAGTATCTTTGGCAAACCTTTTAATTGTGGTCAATTAGAGGACATTCCTGGTGATATGTTGATCTTCCTCACATTTATTTAAAGACAACATAAACCAATGGTAAATGCTGGACATACAGCAGCCATTTAGTTATATGATACACAATACTGGAATTACCCTGAATGTGGAGAAGTAGGGCAGCTAAATAAAATTCATTATACGTGGCTACTCTTTGTAAGAAATAAAATTGCCTGGACTGATGCACATTAGAGATGTCCTGTGTCCTCAGGAAACTGATTTCCTCAGACTGAATTTCTTCCACAAGGGTGGAAATGTTATTCATCACCAAAGATTGAACACCAGGATTATATTTTTGGCAACGATGGCCTTTGGAAGGCTCATTAAAGATGACACTATGAATTCAAAAACTTTCAGGTTATACAACAGATTTATCACATACTGGTTTATTTATGCATTTTTTCCTCACCAATAAGCCACATTACATGTGACTGTTTAGAAGAAATGATACACTATGTGTTGGTTTGTGGGTTTGTGGGTTTGTTTGTTTGTTTTTAAACACATATCTTGGCTTTCGTTCTGAAAAACTCTGACAGAATTCATTACCTCTTCTCTCTTCTGATTTTATCTTCTTTTCTAGATCTCTTTCCTTCCCTCCATCTTTGTTCCTACAATCAGTGACGATGTTATTATTTTTTTTTTTCTGAGACATTTGTTAGATTCTCCCACAGGTATTTAAAAATGAGCAAAGAATGCTTTTTAAAAACGATGAGTTGTCAGGACACTCAGGGAAAGAGCACCCTTGGAAACAAAGGTGCTTGCACTGTGCTTTGCCTTGCTGTGTGACTTCCATATTCATCCAGCCTGCTGAAAATCAGTATGATTTACAACCTGTCTTTTTAGAGAAGAGGCAATGGACAGAGTTGAACTTCACCACCTGAGGGCACTGTAATACTACCGCAGGTTAATGAAAAATACAGAAGAGTAGTGTTTGAAATAGTCCCCATTTTTCTTTCTCTTATGGTTACTATCAACTTCTAGAACAAGTGTAGCGCTGAAATAAATGAAAATCATAAAAAAAAAAAATAGATATGTTGTTGTAGGCAAGTATCTTGGAAACAAGGCCATCCTTCTCTCCTGTCACTAAAGTTGTTTCCCTGTGCTTACTGTAGGATGACGGTAATTTCAAACAAAATGCTATCGTTATTTCAAATGATGTTACTAGTGCAGCAGTGATCCTGTTTGCCTGGTCGTGCCGCAGGTTTAGCTGTGTACATTTGCTGCCCCAGTGTGTACCCAGAACAACGCAGGGCTGATGTAAAAGCACCGAACAATGATGCTGTGTTCACGAACTTACCCCACTTAACTAACATGTGACAAAGTGAGAAAGGACAGACGTAAGCAGCTCCCTACATGGACACTCCCAATCTGTTGTACTTTCTGAGTCTGGCTGGGTTTACCTTCTCTCATCTCTTCCTACACTCTCATCTTTCTCTTTTCCTTCTGCTTTACTCTTGTTCTTTCTCTGTCTCCTTTCTAGCCATGTCACCATCCTGTTGTTTTCGCGGCTCCAGTGCACAGAGGTGACCCAGCACAGCTCAGACGAGAAGGGCTGTGCAGGACAAGGGTTTCTGTGCCAGGATGAGCTCCCAGACCTGGCAGCCCCAGTGCTGCCCCGTGTCCTCCCGTCTGGCTGCGCAGCGACCCGGCAGCCCCAGTGCTGCCCCGTGTCCTCCCGTCTGGCTGCGCAGCGACCTGGCAGCCCCAGTGCTGCCCCGTGTCCTCCCGTCTGGCTGCGCAGTGACCCGGCAGCCCCAGTGCTGCCCCGTGTCCTCTCGTCTGGCTGCGCAGTGGCGGGGCTCTGCTCATATCACCCGTTTACAGGCACATCCTAGAGCTGTCTGCTCTGTTGGCACAGCATGGAACACGGTGCAACTGCC
The DNA here is from genome assembly GCF_037038585.1 of Patagioenas fasciata. Taxonomy (NCBI): domain Eukaryota; kingdom Metazoa; phylum Chordata; class Aves; order Columbiformes; family Columbidae; genus Patagioenas; species Patagioenas fasciata. The sequence continues at coordinate 43,028,410 of NC_092527.1, forward strand.
GTGTCAGAAGCCATCCAGTACCAAGCCCAGAATGAGTGAGTGCAGCCAAGGGGACGCTGGGCTGCAAGGGCATCACAGCCGACAGGTCGTCATTCCATCAGCTCAGCGTTTGTCAGGCCACACCTGGAATCCTGCGGTTGGTTTTGGTCCCCACTATACAAAGGTGTGGACGAGCCGGGTAACGGCCACAGAGACGATTCAAGGACAGGGCAGCCGCCACATGGGAAAGGTTGAGAGAACAGGGCTTATTCAGCTGTGAGAAAGGAAGGCTGAGGGCAGAGCTCATCCCCATGCTCTGGTGTTTACAGAGCGGCTGTAAAGCAGATGGAGATCCCCTTGTACAGGGAGTCCCACAGAAAAGATGAGGGGTGATGAGTACAGGTTACTCCTGGGGAGATTCCGATGGGACACAAGAGGGAAAATTTTCCCGATGAGAACAATCAGCCATTGTAATAATATCCCCAGGAAGGGGTGGGTTCCCCAACACTGGGCACTTTCCAGATTCAGTGAACAGATGCTGGGCAGGTTGGACCGGGCGATCATCATCACAGAATCACAGAATGTTTGGGATTGGAAGGGACCTGGAAAGCTCACGCAGTGCAACCCCCCGGAGCAGGAGCACCCAGATGAGGTGGCACAGGAAGGGGCCCAGGTGACCCCTTCAACCTGGGATTCTATGAATCTGATCTTGTTAGAATAAGAACCACGTGTGCTCCCATCAGAAAAACAAAAACAAAAGAAACCCAAAACCAACAAAACAAAAACCTCAAGACTGTTTGCTGCACTTATGTGGGAAGAAAAAGGCCATCAAATGTGTCCTCATTCACATCGGCTTTCTAAAATATGCTTCCAGTTCCACGATAGGAGGTGCTGGTGGGATTTTTGTGCATTTAGACTTCATGTTAGAGTGTGGCGACCCTAAGCGCTTGGTTAGGAGTGAGTCATGAGTCAGAGTGTTAGTTGGTTTAGTTAGTTAGAGTTTTACTCTAGGGACTGCCCGAGCTAGTTACCACACTCTCGTGATGTCAACAACTCTGTATTTTTTTTAGTTTGGTTGTTTTAGTGTTCCGGAAGCACACTCAGGAGTAGCTCTACGAATAATATATTCGTCAATTAACCAATTAGACTGAATCAAATGATTAATTTGCGCACGCTAATTGGACCGGCAAACCGCTGCTTCCGCTCCGCCTGCCCCGGGGGCCGGAAGCGTCCCGGCCGCGGCCACACCACGGGGTTTCCTGGCAGCGCCAATTGCAAATCACAGGGGGCAGTGGGCAGAGCCGCCCCCCGGCACCGGAACTGCGCGCAGGATCCACTGACAGACAGGGCCATCGGCCAATGAAACGCCTCGATTGAGAGAAGGTTCCAGACCGCTGCCATAAAAGGGCGGAGCTGGGCTTCCGCCGGGTGTGCGGGCGCCGGCGGCTCGGGGTTGTGGGGTGGCGCTGCCCCTCGGGCCGGGACACCGGCTGAGGGAACTGCGGGAGCACCGGGCCACCCCGGCTTGGTTCGTGAGTGTGTTCTGGGGAGCTCTGGGAGGCCTCGCCGTGTGTGGGTGCGGAGGGACACGTTTAGGGCCACGTTCTGGAGGTTCGCCATCCCGGCTCTGAGCTGTGTGGTGACTGAACTCGCGTCCCTCGCCTGAACGAACCTGTGTGTTGTCGGAGTGCTGAATGGTTTCGGATAAGCCTCATTTCTAGTTGGTTCTCTGCCAAACAGTTCTGGTTAGAATCGAGTCTGTTGGGAGCTTATTACCTTCTGTGATGGATAAAGTACTTTAAAACATACACTGGCATGACATATATTGAAGAATTATGCTGTATTAAAAGAATTGTAGTAATTAAAGGAGCTTAAAAGTTGCATATTGAAACAGAACTTTGCCGTTAAAAGTCATGGTGTGAACCTTGTATTGGGGACAAGAATAGATATGTAGTTAAACAGATCTAAGATCTTCTAATAAACCAGAAAAAACCAAGAATATCTTGTGTAAGTGGTCATGTTGATGCCTATGCAAAGTTGTCTTTGTAGGCGCTTATTCTGGAGGCTTTCGTTCTTGAAAACATGACCAGGCCAGGATGTTATTTTCTCACGTTAAGGTCGTCAATAAGGAACAGATGTCTTGACACCCTCCTCTGCTGGGCTGTGGAGAAATTTAAAAGCTGAAAGGCTGAGAAGGTGATTCAGCGTGTTTTGAGGATCTCTGTGCCATCCAGAAAGTTGTGTGTTTTATCTTAGGGGCCTGAAATGGAGCTTACAGGTAGGAAGTCCCTTGGCATAAGGTTTGCTAGTAGTTCAGTGGCTTTAGTTTTGGCTTTAATTTTTAAATTTTTAGGTTTGAGATTTTGATGCTTTAGTTTTTAGTTTTGGCTCAATGTAGTTGGAAATCGCATTATAGTATTTATGGGTTTAAATATAGAAATAAACTGACACTGCAAGCCAAGGATACACTTACTTGTCAAAATCACATGGAAAACATGGAGAGAATAAACTTACAGAAGATTTAAGTCCTTATAACAGGAAGAAAATAGCCAGGCACATTGTTCTATGCTTTCTTAAAAAAAACCCCTTCAGCTTTTCCTAAGCAGGTGTTTGTTGATACAGTGGTAGATGTTGATACAAATGACAGATCCAGAGCCTTTTGCAAAACTCTAGAGAATAGTAGTTAAGAATGGGAGCCATGAAGGTAAAAATACAGCAATATAAAGGTCCTGTTTCCTTTAATCTTATTTCTCAGCTCCAAAAAAGCATTTATGAGGAAGCACTCTGTTTTCTATAGTAAGTATTTATTGAATGAAATAGATGTTAATGGAGTCCTAGCAGATTTTTCCATGTGATATTATCAAACACTTGTCTTTTTTTCCATATGCACACTCTATATGTAAAATCACGAGGCTTTACTTCACTTTGACACAATCTAAAGTGCACTCGCTGTCCTCCCTCATGCCAAATGACCAATGCCTCATTTTTTTTTTTGCTTGCATTAATTTTCACTTATTTGACATCCAATTTGCCCAATGAATGATGACAGTAATCCTTTCTTCTGTAGTGTTGCTTCAACTTGTTCCATGTTACGTATTCAGGTTTTCTGGGGTCATTACCTCTTCCTGCTGCCCCTTGTTTTGTGTTCTGTAAAGATGAAATATTTGATTTATTTGTACTGATCAAAATACTTCTAGACAGTTTTACGTTCATTTATGTTCAGATAAGCTGAATTACAAATACTAAATGTATCTTGTAACATTTTATGCAGAATATAAGACTCTTTAATTGTCAGTGGTGCAGAAAAACTGTATGAACTTGTTTGGAAGGAACAAAATGACTAACATCTCACTAGAACAGGGGTTAAAATACTTCAGAAGCAGTAGTTATAAGAAATGGAAAGAAGTGTTCAAAAGGACCTTCTCAGAGGAATAAAAGGTGTTTGAAAGATTTTGTTATTTTATTTCCAAAGACAAACATTTAGAAAATGGCTACTTCAATAGGAAAGGTATTTAGAATGGCAAATCAGACATCCGTAAATGTGAGGAAGGGAAAAAAACCTACATGCATTTTGAAGAAAAACTTTTTCTATAAAAACAACATTTCTCTTCACATACATGAGAATGTCCTAATTTATCCACAGAACAGTATGAAGTGAAAGGTGACATTTAATTCTCCTGGTCAGTGCGTGCCTGTTTGTGCAGTTAACATAGAAAATGGGGTGTCTTACTAAGTGTGTGCACACCCAGCATCTGTAGCAGACAAACTTACACTATCTACAAGCCCAGCAGTCTACTCAGGGCAGTTCCAAGCTAGAAGTCACATAACTATGTTAATGCTAAATCAGATTAGTGAGATCTGCTTAGTAGTAATTTATCAAGTTGCATAATGTGGTCAGTTTTTTCTGTGAATTAAGGAGCTCACGGTATGCTGGATCTGTCTTAGCCTGACTGTTCCGAGTGGACATTTGTCTGTGTTCATGGCAGCCTGTGGTTTTTGCATCTCCCCTTGATCGTATCACAGTATCACAGTATGTTTGGGATTGGAAGGGACCTCAAAAGATCATCTAGTCCAATCCCCCTGCTGGAGCAGGAACGCCTAGGTGAGGTCGCACAGGAGTGTGTCCAGGCGGGTATAGAGATGATGTGCTGGGGTTCAACACTTCTGATGGAAAACTCAACAAGATTGGGCAGTTATCTTTGTATGTTGCCTTTAATTGTGGCAGATTCACTGTTAGTTCACGCTGCATTCTTGCAGAAGAAAGGGTCATCTCTCTCAACATGTGCTCTTTGCTTTGTTCACCAAAGCAGCCATTAACAGAGGTATGATGGGATGTCATGCACAGAGTGTCCCAGGGTCCGAGTTTGCCTGCAGGCTCGGTCCTTGCAGTGATTGCTGTCTAGAACCTGCAGGACTGCTTAGCGCACTCCATCTGCAGTTTCCCAGTCCGTGACTCCTCCAGGCTGGGCCAGGCTTCGAGAGCTCCTGGCGGTCCCTTCCAAGCAGCATCCTTCATGTGGTGTTACAGTCTGTGTCACTCTGCGGCAAACAAATACATGGTGGCAGTGCTTCTTTGGTATATTTTTACAAATTGCCTGCATCCCATTTTCTCTGTTAAAGCCATGGATTAATGGGACAATTTTAGTGAAATAATTTACTGACATTTGGATCAGTCTAAGCCTTCCTTTTTATGGGCTGTAAGGGATGCTAACTTTTTATTTAGGACTGCAGTTAATATCCTGGATTAAAAAAACTTAACCCAGAACAATCTCATGCATACAAGAATATATATCTGAGCAGAAAGTTATGCTGGGAAGAAGAGTCGCTGAACTGCCAAGTGATTGTTCTATCTTCATGGAGCTCTATGTGTGACACACAAGTGACATATCGTCTGCTTTTTATAGTACATAAACTCAGAAAAGCAGGTTGTTTTTCTCTTAAAGTGATATCTCAGAACATTCAATATTACTCTCATAAGTTCTCAGCAATAAATGCTCTTTATATTCCAGTATAACTACAAAAATAAAACTTATTAGCTAAACCCTAATTCAGATAGACAAGAGAGTATATAAAAGATGCTATGCCATCAGAAAACTCCAATCATAGGCTAAATGGAACATGGGAAAACTAAACGTGATTGACTAGTACTCTGGAAATACCTGCTTCAACTTCAGTGTAATACAGTGCATGGATTCAGTACATTGCACATTAGATCCTAATACAGCATCCATCATGGATGTTGATTTGCATTTGAAGAGAGACAGGAGACCAGTGGATGTACTTAAGTAATGAATTCGGGTTAAAAAAAAAGACAAAGAAATTGTAGAACGTGGTTTTCAACAAGAATTCTGTCAGGTAAGTGCTGGCGGACCTGCTACAAAGCTGCTAGTTACAAGTGTTATTAGTCCTGGTATGAAGAGATGCATCAGTGTTTGTGACCATTTGTGTTCAAATGGGTGCTGACAAAAGCAAGCATGGAGTTGTTATTTTTCTATGAATCAAGTCTCACTATTGAAATATTCTTAAAGAGGATAGTTAAAATTGACATAGTTGTTTGGAGAAAAGTGCTGGTTTTTTTCTTTTTTAAAATCAACAGTGAAGGTTAAAAGCAGCTTCTGCTATGCACCCTTCCCTTTCAAATGTAATGAGCTTTGTTTTTCCTCCCTTGCAGCCTGAGTATTTCCCTTTATAGAATGCAGTGGTATATACAGTTATGTTTTGACTTTTGGAAACTATTACATACAGTGGAAGGTTTGGCAAACAGGTCACATTAGTTTTGTATTGCAAAATTAAGTCTACTAAAATATTCTTGAAGATCTTTGTGTGAGGTGGCAGTTTGTTAAAACTATGAACTGCCAGCACTGAGTGGTACTTTTTTACTTAAAAATACAAATGCATGGGATTGAAGAACAAGGCAGACATTGTGTAGCTTTATCTGGCTTGCAAGAGATGTTGATTGTACCATGTTGTATTATAAAATAATCAGATAAAAACAGGCAAGCAAACCACTTTATTTCACATGATTTGATCCTCCTCTATAATCCTATCATAAATTCTTAAAAAAAAAAAAATCTGCAGCTACTTCATGTGGTATGAAAAGAAAACTTCCCTAAGAATTCAGAGGCTGTAGTCACAGATGGTGTGGAACTTCAGCTTCCTGAGAGTCAAACTCCTGCTGAAGCTGCAAGGAATGGAAACTACAGCACAGCCAACAAGACCCCTGAGCGTCCCTGGTACCCAGTGACTCAGTCCTGCTGCCTTCTGGAGTTGATGTCTGGAGTCTTTCTGTTTGTATGTGTCTCATCCTCAGTTTTGCAGTTATTGCCATATGTAGGTAATGTCTAAACTTAATTTGTGCACTGTAATGAGTAGATTGAAAGAGAAATAATTGCTCATGGTGTCATTGCTGCACAGTAGCTGTCTACATTAACTATGTTACTAGAAGTGTGCAGGACTCTTTTCTGAGAGGTTAAGTTTCACGTGGCTCACATCAACTAAAGGATAAAACATGCATATATGAGACACAGAACTGTGTCCTTTTGTTCAAATATGCCACTTCAGTAGTGTCACTGATGTAAAGAGGCCTACTCACTGTAATGAGTATAAGCATTTGCCTCAGTGTTTGCAGGATCAAACCAGTAGGTTCTGATTCAAAAGGAAGGACTTTAGTGGATTTAAGATCAGTTTCGTTTCAGGGAGTTGTATCTAACAGTTCAAAAGGGTCAGTCCCAATGGGCTGTTTGTGCAAGGAGTTGCAGGGGTGTCAGAGGGACTCCTTTTATTGTTGTGGAATACACCTGAAAGGATCTATTTGCCGGACAGGAGCCGTTCTGGTGTAGTCGAACCTTTTTCAGCAAAGGTAGTGGTGCATTCAACTGTGTGAGCTCTTGCAGGCTGTGCCCTGGTAGCTGGAGAGTGTTGGCAGCAGCAGTGCCTGCCACCAGCTGCCCCCTCTGCCATGCGCCCTGTCACATCTGCTGTCACTCAGAGCGCTGCTCCGTAGCTTCTGCCAAAATAACCAGTCTTAATGAGAGAGCTGGGTTTTGTTCAGTCAGTGCACACTTAACTTTCAAAAGCTCTCATGATCATTATTCATTGCAGCTTGTGAGAAAGCATTGCTGTGAACCTAAAAGTGAAGGCTTTGTTTAACATTATTTATGACACTAAATTTGTTCACAGCATTATGATATAGTTTGCTTAGAGCATTTTTTGGTAACTTTGCCTGCATTGGGAAGAAGCATAAAATTAAGGACCACTTTTTCATGTTGGAAAATTAACTAGTGCTGAGCACTTTAAATCAAGCTTTTGTATTTTTAAAGGCATTAAATTCAGAGGGGGGATTTTTTTTCCTAGTTATACTATGAATCAGAAGTACAAAGGAGAACAAAATTCTTATCAGTTCCTCATGCCCAGGGTTTACTTCAGAAGGCCAGGAATCCCTGCACAGTTGTGTATTCATGCTTCAAGGTTTTGGTGACTTAGTGTTGCTGGAGTTATCCCTCCTCTTGCTTCCCCATCTGTGCTGCCTGTATGCTGTGTGCTGCTGAGCTCCAAACCACCACTCCATCTCCATGGTCTCACCTGCATGGCTGCATCTTGAGCTTCTGTCCTTCTGGCTCCTGCACTGTCAGACCCTTCTCAGGGACACTGTTGTGATATACTGATAGAAACAACTTGCTGCATTTCTTATTAGTATTATTTGTATGGTTCAAGTGAGTTGTATCTAAACATTGTGTATCTGGGGATGAAGTGAAGTTGCTCCAGTGGACTTTTTTTCTGTGTTTGTCAACCCATCCTTCACAGCAAGTCAGCCAAGCTGAGAAAGGTAAGAAAGCAGTGTCATGTTTATCACTGCTGCTCACTTGTGGCTTAAAACTCAGATCGTTTAAGTTCAAAAATCTTGAGAAGCTTGTGACTGTGGATGGAGGCTGCTTTGCTGGTCCTGTAGCTATTGATCTTTTCCTAACTCCTGCAGAGAAGGACTTTGTCATTTGAATACGCACAATTTCTTTGGCTTTGCCAGTGTTTTCTTTTAATATATTTTGCTGCATTACTGTGGCTAGTTGAAAAAATAAGTTGGTTTTGTTTTATAACTTTCCTCTGGGTGGGAATGTTATCAGTCATGCTTAGTTTAATGCATACATGGACCATTTTCTTGTGCATTCTCCAGGAACTGAGGCATGTGTTATCTTCAAATAGGTAAAGTAATAAGCCATTATTTTTAGGCTGTGGGACATGTGTCTGGTGATGATTCAGGGCTGTGTCACAGTCTTGTATTATTTGGAGGGGAAAAAAAAATTACGTGGTGCTTGGTGACAGAATGGATTCCCAATGCACAAAACTAGCCTGTGTTCACCACACAAAAGATAGGTTAGGACTTCTCCTCCCTGTACCTTACTCCAAAATGTCTTCAGTTACTGAGAATGGCAGTGGACTGTGTCCCTCAGAACTACCCAAGGAAAGCAGTAATTTCCAACAAGCTAGAAGCTGGGGTGATCTAAAGTATTTCTCCCCTGCAGAGCGCGTAAGGCTGCCAGCGTTGGTACAGAGGGCAGTGTGGGAGCGCTGGGCCAGGAGGGCACGGTGTGGCCGCAGGGTGCGCCTGCCTGGGGCAGCGAGTGGCCACCTGGGCACTGGTGGTGCTGCAGGTCTGGCCGAGACTGCTGGGGAAAACCAGGTCGGTGACAGTCAATGGAACGCTTCTGTTGGTCTTCGTGGGACTTGGCTGGAGTCTTAACTATTCAGTGTTATACTCCGCAGGGATGTCTCGAACATTTTCTTCTGCTCTCCTATGTTTCCTCTGAGATTTCTTCCCAACAAGAGATTATTTTCATAAAACCTTTTATCTGGCTTCTTGTATGATGTTTGAGTAGCATTTTGTTGGTGAAAATCTGCTTTAAAGATAACTTGAAATTTCTCTCACTTTAATTGTGTTTACAATGAAAAAGAAACTTATGGAAACGTGAGGAACTCCTTGTTCCTGAGGATAAATCCACAACCAAAGATGCTCCATGATAGACAGATACATAGATGTGATGTTTTGTCAAATGGCAGATGGGGATTTAGTGTTTTCCTTTTTCCTCGGGAATCTCTCCGGTATGTGCTAACACTTATAACACCATCAATCTCATATAATGAAATTTAGCCATGAGAGAATACCTGACTTGGCCCTAAACAAGTATAAATAAATCTGACTAGAAGGCAAGGTCATGCTATGTTTGATTTATATCATACTAATGAGATACTGTTGGCTGGCTAGTGACTGATTTTGTTTCATCAGAGAATTGCTTTGGAAAACTGAGAAGCTGGAGACAATCCTAAGGCTCAAACCTGAATCCAGAGTCTACTGAAGTGCATAAATACTGTAATGTAGGGTTTAAGTGGAAAATGAGAGATGGCCCCTATTTCTTAACCATAGGTAGTTGTGTACATGTAGTTAAACAAGTGGACATACCCAAGTGCATAGGCCAGTGGTGTATAGTATTTTTAGTGTAATAGTCTATTTTTAGAAATGGCAAATACAAAAATATTTCCCTTACTTCAGTTTCATGCTTCCAACCAGGATGACAGATACCACAAAGAAACTGAAGTTTTGGTAGGAGCATGGCATAGATCTGCACCAAGCTTCCATGCACTCGGGACTCCGCTCCCTTTCTTCTGGCTGTCCTCAGGACCTGTGAGCAGGCTGCTGTGTGGAAGAAATCGGGATTGTGAACTGTGTGTCTCAAGTCTGAGGCCTGGCGTGGGGCTGAAGGGTGGGGTGCTCCTGCTCATCGCTGTGGGCACAGCCCTGTGCCACAGTGAGCACTTTTAATATGGGCAGCAGACAGGGCTTTCAGCAAACATCCGTCGTTCAAAGAGCTTCAGCTTTCGTGGATATTGGGACTTGGAGTCAAATACCCTGGTGTAGACTCATTTCTAAAGGAACTACAAATGGAGTTCCCAGGGCTGGTGCTAGTCTGGTGCAAACTGCAGCTGTGAATGGTGCTGACAGCCTGGGCCGTCCTCACCTGCACAGCTGCAGTGAGAATGTTAATGGGTTTGTATGGACTGTGTGTCTGTTTAGTTTGGCAGATGGAGCAGATTGCAGTTCACAGGGACTTTAAGTGTTGAAAAAATGTATTTATGTGAATGAACAGAAGGTATTTGGGTTTTGGGTTGTTTCTGGGATTTTTACTCAGTTTTTATCAGGCACCTAATTGATCAATGAACTTGTGAGCTAAACACTTTGGAGCCTGCAGGGACTTGTCTGCTAAGTCTTTGTGTGATGTAGGACTGATGATAGTGCTCACATAAATCCTAAAACAGATTTTAAAGTCTTCTATCTCTTACTGTTTTCCTTGAACAGGTAGTAACAGAAGGAAGTGAATGTGTCTGTCTTCTACCAGGAGTGTGCAGCTGAAGAGGTGTTGCCTCTGCTGGAAGGAGAGTGAAAGTCATCTTATGACCTGCTGGTGTTTGACTTGTAAACATGATTAAAAAATAGACTTTGCTATAAAAATTAATTTTAAGTTGAATGTTGTAGAAAGAGTTTGTAATGATAATGGGAGAAACAGAGAATGGTTTGGTTTTTTTGTTCTGCTTTGTGTGTAGAGGCTTTTTCTGGCTGCTGTTAATTGTGCAGTGCAGAGCCAGCTCAGGCTTTCCCAAGGGCACAGGACTGACTGCTGCTGTGCCAGGAGTGGAGGCAGTTTGGTACCACTTCCACAGTCTCCAAACTCCCAGCCAGAACTGGTCCCAAAGGCCTTTCTCCTGTGTCAGTCCAGGTGTGCCTGCTCCATCCAGAGGCCGATCATCAGTGATGGCACCGCACAACCATTGGCAGGACTGCACTGGGCACCCTGCTGCTGGTGGGGCTGCTGTCCCCATGGTCACCTCACTGCCCTTGGGCCCACCAGCGCGTGGGAGGACGAGATGGGGCCTGTCCCTGGCCAGACAGCAGGCCTGGATGTCACCTGCGCTGATGTGACTGTTCTGCATCACAGTCTCTTTTGTGACTATGATGTAGAAATTATCAGTGACAGCTAGGGTTACAGAAGTAAAAAAATCTAGAAAACTTTTACATATAATCACTCTTGAAAAGATGATGGTGAGGGTCTAGTTGAATATTGACTTTAGGCTCTGATTAAACAAGTAAGGGACAACATGTCAACTTTATGATATTTACAGTAAATGTAACACATCTTCATTTGTATAACTTGTTTTTTTTTTTTAACAAAGCTGAAAATTGTATTCTTACCTTAATTTCTTCAGATATTTGGTCTCAATCTAATGCCAAGTTTAGGGCAAATGCCATTTACTGTCTTCAGGGACTGCAAAATAGAAAAAATGTATTTACTATAGCTAATAACCATTATTTTTAAAAGTTTGTTAAGACTGAGGATTCACATGTCCATAATCTCCCTCAAGACAGGATTTCTTGCATGATTAATTTCTCTTTCTTCTCAATGAGGATTTTATAATAGGAACCTTCTCTTAACTAAGAAATATCATGTGAACAGGTTTTTTTACTTTGAGCTGCCGGGTGAATATACTGGGTAACAATTCACACTGATCTTTTGGGGAATACACAATTTTTGGGGCAAAACAGACAGTTGAAGTGTTCTTTTGGTAATTATAATTACATACCTCTTTCAGTGTGTATTAACTTCATTGCTTATTGTTGAAACAATGATGTATTTTACTGAAGTGTTAACAGATTAGTATCATGTGAAAGCAAGTAGATGAAAAGCTTAAACCTGTGGAAAAACTTCCATAGCAACAGCAAAACAGTTCCAGTCAGAATCAATAAAAGTATGAAAGCATTGCCTTTCACTCAACTGCTTCTGTGTAATGCCCGGGGAGCTGGCTTTAACTGTGCTTTGCAAAGCACTGTGCTATCATAAATTAAACAGTCTTACCTGCTCAGGTGAGGCCCCAGACTGCAAGATGTTAACATGTCTTAAGTCAATACAGCCTGCTAACACATTATTTCCTTTTCTGATGCTTAGTATGTGCCTTTATAAAATATGAATTAGTTTCTTATTCATAGTTAATAGAATGTGTTGTGTTTAGCTACCAGCTTTGTTAAATATTGCTGGTTACTGAAATTCCTGCAACTATGCTGGTATCTTTTGCAGTGTAAAACGCCTCTTTTGTACACAGCTTTTATCTTTTGACAAAAGGAAATCTCTACTCCTGTTCTTTTAATGAGCAGGAGAGCAAAATATTTCTGCCAAGTCACTCAAAAGGGCAAGGACAAATTTTTCCATTATAATAGTTGTTTTCTGAGACTTCAGATGTGGAATTGCTGACTTTCAATAACTGTGAGAAAATAGAACTGCAGCTAAAGAAAAAGGATGGAGGAAATATTTAAAAAAAAACGGGTGCCAGCACCTGGAGAACTTTCTGTACAGATACTCGCAAACTGACCACCCGGAAATGAGTGTGTCGGTGGCACAGCCTGGTCAGCTGGGAAAGCCCACTTTACTCAGTATTTTTTGCATTGGCTCTTGGATGTTTGGGCTGTTTTTTAGATAAAGCATTTTCCCACAGAAGCTTCTGAATGGGCTATAGGAAGGTACTTTACAATATCCTTATAATGTGGTACTGCACAGGAGTAACAACTCCTGCTCCACTCCTGATGTGACACTCAGAATGGTTTTGGTTTAGTCAGACCACAGGTGAAGGATATTTGTCTAAAGTACCAGAAGTTTCATTGACTAGAAAACCTGTTTCCTACATTCAAGTTTCAACAGGGTCTAGAAGAGTGTGGGGCCGATACTGAGAGTAGATGTAAATGAGATTAATCGCTGCAGTTGAACAGCTGAGATTACCGTAGGCATATGACACAAGTGCTATTAGTTACGTGTCCTCTTCATCTCACGGACTGTATGTTCCCTGCTTCAACCAGCAGCAGTTTAACCGTAGCCTGAGGCTGTTTTGTTGTCTTCCAGCTTACCTCTTGATATGAAGTGTTGATAGGAACACCTTGCTAAGAAGGCAAGTCCCGCTTCAATTCTGGCCAAGAAAAGGATGACTGCAGTGGGACAGATGTCCAACAGACACTCCTCCGTTTGCATGTGCTCCAGGTTTATCAAAAAACCTTCAGTATATGGAAGTCCAGGAAGAGAAATTTGGCACTAATGGAAATCAAGACCTTAACAAAAGCAGCTGAAGATCTTGAGGTAAGGCTGCAGAACAGCTGTCTCTGAATGGAGGCTGCAGACCTGAGATGCTCCTGTTCTCCCTGTGCTTATAAGGCAATGCTTTACCTTTCTGAATTTATCTGATCTTGATTTCAGAAACAAGTCTCACAACAAAATTGCCAAAATAAAATCCTTGTCTGTATTATTTGCACCAAAAAAAGGCCTGCACTGCAAGAGGGGTAGCAAATACAGAGCAAAGTACCAAATGCAAACCCATGATGCTAGAAGTGCAACTGCTGTAAGTTGCAATAAGAAAGTATGTCACAGAGAATCGCATTCAATGATAAAGTTGACCTGTTGAGGAGGAAAAACCAAGCAAACAGGCAATCAAGACAGTATAGGAATGTTTTTGAAGGAATCTAAACAAAGAGGAAGCACAAGGTAAAGCGTAGAGAATGCATTTACACTGTAAATAAAGTCATAACTCATACAAACAACTGAACAATATGACAGCATAAAACAACAAAATAACTAGAAACAATCGTTATCCATTCTTTAAGGGGATTTCAATGTACAGTCAGATTTGTACCTTGGAGAAGTCTAGATACTGCTTACTCTGCTGTATGCTAAATTCAGCATTCTAGTTTCATTCTGACATCCTCAAGAATTTAAAATCATGTATCATTTCAAACATAATAGTCAAACCTGGTTTTAAATTTGTAGTCTGGATATTCTGCTGCAGTATGCGGGTATTGAACTGTGCTGGATCATGCCATACAGGGACTGGCTGGAGGCATTTTGGTGTTTGTGTGGTGATCATTTTTTACTTATGACACTTAGAATTTTTTAATATTCTTGTTGAATGAATATTATTTTGTGAGTATTTTTACTAGATTTGAACTACTTAAGCACTGTTTCTTGTCAGTTGATTATATCCTAGCCATTGAGTAGGAGTTATTTTTCTTAGTTCAAAATATTGTGAAATTTTCTGAAACTCTGCCTGTGTCCAGAAACCCTTCTGATTCCATTCCTGTGCACAGAAAGATCTGAACTCATGTTAACAAAGCGTTTCATTTACAAACAAAAGCAGATATAAACTCAAGGGAATGGATGTACAGGCAGTGTTACTCATTCTTGCTCTCACTCCAGCTCCAGTTTGTTTATTTGTGTGTTGTCTATGGTGTGTGTCCAAAGTGTGAAGTCTCCAAGATGAACTGGATTGCTTTTGTATTTTTGACTCTGGTGAACATGCTGGGGCTCTGGTTACCAATTATGATCCCCAGTGATTACCTCACAACACAGCTGAATGATTTCCACATTCTTGAGGTATCCAGCTTAATATGTGAAATAATGACTGACAGCCCTTCAGAGTGAGTACTGGAATATCTGTCGCAGAATTGGCTCACTGGGGTGCAGAGGTGACCGAGCTACTTGTCTTGGGAAATAAGCACAACTAACCCGGCTGCTAATGATTATTAAAGAGTGTAGATACATCCAGTCATTTTTATCAGAATTATGTGACTAGCTATTAACTTTCCCACTGTCTATTGTCATGCTGTACTGATTTTTTCTTTTCATGTATTTACAAGTTCTATCTTTGAAATATTTTTGTGCATCTTTTGATTTTTTAGTGCTAAAGCTGCAGTTACACTGATGTCTTCATCGGGGATAATGTTTATGCTGTCTCTGATAGAAATTCAAATTCCACTGAAAAAGTAGAAAAATTACTTAATTTGGAGCTTAAGTTGTGAGGCGTGAGCTGCCCGGGATGCGGGCAGGGTTTGTGTTCGCGGCGCGGTCTGCCTGCCCAGCTGAAGCTGCGGCGGTAGCCCAGTGTCAGTTGATTCAGGGCTGCCCCTTTGCAAGTGAACGAGTCAGGCGGGAGCTCCCCTGGCTGTGCTCCCAGCAGCACAGGGTGCGAGCGAGATTTTAACAAGAGGAAAGCTTCATTTTTAGTGCTAAGGTCAGGGAGGGATCCATGCAAATGCTTCATTTTGCCTCACAGAGCAAGAGTGATCTGAGGGATATTTAAGCACTGCTGTTGGTTGCTGCAGCTTCCATAGTTGAGTTTTATTATAGACAAAGACACCGCTACAGGAAACTACTGACAGAGAGGGACAGAAGTTGTTCTAAGAGAATATCTCGCTCATCCCTGTCCCGCATTCGCTGCACAGCACGGGACTTGCCTCTGACGAAAACTTCGGACTGTTGCTGGGAAGCAGGAGCACGGAGAATTTGCTCACACTTCTGTTGGAGGCAGCAAAATTCTTTTAATCCTGAATATTGCTTACAAATTAGAAGCAGTGGTATTATACAGTTGTTTTTGCTAGTGAGGGGAGAAGAAATGGATGTGTTCAGAGCACCTGAAAATGAGTCGCTGTCGTCCAGTTCCTCTGGTCCAGGCAGATGGGATCCCTTCCGTCGTCCCTTGGACTCCATCCAGCCCTGGCACTTCCGGCTTCTGGCAGCACTCATGTTGGTGGTGACCTCCCTGTCGCTTGCTGAGAACCTGGCTGTCATCCTGGTAACTTTTAAGTTCAAGCAATTGAGACAACCTGTCAATTATGTTGTAGTCAACTTGTCTGTGGCTGATTTCCTGGTTTCACTGACTGGTGGCACCATCAGCTTTTTAACCAATCTAAAAGGTTATTTTTATATGGGATACTGGGCTTGTGTACTGGAGGGATTTGCTGTCACGTTTTTTGGTAAGCTGGATTTTGTTTGTGGTTGTGTATTCTTTTCACTTCTTTCTACTATTCTAGTAGTTATCCTGCAGCCTCCCCGTCACTGACTTTGCATGCCTTGGAACTCACTGGTTCTTCCCCCAGTTATATATATTGTGTAGTGGACCTCGTGTGTGAGTGAATAACGTGTATCACTATCTCTGTCATATGTCAGTGGTTTGCTGCGTGTGTACTGATCATTGAATATGCTTAATGAGAAAAAGCTGGTTAATAAGTGTTGGGGGGGTTTTGGTTAAATGATGTCAAAAAACCCCCCTCACCATGTGTAACTGTCTTCAGGGTTTGTGTTCAGGTGTGGACATATATGGATAGGTAAGAGAATGAGAGAGAGTGGCTGCTGTTGAACTGCAAGAACTATCAGGGCACAGAAACATGTTACTACCCTGCAGTGGTTCTGAGGAACGGTGACGCACCTGTGACACCTACATCTTTTTGTGATTCTTTTTCTTGGCTTTGTTTTACTAACTACAGAAAGAGTATTGAAATTGCTCTAAATGGGGAAATCCTCACCACATGGTTCCCTCTCTAAATACAAATCTACAGAATAAACGGGAAATTAGTTTAAAATGGGGCATCCATGTACTTGAGGGTGACATTCATTCCTGCCTCCCTGTTCCTGAAGCTGCACAGTAAAGCCAACCTGGTAACTGTCAGTGCTCTGAGCACACACTGTGCTGATCCTCAGCCTCAACAGGAATCTCACAGTTGCTCTCAGCCTGTTTAAGCTGCAGAGAGGGAATACTGGTGAGGGACAATGCTACTAGATCAGTTTGTGGCATGTAAGCCATGTCCCATGGAGAAAGATCAGGCTGTTTCAAGATTTTGGTTGCCAACCAGGTGGTATGTGCCTAATAAACTGAATCTCATGTTGCAAGCAGCTGTCTGTAGGTTGAAGTTTCATGACAGTCTGAAATATGACATTTTTTGCGAAGATACTGTTTTGAATAAATAGTTTGTTAATTTGGCAGCTACACAATTTGCAGGTTTTTTTTAGAGCAAAATGAAAAAAGAGGTCGTTGTCAGTTAAATGACCTGATCAGCTTCTTGACTTTGTAGTCATTATAGTATAGAGTGACAAACTAGACAAGCATGAAAATCTTGTGCTCTTAACAAATATTAGGACAATGCACATAAACTGCACATCCTTTCACAACTTGGGTGGATGGAGAAGATGCCTGATGTGGTGGGCAAACACTGGAACAGGTTGCCTAGAGTGGCTGTGGAGTTTCTATCTGTGGAAATACTCAAAATCCAACTGAACTTGGTCCCGGACAACCTGCTGTATGGCCCGCGCTTGAGTGCGAGGGGTTGTTGAACTTGAAAAGCTTAGAGATGCCTTTCAACCTGAACGGTTCTGTAATGTGGGTGGTGTCTGCTTTTCAGTGCGTCTCCCCAGTTGCTGATGCTGTTTCTTCCTACAGGCATCGTTGCTCTCTGGTCTCTTGCTCTGTTGGCTTTCGAGCGGTATATCGTGATCTGCCGCCCACTGGGAAGTGTGCGCTTGAGGGGAAAGCATGCAGCCCTAGGTATTGCCTTTGTGTGGGTCTTTTCATTCCTTTGGACCATCCCACCAACAATGGGTTGGAGCAGTTACACGACCAGTAAGATCGGAACTACTTGTGAGCCTAACTGGTAAGGCCACCCTTGCAGAGCATGGTGAAGAAATGAAACTTGCAGCTCAGGATGTCTCGGGTGGGAGTTTTAAGGAAAGGTTTGAAGATTATGTCAATCTCTGCAAAAATGAACGTAAAGGAAGTTGTAACAAAACTGAGAAAATTGCCAAGAACAGATTAAAAATCTAAAAAGAGTAGGTTCCATCTCTAATGAAAATAGTCGTCTTGTACCTTGTGCTTCTTGTCAGGGTCCACAGAGGCAGATTTTCCAGCAGCCTGCCCCGAGCAGCCTGCTCTGACCCCACAGCTGATGGCCCCTGAGCCGGAGGGGGGACACAGGCTGTTCCCAGCCAACTGTCCCACAGCTCTGGTGTCCGTGGTGCTGTGCTCGTGGTCCCAGGATCCCAGCCCAGGCTGGGGACGTGTCCCAGGGCTCCGTCTGCTGACACAATTGGAGATGGATTTTTGACAAAAATAGCAGTGACAGCTTTGAAGAGCAAAATTAATACTTCAAGAAAATAATAAACACATAATAGTAATACATGCACAATGTATTCTGTGTTTTATACAGGTACTCGGGAGCTTATACTGACCATACATACATTATTGCATTCTTCATCACCTGTTTTATAGTGCCTTTATTGGTGATTGTGGTATCCTATGGAAAACTGATGCAGAAGCTAAGGAAGGTAAGATGAAGCACTTATAAGTAAACTTCGAAAAAGTGTATGTTTCAATTTTTGTTTGATTTTCTATAAAGATCAGACATAAGCAGATTAAATTTCCAGGCAGCAAATGCACTTGGTTACCAATTCTTGTTTTATAATTTATGCTCTGGTCAGAAATTATTTTTCAAAGTGTGCAGTTTGCATCGCTTATCAGTGCATCTCATTAGCCAGATGTCACAGAAAGAATGTCTGCCTCATGAGGTGGGTGACCCAGAATTGGTTTATTTACAATTATACTTCCATTCAGTGATGTTTCTTAAGGCTCAAATCAGATAAATCAGAATTTAGCTTAAAATTACTGCATTTGTAAATGTTGGGAGTGCTGGCTAATACTCTAACACCTACATGCAGAATAAGATGTAGCATTTGTAAATAATGCAATGCTGTTGAGGAAATAAAACACCTGATTGTCCAGGAACATTTAAAAGACTTGAGAAAAGCTTTTGAGTTTTAGTTAATGATTGTTGTGTGACTGCAATTTGATTTCCACACAGATTGCCCTAGTAATTGCTTTTGGTCTCACTTTGACAATACAAATACAAAGATACTGAAGTAAATAAAAAATTAATAATGACAGTATACAGTAATCCCACAGCCTGTGGTTGAGTATCAGGATCCTTTTGTGCTGTCGCACTCCAGAGGAACAGGTCTTTCCTTGTAGATCATTAGCCTGCTCACTGGGTTCAGTGGTTGGAGGCCTTGTTTGTTTTCTGGAATCTTCTCTTTTCTTTGAAGGTGTCAGATACGCAGGGCAGGCTGGGAACTACAAGGAAGCCTGAAAGACAAGTGGCTAGAATGGTCGTTGTTATGATCGTTGCCTTTCTGATCTGCTGGACGCCGTACGCCGCCTTTTCTATCTTAGTCACTGCGTACCCCTCCATTGAGCTGGATCCTCGCCTGGCAGCAATTCCAGCTTTCTTCTCCAAAACAGCTACCGTTTACAATCCAATTATTTATGTCTTTATGAACAAACAGGTACTGTATGCTCTGTGTCGTTAACGTTAATTTTGTTGTTTTGTTTTGTAAAGAATTATTTCTGCTTACCTGCATGTTAGTTAAATAGCATTGCAATATCCAACATTTAGAACTAAAACAAGAAGTCACTGTGTATCTACCTCTTGGAAGATGGCGTAAGCCTCTGTGCATTATTGAAATATGAACATGAATAATTATTAGGTTTGGATATAATAACAGAAATTCAGCCCTTAGTTAACATCAATTAGTTTTCCGTATGAAAAGTCTATTTTCAAGACTTGTCCCAGTACACTTCTATAATTCAGGAATGCGATGCTAGTGAGTTGGTTTTTGAGGTGGGGTGGAATGCTCCTGTTGCTTGAATTGGTGTCGTGCTGTGTTTGGGGCTGTATGTACAGGTTGGGCGGAAACACCTCACGTGGCTGTGGGACAGGGAGCGTTCTCCTCTGGAACGGCGGCGGAGGGTTGGAGGTAGAGACGGATTGACAAGAGTGTGTGTGATAATAAACTGGAATAGGTTTATGCGATGAATGTAGCTACTGAGAGTGGTGGCATCAAGCAGAGTATAAGCAAATAGGTGAAAAGAACAAAAATAGTGAAGTGACTGAATGAGAAGTGGTGAATGCATGTATTTTAGTCCTGCAGGGAGAGCTACTGCTTGTATGTCACACGGGCAGTACCCTGACCTCCCAGGGCTTGGCAGATGTGTGCTGATCCCCCCCATTAGTGGATGTGAATGCCATGGAAACAAACCAGCTTTGAATAGCTGGGTATTGGCACATGAGAGCCACTCATGAGCCTGGGGAAATGCCCAATTCTGTCCATTAGTTGTGCTTAGTAATAAGCACAGGAAAACTTATTTTTAGAGCAAGATTTTCAAACAGTCTGTGTCTTTTTAGCATGTCATTATTTCTCAGAGTTCTTATGGTGCCACAGGCAAATATGTTTTATGGGGCTATTTCTTTACATTCCAAACTCACTCATGAGAATTTCCAAAGTTTTAGCTAAGACACAAACTGCTTTATAGAGAGATTTCTAAATTCCGTATGTGTTTTGACTGATCTTCTTTTTTCTTTCAACTTTCTAGTTCAGGAAGTGTTTGATTCAGATGTTCAGCTGTAGTGCTGTGGAAACTGTGGAGTCCAACATGAACCCGACTTCAGAGAGAGCAATGCTAACCCAGGACAAGAGAGGCAGTGAGATGTCCACCATGGCAGTGCATAGCACCCTTTCTAAGAGGAAGACTGGAGATCAACACAGGAATTGCCAATCTTTTGCTCAGTTGTCAGCTTCGGAAAATAAAATCTGTGCCTTGTAGGGTGGGAGGTACAATCATTAATGCAGTGCTACAGCATGTTTCCTTGTTACCATCTCTTAATACAGAAAATGTTGTCAGTGGGGGTGTTACGTTCCTGTGGACACTGGCTTTTGAGATTCCAGGCTCCTGAGCGCACACAAGTGTTTCTTGGCTCTGCAGTTGCAGTCAAACATGCTGCCAGAAGGTGGGTGCCTCCCTCTGCTATGTTCTGTTCCGAGTCCACAGGCCGCTTGGTCCTGAGAGTAACATCAGGAGCGGTGCTGGCTCTAGGATGGTAAGGATGGGGGAGTTGTATGCTGATGACAGCTCCTTGGTCAGCTGGACAAAAACATCAAGTGGCATATGGCTTCAGTGTGCAAATGGACAAATGATAGATGGCACACAGCTGGCTCCATCTCAGCCAATGGAGGTGCAGGGAAGAACAGGTCTGAGGGATTTTTTTTTGTTGTTCGTTTTGGTATTTTTACAAAAAAGAGGCAAAGCTTCTGCACTTATGTCTGTCCTTGAGAACCTCCTCTGGGCCACTGCAGTCTCCAGCAACTCGGATAAGCCATCCAGGCTCCCAAGCACTGTTTCAATGAAACAGGCCCTGACAAGAGCTGGTCAGCTGCTCTCTTTGCATCCCTCTTTGTCAAGAAAGTCTGTGCTTGTGGCAACTTTTGAAGTAATTTGGACTAAATGCTCATTGTGGGTCTCTTCTACCTGAGCTGTTAACTCAGCTTCAGGAGTCAGTAGGGTCTAGGAAAGTACAACTATGCAGGAATTCTGGAGAAGGGGCCAGCAGCACAGCTTAGAGTTGTGAAGCTAAGCAAAATTGTTAGATTTTTTTGAAAGCACAGATACTCTCCTTGCAAAGTGGCTGGTGCTGCGGGCTCCCGGCACGCTGGGCGCTGCCTCCGGCTGCAGAGGCACCGCACTTGGAGCGCCCGCTTTGTCCTAGCGCACCAGCTCGTGGCACGGAGCTGCCTGTGGACTCTTCCCAGCACAGCACGCAGACAGCGGCGATGTGCAGGGGATAACTAGGAAGCAGAGGAGTGATGTTATAGTCCTGTGATGCCAGCCATGTGCACATACATATTTGAAAGTTAAGTGGCATGTTGTAGCTTTAAAGGTGGTGTTTCATAGCAAATATTGGTATGTTATTTCTCTGGTAGAATTACATATTTTCCTGTAGTTATGTAGTGTTTAATTTGTTGGGTTTTGTTTTTCTGAAGTGGCATATTTAAAGGACTTAATTCCAGCTAACTGTAGATACTGTACTTTGAAAGATACTATAAATGATCAAGTGTTAATGTATTCATATTGTGGCATAATGATTTCATAAGAGCAGTGGTATGTAACACTCCACATGAGAGCCTGTTCTGCTGTCATTTGCATGATATAAATCGAGTGAGTCACTAATCTTGTTTTTACGTTACAGTGCATCATGTGGTCTGCAGAGCTGCCTAGAAAGAAACACGGCATTTCACTAATTCTATACTATTAATTATTAATACAAGCATTTCCATATAGTGGTTCAGATGGAAGAAGTTTGTTAATTTTGACATTATGGAAGTTTTTCTTGAACAAATGGCAGAGCTTGGTTAAAACTAAACCCAGCTAATTCTTGACAGAGTTCAGCTTGTAAAGTTACATTTTTAAATGTATGTATTTTTGGAGGTACTTTCTGTGAGGTTCTTTTTCATGCAATATTTCGTTAAAATCTGAAACTTGCCAGCACAATTTAATAGACATGTAGCAGTCAGTAATTTTTAATTAAATTTGGGAATAACACAGCTGGACTCTTAGAGTGGGTATTTTATGAGGATGAATAATAAATGGCATAATTTGAGACCTTTATAGTGTTGTGGTGCCATTTTGGCTGTTAATCTGCATTTGAGGAGTTCTTCCTGAGTCAATATTTGTAGAGCTTCCATATCTCGATGTTAATGTCAGGAAACACTGGTCCTACCTGCGTTTGGGGTTCTGCCAAAGGACATCAAGAGGTGGCTGGACTGTAGCTGACTCAAGGAACAAAGCTTGGGTGTGAACACTGTAGGCACAGTGTGGTGAGTCACAGTAAGCCATTGCTGTAACTACCTAGTGAAATTACACAAGGCCAGTGTGTTGCTTTTTGCTTCACAAATCACCACACGTTTGCTGTGAGGTTTTCTTTCCAAGCATGACAGTTAATTAATTTCAATGGACTGTGTGGATGGGAGTTGGTAGAGCAGGTAGAAGAAGGAAGGAGTCCAATGCCGAGTTCTTTACAGGTCCTTGTATACGTTTGTACTGCCTGCAGCATAAGAATTTGTTGCACTTACCATGTTTTTTCTTTGTCACCCTTATGGCCTGTCCTGATACTCATATTTCATTTAGCTGATGACTGCAGACATCTTTGGAACCTCACCAGCAATGCTGCACTTCAGAATGTGTTCACTCCATCAGGATTGAACACCCTACCACTGTAGAATTTCAATTTAGCTCCAACTGCAAAGGGCTTAGAATTCAAAGTTGAGTTTATATACATAACCCTTTCTATTGTCTTCATGACTGTGGTGTTGTACCTCAATAAAATCTGCCATGACTGAGCAGCTGGAGATCATGAAGGCCTAAAGGCTTCATTTGGTGTCTTGGTGTCAGTGTGCTTGGGAGCTTGCCGGATTTTTTGACTCTTTCCTGGGATCTTGTCCTCTGAAGGTTTGGGTATGGTGGTTTTGGTTTTTGTTTAAATCATAGTTGTGCCTGGTGACAGAGAGTGAAATGGCTTCTTTCTGCGTGGGCAGAAACAATCCCCATGCACTCTGGCATTTCGTTCTGCTTGAGGCCAAAGCTTCAGTCACTGCCGCTGACAAGGACAAAAGTGACTGGTGATAGCTTTTCTTAGCAATGCGTGTATCTTCGGGAAGCCATCTGTCACTGCCGTTGTCGGCCTGCGGCTAGCTAAGTGACTTTATGCAGATCTGTTTAATATGAAAGTGTGCATTACATAAAGCCAGAGTCACAGGACCCCCCGGGTCACACGGTGAGGGAAGAGCTCAGCCCTGACCGAGGGGGCTGCAGCCCCACGGGCTCTGCCCTGGCCCAAGTGCGCTCTATCAGGGCAGTACCGCCCTGCGCCACCCCCCGCGGGAGCGTTTCCCGGGGAAGGGGTTTCCCGGCCTCCAGCAGCCGCGCTCGGTGCCGCCCGCTCTGCGGCCTCGCGCTGTGTGACGCGGTTGCCATGGTATCCCCGGCGGGGCCTGCGGCTGCGGCGGCGCCTTCGGGCCCGTGACCGGCGGGGCGGCGCGCGGGTCCCCGGGCCGCTCGGGGCGCGGGTCGTGCCCGCGCTGCTGGGGTGCGCGCGGGGCCGCGCGGCGGTACCGGCCCCGCGGGCACACACGGCCCGGCCCGGCCCGGCCCCGCGGGCACACACGGCACGGCCCGGCCCGGCCCGGCCCCGCGGGCACACACGGCACGGCCCGGCCCGGCCCGGCCCCGCGGGCACACACGGCCCGGCCCGGCCCCGCGGGCACACACGGCCCGGCCCGCCGCCCGCAGGCAGAGCCGCTCGGGGCGGCCGTTGGCAGGTGCCGTCGCAGGCCGGTTCGGCGGAGCTGCCGCACGTCCCGCTGAGGCCGCGGAGAGGCGGCCATGGACCGGTCGGTCCGGGAGCGGCTCCGCGCCGCCCGCCGCCGCCGAGGTGAGAGCTGCCGTGAGGCGGGCCCGTCTGGGAAATGAGCGGATAGAAATCACACTTAACCACGGGAACTGCTTGATCTTAACCAGCTCCGTTTCTAAAGAGATAGAAAACGTATTGTTGTTACGAGTGCTTTTAATTGCTGCCTAATTAGGAGAAATAACCGCTATAGTGCTCTTCGTTTAATCTGGTTTTCTTCCAGTCAAGTTTACTTCATATAAATGCGTTCAGGATCAAATCTCGAGTTTCCTTGTGACCAGAAAGCACCGTCGCGTTCAGGGAGTGGCGAGCCGGGCCTTCAGACGGTTCTCTGTGCGCTGACACCCATCGCACACCGCAGGACAGCTGTTGGTGCTTCATCTTGGAACTGGGGCTGACTGCAAACAATGCTGCAGGAGAAACAGGATGAAATAATGTAACCATGTCCGTCAGTCCGGCTTGAAGCATGAATTCCCTGTTACCTTCTTTATTCCTTTTTTATTTCAGATGTTCAGGCTTTGAAAGATGCTTATGAATTGATCAAATCAGCCTCTCAAGGAGAATCTGTACTGGACTCATCAGATAATTTCAGCACTGACTTATATGTTTTGTGTGCTGAACAAGCATTTGAGGTTTGTAATTTAGGCAGTTTATTCAATAAAAACATTTATATGATGTATTGTATTTACAGTTGTTAAAGTTACTACTTAAAAATATTCCCAGAAGTACATGTGAAAAATATGACACTGTTCTGGTTTTGGAGAGCCATTGTCTAAACGTGCATTTTCAGTTAAAACCCGGCCTCTAAATTATCACTTCTTTATAATCGGTTATCAAACTGGCTTGTGAAGTTTGTAATTAGACCAAAACATTCAAGGTATACCACAGCGATGTAAAATAGTTTGCCATGCCTGTTTGTTCTTGTTAGGGAAAGCTAACATTAGCAATTTGGTTATGACCAAAGAAAATGGGTGTGTGAACAGTCCCTACTGGGCAAAAGAAGAAAAGATGACATTTTAATTATGAGAGATTGTTGCTAGTTGAACTGACTTCTATAAAACGTGGTAGAGGTTCTTAATTTTGAATTATTGTCTAATTTGCAGTCCATGGGTACAAGTGCCTGGATTTCAAGCAGATGGACTTTCTGATAAAACATTCTTTTCCCCCAAGCTGCAAGGCCCTCAAGTTCCACCTGTTGTCTGGAAACTGAGATGCAGCACTGACATCCCTATGAAATCCTGCAGGCTGATGTCTGTCCTTTCCAAAAACATCTCTGAGAATTTTGCCTTTATGGTAAAAATTCTGTTAACTGACATTAAAAAGTGAAACTTTTTTGTATACGGTAAGGGGTTATATGACTGAGTGACTAAGGAACCTTTAAAAATGACCCATTTTTCTAGATATTTGTAATGACAAAAGTCTCGCTTTACATTTTAATAAATCTTGATGGGTTTGTACCAGATCTGATGTGCAGCTTTATGGAGTATTGTTTGCATACTGCTATGCAGTTAGATGTTACACTTTGAGTAGCCGTGTCATTTTAAAAACTAACAATTCTGATTTAGTTGTTGCTTTTTTAAATATTGAAATGCTTTTCTTGGTCTCAGCTGGGGCATCTGGAAATGAGCGCCGACTGTCTGCAGATGTATTTTAAAGGAAGATTTCCCGTGAACCAGTTTCTTGGCAGAGCGTATTTGTGCCAAGGCCAGTTGCACACTCCACTCTCTACGGATAATTTGGTGAGAAACTTTAAAGAGTTTTTCTTGCTAGGTTTTAACGTTCTGCTTTCAGCCATTTAAAATACACAAGGTAATCAGGATTGTGGGAAAGGTCCAAGGGAAATATCTTAACGGGTAGTTTGGGAGTAAACACCACTTACCAGCTGAATTAGACTAAAGTTGCAAGTACTTTGGGGAGGAAAAAAAAGGGTGCTTGAAAAATTTTTCAGACGGTTGATTGTTCTAAAGTCAACCTTTTCACTGTTCACATCGACGCGGCACTTTCGGATGGAGCGTTAGCGCACCTGGTCAGACGGCTCCTGGTGGTGTTGCGTTTCACGGCGCTGTGGGGAGGGAGGCCGAGGGGAGGTGCGCGGGTCGGGCCCGGGTGTCCCCGAGCGTGACCTCCCCGGGCGGCTTTTTGAAATGGGAGGTGACGCTTTCCGGGGGCAGCTCGCAGGACACTGCCTCTGAAAACCTGCCCGTGTTTCTGTTCAGTGGTGCCGTGTCCGTACCTGACCCGTTTTTACCTCCTGCTGAGTTGGAAAGGGAGTGGGATCACTCGTACTGTGGTCAGTCACCTTCACAATTTGTCAGTGAGATCTGACCCCCTAAAATGCCCTGAACAGATGTGTGTTATTTGTGTTCACAGACTTCCCTGACAGATGTTGCTGTAGTTTCTCTGAATAATGTGTTTGAATTAACTTTCAAACTAAAATCTTTTCCCTAGCATGTTATTTCTCCTTCCTCTGCCCTCTCTGAGCATATGTGCAGAACAACTGGTCAGGAGTCCCTCTAAATTCTGTACACATATAGAAAGCATTTTCTAATGCTCAGTAGCCTTTTACGTTTCTAAATTAAACCGGCTCTTCTGTGATGTTTTCTAAGTCTCAGCCGATTTTTCCTGTTTTCTTCTTGACTTTTGCTAATGCCTTGGAAGTTAAGAACCATCCCAGTACGTGTTCAGTTCTAACTTGGTCCCTTGTGTTGTGTGCTGTAATGCACTTTTCAGACAGGCTTTGTGTCAGCTGTAAAGTGTTTTCACTGATGTGTTTGTAGCTCACGTGTGAAAACAGGAGTGGTGCAACATCTCGTGGTGTGTGACTGATAACCATAATTTGCTTGGAAAAGATAAATGGGTCCTCACTTTGGTTTCCATCTAGGGAGTCCTTGTTAGCTGATTAAGATGCCTGTGTTCTTAAGGCCCAAGTGCAACTTTTCTGCTTTAGTACCTACCATCTCTCAGACTCTTAATCCTGGTTTTCTCTGTGTCTGGGCGGTTCCCCCTCGTTGTTCTGTGCCTGTCCCAGAGTCCCGTACATCAGTCCCAGCTCTCTCGGAGTTTTTAGCTGTTCTGTTTCGCTGTAAAGAGCCCTCTGGTGTCACCCTCTTCCTGCCCAGCTGGCTCCACGTCTACTTTACGTTTCCACTGCATCTTAGGCTTTCAGAAATCCCTTTTGATGGTCCCGTCCATCTTCTTCTCACCGTCCCTTCGGGTGTTTGTATGCGCTGATGGGATCCCCACTTAGCTGACAAAGGCTTGTTGGAACTTTTCTGAAGAAAATTATACTTCCAGTTTTTTAATGGTACAAACCATTTTTTTCCCTGGCTTTGCTCTTGGACGTTTCTGAGCTTTCTTTGCTGAAAGCTTAAAAACACAGCTTTGCCATTTTGGAAATTTTCAGGCCTGATAATTAAAGTTTGGCAGAAATGAAACAAACCAAAAGTGTAGGTTTAAAATTTGAAATCGGGAAAACACTGCATGTTTTATTTGAGGTTGATCTGAAAATAAAAATCCCGAGATGTGAACATATTGAAATAGGAAAATAATGTACTGATTTATAAAAGCCATATTCAGATTGCATTAACAATGTTTTTGTTCTGTTTAGGAAGAGTTTGAGAAGTTTGTGCTGTGTTTTATGAAGGCGATAGATTTTGCCGCCCATGATCAAAGGTAGGCCCTACCTCCTAAAGCCCCAGAGAACGTTACCAAGTCAGGCTTTCGTAGTAGTTTCTCACGTTTTCACCAGGTGGTCTAGAGCTGGGTTCTTTGGGGTTTTTTACTTTCGTGCATTCTCCCTGCATTTTGTCGCGGCGCTCGCGCAGCTGCTGTGGGCGCCTCTCGGGCCTCAGCAGGCGGATGGAGCCTGTTTGAGGCTGGCACGCGTCTCAGAGCGTTTCTGCTGCCGCTGAACTTGCGCTCAGTGGAAGGAGAGCACCACGTCAGCCCATTTTGAGTGGTTACTGGGCAGAGTGTAGTTGCAAGAGTTGCTGTGTTCTTCTGGAGCTGCACCTGTGTTCTCAGTTCCTAGGGACGGTGCTTATCTGAACACATAGAAAAAGTTCCAGTTCCTGATTCTTAGAAGTGTTTTAAAATACTCTGTCTGTATCTAAGTCTGTGAAATAACTAAATTCTTGATTTTTGCTTTTCAGATACCATTTTTTGATATATAATGCCTCGGTTCTTTATTGGCAACTTGTGAGGCCGTATCTTCAGCCTGGATTCCGCTACTGTCTTATTCCCAGCCTTTCTCGGATTGTTAACGCGTTAAACCGAACTGAAGAGCGAGACAGCGAGTGGAGAGCGGAGCTCATGATGTAAGTGTGTTTTCCATGTGGCCGTTCGGTTGTCTCTTGTACACGTGGCTGCCACCTGAGGTTGTCGTTAATAACGTGTGTTTCATTGGTAACATTGGAAGTAAGTTTGTTGTGGAAAGCTTAATTTATAGCTTTTTAAAGATACAGAAATGTACGCTTAACATAAAAGGTGCTTCATTTTAATGTTTACTTTGGGGTCGAAATGTTAGCGGCAGAGGCCGTGTGTCTGATCTGAGGTATCAGAGTTTCGGGTGTAGTGCCTGAGTCGTTGTTTATGTGCAGCGCTTTCCAGGGGGGAGAAAGACGGACTCCTGTTTTCTTCAGGTAAAGAAACACACCCTTTAAACAGATAAACAGAGATCTTTCTGTCATCTGATCCCTGAAATGAAAGAAACAGCCAATTTGGGAGCGGTACCTTGAATATAAAGAGTGTCTTGAAAAAATATCAATAAATTATTTCAGAAAGCATTAATAAATATTTAATACAAATATTTTTTTGTTCTGCAGAAATTTACTTGAGTGCTTCCTTGATGCTTCAAAACTGAAAGAAGCAAAAGAGTTTTCATCTACAGCAGCTATCTTTATTAAGGAGAATGTTCCAGATAAATACCCTCAGCTATTTTCTCTAATGGTAATGCTGTAAAATATTTTAAACTCTCAGTAAGACAGGACCTTTCCCTACATTTCATAAGGTGATAGTTATAATTGCTAAATATGTTGTCTCCATTTAAATTCTGAGCTCCCAAACAATACAGTAAATATGCAAATTGTTACCAATTTGTGTATTTTTGATACTAAAAGCTAAAGAGCTCCCTACAGCCACATGTTATTTTAATACAACCTAATATATAATTAGTATTAACACAGAAGATGTAGTGGGTGCAGCTTAACCTGCCTTATACTATTGAGGGTGTATTTAGCATCTGTTGACTTTTCTTATGCTGATAAATACTTAAACAACCCAACTTGAACTCTATAAATAGTTCTGGAAATCAGAGCATATGGCAATTGTTCACATTTCTTGCATGCCCTTAATTTGGGAAACAAGAGGGTGAAGACAAATGTGGCAAAAGCAGAAACAGGCAATTAAACTTGGAAGTTGCCTGTGGTCATATTTGCTTTCTTTCTGCGACACTGTCTATTGTCCTTCTTTGTCTACTCCCAATCGCTGCGTTTCGAAAACATTCGTTTGTAAGACGAAGTTCTCTAACATTTGGATTAAGAGAACCAATATACAGCCTTCCAGAGGTGCAGTATTAATGAAGTGATAACATTTAGGCAAGGTCAAAGTGCCTTGTGAAAAAAGTGTGACCCCCGCCGCGCTGTGACCCCCGCCGCGCTGTGACCCCCGCCGCGCTGTGACCCCCGCCGCGCTGTGACCCCCGCCGCGCTGTGACCCCCGGAGCAGGGCACGGCCGCCCTGCAGAGCTCGCTGTGTGCAGCTGCAGTCAGCGCTGCTTGCAGCGGGCAGCCGGCGCAGAACAAACCACGTGCGCGTGTTCAGTGCGTAACTCTACAGTTAAACTGAAGTAACTGCAGGTTATTGTCATTTCTTCTTAACATTTCTTGCTCTTTGTAATTTAGAGTTACAGATACATTTAAATAGGGATCAATATTCTTAGCTGGATGAGATAATTTCAGAATGGGTGTTATCAAAGGATATTATTAAAAATGCACTAATCAGAATTCTAACTCAGCTGTTAGTTCCACATTTAGGTTTCTGCTAATACTTCTGCTCCTCACTATGTGAAGATCAGTATTAGTATAGCTCTACCAGGTGACCTTTGCGGTATCATCAATGATCATAGGGGTCTCACTGCCCTTAAAGTCCACGAAAAAGTCTTCAGTCAACATACCTGCTTCGTTTTGAGCCCTGTGGAATGTCTGTCTTATGTTCGCTTATTTAGTCAATGACTAAATTATTTTGTAGGTGTATCACAAACTAATGGATGTTTCCCAGGTAGAGAGGGAAATACAGAATTCCATCCATCTTGCAGTTGTTTATAAAATGCAGATGTTAAAACTGTGAGTATTAAAATGTATCCTTCCACTTGTACTTTGATGCTTGATATTACAGGGATGGAGTGAGGTTCTGCTGTCCCATAGGCGGGTAGAAAAATCTACTGCAAAGACTAGTTTATGGAAAGGAAAGCTCTGATGGCCGTTCGGGCAGTGACTGTCGGGCCCGTCTGGAGAGCGGCCTCAGCTGGAGCGTGAGGGAGCTCCGTGGGGACGTGGGGATGGTGGGTGGTGCGTGGTGCGGGTCTTCACCGCCGGGAGAGCTGGAGAGGTTGGAAGACGCTTTGTGCCCACCGGGTTGCGGTTCAGTGCACCAGTCGTGTCACCAGTGGAGTGGGAAATCACACCTGAAGTAAATGCATGGATCACAAGGATGAGAAGCACAATACTTTCTAAACTTCTTAAAGGCACAAAAGCACAAAACAATTTTGAAAATTGGACTTCATAACAAAATGTCATTTATTTTTTTTAATATCTCAACACCTCCCCGTTTTAAAAGTATTAATTATTTTCTTAGTAACAATGGATTATATTTATTGACATTATAGGAAAGGAGTTTTGCATACTATTTTTCTGTGCTTCTGGAATAAAATTTACTGTCTGAAATATTAATTGTTACGCTGGAATGTTCCTCGTGCTTCACATCCGTCTGTCTCCGGTAACTCACTGGCATACTGAATGAGGTTTTGTTGACTTGTTTTGTAATTTTTGTCTTTGATATTTCAAAGATCCCGCTGATGCTGTTGGACTAAGCGCCATCCGTTCTAGAGCTATGAGAATTATTTCAAACTTTTAAAGCAATAATACTTCTTGTGAAGAATTGTGATCAGTTCTCACTGTGTTGCAGGCAGTGGGACACGGGCGAGCTCCCGAGCGATGCCGCCGCGGATCTGAGTTCTGTGTACGCGCTGTTGAAGCGATACGACGCGCCTCCAGCAGCCGTGCGCGGCCTGAAGTGAGTGTCACTCCCCGTGTCCCGGGACGGGTGGTGCTGAAGCTGCTGTTCCCGCAGATTCTGACAAACTCCTGACACTGAAGAGAGCGAGCTCAGTTATGGTAGTTTGTGTTGCGTTGGCGCCTGGGTCATCTTAAAAAAAGACAAAGGTCCTATCAGGCTTTAATAAAGACCCCAAGATTGAATATTTTCTTATATATATTTGTTTGTATAACATGATTAAATCTTTCCATAAACCTTTCTTGTTGATAACAGGAGATTTTAAAAGGCCTTAGAATTGACAAGTGCTTTTCAAACTTCAGTTCATTTTTAGCTTTTCTTGGGGCCCTTCCCAGTTCTTCAGCATCATTTTGAAATGCAGACTATACTGAACTGTCCGTTCCGGTAGTTATATCACAGCCGTTACATACGGCAGTGACACTACATTCTCACTCATGGAGGTCACTCATCCTTGATGACGTTCAGGTATCTCAGTGCTTCTGCCCCAGACCGCGCGCTGTGCTCGTTGGGTTATTCCTGGAGATTCAGTCGTGTAGAACGCTCTCCTGCCGTGTGTGTTGTGGGTTCTTAGTCCCTAAGTGTCTGACCAGCGGATCTGAGTGGTTTGTGTGCCACTTGGCTGCATTGTATTTACATAATTACCTGCAGTATTTGTTTGCTATTTCATCGTCTTTGTGCTGCATACATTTCATTCTGTATTTTTAGTTTTCTTCAGGAGCAGTTTGTGTGAGAATGCAGTAGAAGTATACTAATTATACTAAGTATACTAATTGTTTTCCATAAATACAGAAGTTTATCGTCTGCTTTTCATGTAGCCAACTTTACTATTCTGCTTTTTTCCTTGTTAACCGAGCATTGCTATTATAGTATAATCACATCCTCTAATATTCAGGTGACTTCATAGTTTTCAGATTTACTTCCACATAGCGTTTTTCTAATTCCATAGAAGAGCAGTATCAGATTCCCTGAAGTGATGTTTTTCTGGTTTTGAAGGATTCCTTTGATTCTGGAGTTAGCTCGTTTTTCTCTGAAAGTTAACTGCGTTGAGCTTGCCTATGACTGTGTACTTGATTTGAAGAGAGCTGGGATTACCGTGAGTATCAGTATTGATTACAGTTGATTTACCTTTTTTTTACAAACACCCCGCCCCCCTGTGGTTATACTTTAAAACTGATGGTTCTGGGATTTCTGTCCATCTCTGTATTGTTTACATATTCATTAATGTAAATAACTACTTAGATGAGTGATCTATGGCGAAGCTAAAGAGAAGATGTAAGGTCAGAAGGTAGGGTGCAGGCAGAAGAGGGTAATTAACAAGATTAGTTTTGGCCAGTACCTGTTAACTGTAAGTTTTTGCCCGTGTGTTTTAAATGATACCTGTGGAACAGTTTCATGGAAGTTAAACGCTGCCTGTTCAGTTTTGAAGGTTTGAGCAGTTTACCCATTGAGATTGTGACTGGTCACTACGATGTAAGCTCTAAGAGCAGCTAACGTTACATACATGAACGTGGTCTTTATGAATACAATATCACCCTTGCAGAACTGCATATGCCTTCAAATTTTGATGAGGAAAAACCAGAGCATTTGTCTGGAGCGTTACTGGGGGGACTGGTGGAAGGAGGAGCTCAAAATCGTGCAGAGAAACAAGACAAAACCGAGTTGTTAGCTTAAGCAGTACAGTTCTCATTGGAGCGAGAGACGTAGAGACGTTGTGCCACAAACCGCACTCCCTAATCCTTTCCTTTCTGTGCATCTTTTCTGATAGTGTTTGTTCCTACACATTGCCCAGAGTCCTTTCGTAGGAATGATTCATTTCCCAGCAAACTATTGTTTGATTTGTTATTTACTAACATAATTTTTACACTTCTGTAGTGTTTTTAGTGTAATGTAGGTGTAGGGGTGCTCTTAGATTAAAATTCTGTGTAGTCTCCCAGATAACCGGTCTCTCACTGTGTAAGCACCTTTTGGTTCCCGCATCCAGCTTGCTCTGGGGTTTGTTCTTTCTGTTCCTTCCCTGTTGTGGTGGCCCCAGCCAGCAACTGAGCACCACGCAGCCACTCACTCAGCACCCCTCAGCAGGGCGGGGAGAGAACCAGGAGGGTGGCAGTGAGAGAAGTACTGGACTGAGATAAAAACAGCTTAATGATTTACAATAGTAATAGGAAAATAAGAGGGAAAAAAGATAACAGGCAGAATAAAACCCAAACAAAGACACGTGAATCAAGTGAAAACGGTTGCTCATGGCAAACCGGCCGAGGCCCAGCCGGGTCCCAAGCACAGCCCCCTCGCAACCTTCTCCCTGTTTTATTACTGAACAAGATGTGGTCGCTGGGGTCCCCATCCTGGCCATGTCCCCCGCTCCCCGTGCGCCCCCAGCCCGCTGCTGGGTGAGCGGCAGAACAGCCCTTGGTGCCGGGCAGGGGCTGCTGGGCCACAGCATCCCTGTGTTCCAGAACAGATCCAGAACAGCCCACACGAGCTGCCATGAAGGAAACTGACTCTACCTCAGCCAGAGGAGTCCACCCACTGAGAAACAGCTGTTTGTCACTGTGTTCAGAAAATCAGTATGTTTCAGATACAAAAATGTATGAAAAAGTGCCTGGTTGTGTTGTGACGATACCCATGAGTAATTTTTTAGTTATTGGAAATATGCACGTAAGGAAATATTAGTGGCAAATACTGCCAAATTCCAAAACATGTTTCCAGATTTCTATTATAGTGATCCTACTTTGGGTTACTTGTAAAGTAAATTTCACTTATTCTCACTGAAATGGTTTTATTCCAGGCGGCTGCTTCGGGCCTGTTCTTTCTGAAAATTTCCTGCGAGTCTAAAATCATACTCAGTTCCACAGCATTGCCCCGGAAGATGCGTTTGGATTCCCCAGATCAAGGGCTCATGGGCAGTCTGTCTGTGTGCACAGGCAGAATCGCCAGGATCCCCCCGTACCATCCAGGCCCTGCTGCTGCTCCTCCACTCCTGCACAGCTCGGGGTGTCCCCGTGGCCGTCCCCGGGCAGCTCGGGGTGTCCCGGTGACCAGCCCTGGGTCCCCTGGCCTCGTTCCACAGTGACCACAGCAAAGGACAGAAATCCGTCTGGGGTTCCAGTGCCTCAGCTTTGCCGGGTGCGGACAGATTTCTCAGCCATAACACCAATTCCATCTCTCTGTGTGTTTGTCGTTACCTGATGGTGGCAGTTGTGCATTCATCTGGGTTTTTCAGTATCTCATCTGTTTTCCACTCGTGGGGATGTTAAATTAACAGGTCATGCGCAGTGATTTGGCAATAGTTCATAACGAGTGATGGATGGCGATGCTGTCTGGCTTTCGCTGCTGCCCCACGTGAAACCAAATACAAAGTACCTTAGGTGATCCATACGTATGATTTGTGTGATTTAATACCCAGATCTTTCCTGAGCTGTTAAAACCTAACCTCTTTTTTTCACTCAGAAGTTTCATTACCCATCAAGATGAATCCTTTCTCTCTTGACTAGCTCTTATTTATTCCAAGCATGTACCTTTTTAATAACATTAGTGAGCAAGAATCTACTGGAACTGAAGTCAAAGCACAGTGTAGGAGAGATCAAGTGTACCCTGGCGTTCTTACTGCGGAGTCTGGCAGTGAATGACTCTGAAAGTCCCGGTAAAGTTGTTTTGCAGCTTTGGTTTGGTAAGAAGTGACATCCGTTCAACAACAAATTCTCTTCTTCATTGTTTCAGTTAATTAGCTTGTATAGTGGGATTTTTAGCAAGAAAGTAAGGTGCTGTGTTAGTGTAATTGCATGGGTTTAATCTGCCTTGTGTTCCTTTTTAATTATTAAAATTAACATTTTGTATATTAATTCTTCACAGGAGCAAGGGAAACTTATTGAAATAGAATGCCTGGAATGTGAATATGAAGCAAAAAAAATTGGCACTAAAATTATGACTTACACTAAAGGAGTTGTTGAGGTATGTTCTTTAACGTTAACTTTGAGAGAAAAGTACAAGTTTTAATTTGTTAAATGAGGAAAATTGCATTAGGCTCGTGTGTCTTTATTATGTTACACTGATGAGAAATCATGTTAAACTTGATATTCTTTCTGGTTGGGCTGCCCAGAAGAAAAGGGGCGGATAGAGAGCAGCGGCACGTTCCCTCTCGGTGTTGTCTGCCTGTAGCAGCGCGTCCCTGTCCCAGGGCTGGGTTCATCCTGTGCGCTTACGGGAGGTGTTTCCGTGCGATGTCTGCGGTCAGAGCAGACCCACAGGGACCGTGGAGTCCACTCAGCTGTTGTTGTGTGTTATGGGCCATCTTGTACAAATTTCTGTGTCAGAGAAATGCAGATTATTCCTGATAAATTGTCACACTGGGGAGGATCTTCTCTTATTTCTCTAGCCAGTTGACTCAGTTATAGTTGAGACCATCAAAAGCAGAAGCCTAAGTGGTCAATATTATCAATGGGATTAGACAGATGCCATAAACAACTGAGAACAGCTGTTGGGACAATTAAAGTTCCTAAAATAGAGAGTATGAACATGCTTCATGGAAACTGATGGTGCATAAACCTACTCCTGTCTCTGACTGTTCTTATTTTAGGATTCAGAAATTTAATTCACCTTTTGAAAAAAATAAATCATTAATTCTTCATAATATGAAACACTACTAGTACTGTTTAAATAAAAAATAGGATTTTTAGATACTTAGGTATTTCTAAATGTACCTACCACAGTGTACACAGGGAGCTTTTTGGTTTGGTTTTTAAATTTTAATTAGTTATTTAGTTAGTTATTTTAATCAAATAACCTCTAAAAAGAACTGGGTAATTAGTGAGTGTCTGTATTGCAGGTAAGGATTTGCTTTGAGATTTGATAGGAACTGAGTTTAATTGACAGTATGGCAAATCCCATTAATATTTCATTTTTTCCTGTCCTACACCGCATTTGTAATTTAGTATTAAAGAGAAGATCCAACCCTACTGAATTGACAGATACTGCAGTTATCGGTTTCTGTTGGTCACAGGAAGGGGAGCAGCTGACAGACTGCTGCCTGGAATCCGTGGTAGCAGCGCCGGAGAGAATACCACTTAGTTATCAATGCTATTAAAATTAGAACAGGTTTCATTAAAGAAGCTGGCTGGCTGCTTCCTGCTGCATAGAGGGTGAAGGTTGAAGTTGGAGGATCGTGTAAGAAGTTGTGTTCATGCCTTCATTAGCAATGTGTGCTAATTAGTGTTTCATTTGTGCAGACGCAGCTGGCGTTGATACGGAGGCTCGAGGTGGCGCTGCGGCACGCGGTGGCCGTGGGCGACCCGGCCGTGCTCCAGGCCGCCTGTTGCAGCCAGTGGAACGTGTGCCTGCCCCTGCTGCAGCGCGGGCTGCGGCGGCGCCTGCGGGACCCGCTGCTCTCGGTCGCCGCCGCCCTGGAGCAGACGGACAGGTCGCTTCCCGTGCTCTGCGCTCGTGTGCTTGCTGCTCCGGGAGGTCCAGTGGCTGGGCGCCAGGCTCCTGGGAAAGCTCAGGCTCTGTACTGTTAAATGCTTTTGAAAATTTTCTGCTAGCTTGTAACAAGTGAACATCTGCATGTTGCTTACATTTCCTCATTAATCATTTAAATATATTCTTCTTTCAGGCAAAATCTTACGCTGTTTAATGGCCTGTAGGAAATATTGAAATTTGTTAGGAAATGAAAATAATTAATCAAAATTATGTGAGAAAATTCCAAAGCTGCAGTATGAGTAAATGTGTTGGGATGGGGTTTAGATTCTTGTATTAACGTAACTTCTATTCGTTAAAAACATACAATTTTAAAATTATTTTTAAAAACCATCATGGCTTCTGTATTACATGTCAAATAAGACACTTCTTGCAAGGTACTGGTTTTGTGTCTTCAGTGATACTTCTTTTTAATTGAAAAACCTATTTTCTTAAGAAAATGTACAATTACTTTAGACTTATTCTTCTCTTTGCTGTTACACGATACTTAACCTTGAGCACCTAAATAGCTTCACCTTCCTCACTAGTCTGAGTGGAACAAGTGAACCTGAGTTAGCGGTGCTAGTTGAGTTTGGACCTGTACGTAGGCTGGCTGCTAAGGACAGGCACCAAAACTTCTGTGGTAGAGCTGGTTACAACAGACGTCATCTGTCGTTTGAGCGGTTTCTGATTAAAGTGTTACAGAGGAAGGTGAGGATGTATTTTCAGTGGTTTTGAAATGTAATTCTTTGGTTGCATGAAGAGGAAATGGAAGCCCGAAGATGCAGATATAGACATGGGTAAAACTGC
Organism: Patagioenas fasciata; assembly: GCF_037038585.1. Lineage (NCBI taxonomy): Eukaryota > Metazoa > Chordata > Aves > Columbiformes > Columbidae > Patagioenas > Patagioenas fasciata. Next base: position 43,066,079 of record NC_092527.1, read on the forward strand.
TGTGTTGTATTTCTGCACTGCTATTCAAGCATTTCTTATGCTTTCCATATAAAGAGCGCAGTGTTGGCGTATGCAGCTTGGATATTTATACCGAATGTCAGTAACGACGGTTTTTCTGGAGAAGGTTGCAGGTTAGGTTTCTGGGGTTAGGGTTTTGGCTTTTGTTCTCCGTATATTCCGAACAGTGCGGTAGACTCACCCTCAGCTCTAAGGTGGTTCGTTACTGGAGTTGGAATGAAGTCACTTGTCCTTATTAATTTACCTGTCTTCATTTTTGTTTTGATTGTAGCATTAATTGCAAGTACTGTGGTCAGCAGTAAAGGGTGATCCTTGCTTAGGCTGGCTCTGATGTGGACCTGTGGCGTTTGATAGCCGTGAAAACCTGCCCTCTGTTTGATTTTTCGTAACGTGGCTTTTATTCATCTGATTTCTTGTTGTTCTTCCTGGAAATAACCTCCAGCAGCATATAGAGCTCCAGGCTGCCAAGAGCGGCCCTGGGGAGGTGCTGGTGGGGAGCAGGGGTCCCCTGGGCTGGGACGCTGTGCACTGAACACGTGGGTGCAGGGGGGTCAGAGGTGCTGGGGCAGAGGGTACCGGGGGTCCCTGGGGTCCCCGGGGCTGGGACGCGGTCAGCGGTACCGGGGCAGCTGTTGCCGCAGCGGGTGTGCGCGAGCGTGTTCGCCTGCTGAGCCGGGACAGCCGGGCTCCGTGTTACGATTTGCTTCTACTTAAACCTCACAAACTTTTAGCAAAAGTGACCACTATCCAGTACATCGTGGTCTCTCTGGGAGTTAATAAATAGTTGGTTTGCATTCCGAAGTCTTAACTTGAGTGTGGTACTGGAAAAGAATTCTGCTGATACACAAAGATGAGTTAGTTTACAAGATGTGGTGCTTCCTCATGGCTGTGTTTTCTCATGCAGGGTTAATGGAAGCAAAATGCAGTTGTATTTTCTAAGTAATTTCATTTTAAAAGTCAGGGTAGTGAAAATGAGAGAGAGTTAAAAAGGGAATATATTTTCATACTGGAGTAGCTTTTAGTTATTGAGTTTCACTTTGCAGGAATTTTTAGGTCTAATTTTAGTTTGCCTCGTTTTAATGGTTTACATTTGATTTCATATTCCTCAGCATGTTGGTTTTGTTGCGTTGCCAAGTTCACATGGAAATAGCTCGTATTGAAGAGGATGGCGACAGAATAGAGGCTGCTGTGGAACATTTGCAAAAAGCTTTACATCTAAACAACGGCGGGCAGTATGAAGAATATTTAAGGTTGTCTTTGAAACGTCTTCAGTTATACACCATGCTGTACAAGTCGCCTGAGCGCCTGGAGGATCGGGCAGCGTTGCTGATTGAACAGGTAATGGTGCAGAATGAGGCCGGCAGGTTTGCTGTGGAGCGCTGGCAGAGTGAGAGCGGCTGCTGAGCGGAGCCGCCCGTGCGCAGGGCCCGCGGCCCCCGCCGCCCCCGCCGCCCCAGCCCCGCGGCCCCCGCCGCCCCAGCCCCGCGGCCCCCGCCGCCGCAGCCCCGCTGCCCCCACTGCCCCCGCTGCCTCTTCCCGCACTGGTGGCCCCGAAATGCTCCAGACTGTCGTGCCCCTGCCGCTTCCCACCCTGCTGGTCACGACAGAGGAGTGTTCCCTGTAGAGTTCAAAGCTTGTTTCTGGAGGAGGGGGGGTTATTTGTCTAATAAAGAAAGCCCGTTCATTACTGTCAACAGTTAAGATTTCATTGCATGGAACAAATAGCTCAACATCCCAGCTGGCTTTGAAATATGAATAAATCAGTATTACATCACACTTACAAGTGACCCTACATAATGCAATCTAAATTCACATTGTCAAGAGTTACTGCATCTAATTCTGTTATGGTGCCTCAGCACCTGAACAAAAATCATGTTGGCAGCTGATTGTTAGCTGGCCAAAAGACATTCCGGCTACGCACCGTTTTGGGATATTCACAGAAATCAAGGTTTGTTCACGGAACCTAAAATCAGTTCTGGAAAGCCACTGATGAGTTCATGTCTATGATTAAGACAAAGAAAACTGAAGCTTTTTTGTCTAATTTGGATGCTTTTCCATGCAAGCTTACTCTGTTTAAATGTTGTTTTTAAACAAGCACTTATACCTCCTCTGACTTGGACTAGGATTTTTTCATGTTTTGTAGCAATTCCTAGTTATTGCACAACAGATGTGTTATTGTTGGTTTCTAAATAAATACTGTTCTTCATTTAAGAAAGTAGAACATAATGACAGGTGATGTACTGAGGAATATAGTGTTAAGATCCATGAGGAGCAGGAACAGTACTTTGTGTTCAGTTACCTTTGATGTATTCATGTCAAGATCAACCAGAGTTCTACAGTGACTTTCAGTAACAATAATACTGCAGAATGGTGTGTAAGATACATGAAGATACACAACTCCTAAAGGTTTTTTTTGGTAGTACCAAGTTCTATGATCTGCATTCTGTTATGTTTAATAAAAAAGATAGATAAACACGAGCATAATAAAAATGAACCTTATAACTGTTCTTTTCTTTCCGTAGGCTAAAAGGGGAAAGCAGGAGGATGATGTGAGGAAAAAGAGGGCCCTTCTGATAAATGCAGGTCTTGCACTAGCTCCTGATGCGTTTAAAATAGTCCTTGACAGTGAAAACGAAGCTAAAGGTAAGGCACACATGTGTGACTGAAAGGTACCGTGCTTGCCTCGGACTGCTTTGCACAGTCTCAGAGGCCGGACGTGATGTGGAAGGGCGACGCGGAGAGCGTTGTGGTGCAGGTGGACATGGCAACACAGGGGAAGGGACAGTTCTGTGGCAAAGCTCCTGTTGGTTTCATTAGGGGTCTAAGATTTATATTGTGATACTGGAAAAAGCAAATATTATTGTTTTCCCTTCTGAATTCATCTGAATCAACTCCTGAATGTTCTTACTTAAGGTCAATTTTAAGTGGTATTCTCAGTTTTCACCCCATAATATTCTGTGTTAATTACATACAATGGTGGGTATTCGTTCCATATTGTAATTGTCTTTCTATTTGAAATCTTGCTTTTGAGAGACCGAGTTTTGCACGGAGATCTAGTCACGAATTGTACATTTACTTTCTAAAACATGGATCGCAAATAGGCAGGTTCTGTGTGCCACAGGCAGTCTGTCTGGGACTGTACCGCTGGTTGTTGGAGAGCGGGCAGAGCAGGTTTTCCAGAACGCTCCGTCTGTTTGATCTCGTCACTAACGGGACGTTCCGAGCGCTGGCGGTGGCGCCGCAGGCTCCCCCGGCCCGCCCGGGGACGGGGCACCGTGTTCCCCTCGCACGTCCTCATCCCGGACCTGGCCAGCTCATGGCACACAAATCAGTGTCATTCACACAGTCAACAGCCCCGCTTTGTGCAGGACGTTTCAGTGTGTGGAAGTGGTTTGGTTGGAAAACATTCTCGTGCATGGGTTAAGCTGATAAAATGCATCGTATTTGCACAATGAAGAGAAGTGAAAGTGTGCCTGTGCTTCTAGTTGCTCTTCAATTTCGAGGCGATAACTGTAAAATTATATCCAAACTTCCTCAGAATAAACCTCGCTACACATTAACTTTCTAAGATAAACCACTAAAATGAGTGAGATTATCACTATATTACAATTATTACAATACTTCCTATCACTTGATCCCATTTCTTGTGAAATTGTTGTGGGATATTCCCGCTCTTCGTGAGGCTGTCATCCAAAGAGTGAGTGTTTTGATTTTTCCATGACGTGTTACAACAAACTTAAACATGGTTATTGAAGAAGGAAGAAAATATATATGCAACTGTTTCACTAAAATATACATAGGACGGGACATCAGACTTGTACGGTTATTTTGTTTCTTTTAAGTTACATAAATAACTGTGCATCTTGGTGCATGTGTTGGCCTAATTTAGTGAGAGTTGTACCCGTAGATCTAGAGGACAATACCATTATTTACCCCACAGCCTTGCATGATATAACTGCCGTTGTGTATTACCCTGAACAATCTGTGCGCCTTGGGGTGACGCAGCGTCACCATATGCTGGGTAATGCATTGCAAGAGGTTTGTGCCAGGAACGGTAGGCCGGTACGCCCTCCTCTCTTCATTGTGAGTGAAGGGAAGTGAACCTGCTTGTGCATTTTTTTTAGAGCCAGACGGATTTTATGCGTATTTCTTGCTGTTATTTGGCAATGTTTTTGCGGATCAAATTGATACTGGGTCTGCATTCTGTTAGGGGCCATTGCTTGGGTTCAGGTGAATGTACGAACTCGTGCGATTTCCCAGTCACGATCAATTACCTGTACTCTGATGCAGAACATCTCCCCTGTCGCTGCGCTGCAGAAGTGATCTCTGTCGGGTGTATGGGTACCCCTGGGTATTTTCTGTCTGGGGGGGTGGTGTGTTCCTCCTTTGCATCATTTTTTTGTGTTGGTTATTTCTTTGTTTCTGCCCAATACCTTGTTGACTAAGTAGAACAAAAGTCAGTATTCTAAAATTAAAGCAAAATAGCCAACTTTAATATAGATTGAAAATGTATTTGATCACATAAGTGTTCTTAAAATTTGGTGCGAATGTGACCTTTATGTATCACATCATCCATTTAGTGCTGACTGAGGCTGATGAGAGCAGTGCATGTCCTGTCAGACAAGAGGTGCACGTGAGAGATTTGGGGCTCAAACAAGTATAAATCAGATTTTGTGAGACAACTGTACCCAAAGACACAGGAAAAACAGAATTAGATGCTTGGTAGACTGGGCTTTTCCTTGTTGGTTAGTTGGGTTTGGAAAAACTTAAGGGACTGAAAAAAGGGCTGGATTTTGTGTGTTTCAGACAGTAGATATGAATCAAGTTGCATACACTTCATGTGGCTTTTTAATACTTAAACATTGCCTGAAACTGTTTTTTTATTTGCAAAGTTTTCTCAGGTGACAGTAGGAGCCAAGCAAGCGAGCTCTGTGCCAAAGCACGGCATCATATGGACAGCGTGGAGAGAGCTGCTGAGGATTCCAAACACCTACAAGAAAATGACAGAGAGAGGTAATTACCATGGGCAAGAGGCATCTTCTTGGTCTTGTGTAGGAGTCTCCAGTGCAAAGTTTCGCCGCGGTGGTTATTGGATGATACCGTGTGAGGGTTCTGCAGCCGGACCTGGCAAAGCCTCTCGGTGTGCAGACGCCGGAGGAGCCGCGCGGGCTCCGCGCTGCGCGTTCCTCGCTGCCCCGTTGTGTTGTGTTCCTCGCTGCCCCGTTGTGTTGTGTTCCTCGCCGCCCCGTTGTGTTGTGTTCCTCGCCGCCCCGTTGTGTTGTGTTCCTCGCCGCCCCGTTGTGTTGTGTTCCTCGCCGCCCCGTTGTGTTGTGTTCCTCGCCGCCCCGTTGTGTTGTGTTCCTCGCCGCCCCGTTGTGTTGGGGTGAGCTGAGCGCACGGGAGAGCGAGTGGATTAGGGCTGGAGACCGAATAACTTGATGTACAATTGAAACTTCGCCAAAATGTCTTTTTAGCTCCTTGTACCACATCACATGCTGCAAGTTGTTTGATAAAGAAATTAAGTAGTCCATTCTGAGAGTCAAAAGTGTTAATCTGTAGAAAAACCACAGGATTTGATTTGACTGTGTATAATTTTATCATTGCTTATTTAAAAAGTGTTTCCTTTTTTTGCTGCACTAAAAATTCCTGTGATGAAGTTCAAACTATTTTCTAAAAAATTTTAAATCCAAACTCGTTTTCAAGACTGATTTTGCAATTCTCATCGTGGGTTTTGAAGTACGTAGTTTATTTTATAAGATAGATGGTTAGGGATGTCACATACATTTTGGAATTTCTGTATAGTTACTACCTAAAGCAAAAATTTAGTACCAACCTCGATGTGCTGAGGGGATTGGTTTTTTAAATAAAAGTAACAGTGTTATCTTTGCTACTGATGGGAAGCCTTCAATTTATTAATTTTTATTAGGTTTAAATTTTAAGTTTTGATGACCATTATTATTGACATTATTTTTTTAGTGTTTCCTGCTTATCAGGTAATTTTATGTATGTTTGTTCTTTGTTAGAGTGATACTTTGGGCAGACTTGGCCAGAGCCGCACGTGCGCACGGGGTCTGGGATGTCTGCCGCGCAGCCTGCAGGTTCTGTCTCCTGTACGATGATGCTTGGTTTAGGAAGGCAAAAAAACCGAGAGAAAGTAAGTGAACGCTACATGTGAATGTCATAAGGGCTCTTTCCTCTTTCATTAGAGTTGCTTGAAGGAGTAGCCAGTTTTATTTTCTTCCTTCCCATTCCCAGAGTTCCCGGGCTCTTGTCTGTCCCCGTATCTTGGCACACATGGAACATTCTTTGTACCTCTGGATCTAGAAATGGGTCAGTGCGTTTTTCTGTGGACACCACACTCTGCCTTCAGGAGCGTTCCAGCAGTGCTGGAGAGCCTTGATGAAATGTATCTGCCTGAGAAAACTGCTTCATTCCCTGGTGGTCATCTAGGTCCGTGTTATCCATTATCTGAGGAAGCAGAGGATGGGTTATGGGTCACTTGTACGAGGCTCACGTGGTGACGTTGTTCACACTTGTTCTGTGTGAGTGGTCCTGCGAGGTCTCCAGCGCTGCTCCCAGAGGCCCTGCTGGGAACGTCCCACACGTTGAGTTCTCGGCCCAGGGAGAGCGCGTCCGGACCTCGGGCTGTTTGACTTCTGCCCGTCTCTGTTGAAGTGGTTTTTGCCTGGGAGCTGAAAATCTCACCCTTAAGAATAAATGGACACCCTGTTGGCTGTTGTTTTTTTCTCTAGCCAATGTTTAGTGAACCTATTCCACATTTTTCCACTGGATTGTTTCCAAGGTCCACTTAACAGATAAATTGATGCCCTACTTTTTCTTCCATGAGTTTTTCATCTTTAGGCGAGCCATATTTCATCTTTCATCTCTTTTCGAAACTAAAGGGAAAAATAAATACTTACCAGAAACTTGGGGCAATCATGCACCAAAGGCATCATTAATAGGAACTGGTATGCTGTGTTTCTCTTTCACGAGTTTTGCATCTCCAAGGTAACGGTGTCTTTCTCATACTCTGAATGCTTCAGGACTTTATCATTCTGTCCATGTCAGCCTCAACCCTTTTCCCGGGCGGGCAGGAGACAGACGCTTCAGGGCTGTTCAGACGTGTTTGCTGTGTTCCAGTCACGGTTACGGGATTGCCGAAGGTGGCCGGTGCTGTCACGGCAGAGCCTCCCCAGGAGCGGAGCGGTGCTGTGGCGCTGGGGTCTGTCCTGCGGCGGGGGCTCCCGCGCGGCAGCCCCGGGCGTGTCCGTGGCGCCGAGGGGAGCCCGTGGCGGGCGGGTCCCGGCGGGAGCGCTGCCCGCGGTCGGTGGGGCGGGAGGACAGGGTACGGCTGGCCGGAGTTCTCCGAGAGCCGCTGGCGCTGGTCGTTTCCGTGTTCCATTTGATTTTTCTTTATGACTGCTGATTTGAGGATCAAACGTGGGAAAAAGGAAGGGTTGTGTTTATATATATCAGATTGAGGATAGAGCAAAGATAATTGTAGAGTGATGACCCCCTACAGAGGCTTGCTGGGTCGTGAGGCCTGAATAAGGGCAGATAATTCAAGACATTCTAGACTTACAGAAACAAAACGTTCCAGTTCCTCTTAATGATGCTTGTGGTGTGTGGTTGCCCTGACTTTCTGGTACATCTTTCTTTTTCTCTTTAGTTAGAAAAGAGATGAAATATGAAACGCAGCTAGTCTGGAGAAAGTAAACGTGTGACTGATCCGGGAGCCAGGAACGGTCCGGTCAGCATCACAAGCTTCATGAAAACAAAAATATTACTTTTTAGCAGAAATTCAAAAGTTCTCTTTGAATATCTAAGTATGGTTTAGAAAATTAGACAGAGACTGATAAGTTAGATTTTATTTAAGAGGGTTGAACCTCTGGTTCGGGACATCCTTGGGTGCAGACTCTGGAAAGCCGAAGGCACCAGGAGCAGTAGCCTCGTGCACCTTGTTTCCGCGCCTTTCCTGGAGCACCCGCCGGGACAGCTGCCGTGCCCGCTCTTTGTGTTTCTCTTCATTGCTAACCCAAAGAAAAATCACGCTATTTCCTCTTTATTGATGTGTGTGCTCCCAGAAAGTCACCCCACGCGTGACTGGAACACACGGATTTTAGCCACTGCATGGCGTCTGGAACTCCGCTTGTGCTGCAGCAAGGCCGTGGTTACATTCTTATTAATGTAATTTCAGTACGCACGTTACGACTGAAGCAAGTTATTTGTTGCAAATATTGAGGTTTATGCGCAGATGCAGCAAAATTGCAGGTAACCAAGCCCTCAGCACTGCTCTAGAGGCGCTGAGTGCAATGAATTGTACTGATGAAAAAGAAGTGAAATAATTGTAAGTCTGTACTTGGTAACTTTCTTGTGGATTTAAGAATGTGTAGGGATTTCTAAATTTCAAAATGAAGGTTTATTTTTTTCTTATTTGCATGGTAATAGTGGATTTATGTCTCTATTTAGGTGTAGCACAGAAGAAGAAAGCTGGTGCGACTCTGAAGGATGATGACCAGGGTGACAGCTCAGCAAGACGACCACCACTGCCCGATAAAGCCTTCTCTTTTGAAAGAGATTTACTCAGAATATTAGCAGAAATAAGATTCATTAATGGAGAGGTAAATAAATTACACAGCTGTCATTAACAGCTGGTTTTGGTTTATGTATAATTTTATAAATCTTAAAGCACTGGAATTTTGAGTTCAGTTATTGTCTGTCTTCATAGGAACTAAAGGAAGAAGTAGTTTAATGAAGCCTCTGAACCAAAATCTGTGTGACTGTAACTATAGCAATGGTTTCACTAGAGGTGGTGATAACGCTTTTTTACAAGGGATTCTGCAGTAAATATTTGACATGTGACATGTTTCTGGATCCTTGAAATTCCAATATGATTTTAAAAAAACCTAATTTTTTCTTTTCTCAATGAAATTATTTAGTAAAATTAGCTGCATCTAATTGGAGTGTTCTGGACTGTTTTACATTGTGTTTCAGGTAGTTGTACAACATTTGGAAAAGCGTTTTGCACTTTTCAGTGTTTGGAGAGGTGACAGCGCTGGCAGCGCGGCGCGGTCCGTCCTCCCGTTACAGCGGGCGGGAGGTTGATTCCTCTGTCTCTCCCCAGGCGACCGTTCAGTTGTTGCGGCTGCACGGGGCTGAGCTGAACGGCGGGGCTGAGCTGAACGACCGCGCTGAGCCTCCAGAAGGTGGGAGGCAGGATCCGCCTCTTCCTGAAAGTGACCCTGAGTGGAACACATACAGGTGCTGTATGTACTCTGTGATGTACGACAGGACTGGGCGCTCTAGCAGAGTGTTATTACCATGCACGGATGGTAGTTGCTGAAGTTATTTCTAGTTACTAAAATTAATTGTCACCAGATGCTTCATATTTTTAGATATTCATGGTGGTCGGAAAAGGAAAAGAATATTAGAAAGTTGTTTGAACTCTTTTTTCTTTAGTTTGCTTTCATTCTGGAGTGTGCATTTTATTTTTCATTTAACGTTTAATTCTCTGAAATCTAGAAGCTAGTAGCCCAGCCTTAAAAACTATTAAATCTGTTATATTGATATTTAGACCACGAAGTTCTATATTTAAAAATACATTTCCCCAAATCAGAAAACTCTTTGTCTTGCTTTATGGCTCCTATAACTATAACAATGTCTGAGTACCTGAATACATACAATGAATTATGTCAGTTTGCAACACTAATCTGTTCCGTCAAATCAACTGAAATTAATAAGGGCGATTAGAACACAGCAAGCATCTTTCTTTTCTGGTCTCACAGAATTGTTTCTTTCGAAGGAGAGGACAGGGGGAGTTCCGAAGCTGGTGTTTAAACTCTCTGTTCTCGTTCATACCGATGCTGGCACAGCAGGTGTCAGCGCTGTGTCCCCAGGCCGCCCACCGTCTGATGGTTGAGTGATGCTTTTCTCACCATCCACAAATGTTCAGTAAAATGGGAAAGCTATGAACTGATCAGAACCAAGGGACAAAGAACATGAGGACATTGTTCCAAAATTTGCTAAGCTGTTTTTGAGTTTACCCAATCAGATAAAAAACTCCCAGGAAAGAGCCCTTTGGTCTCTGCTGACGTGGAATTACCCCCATCCGCTTGCGGTTTTGTGACAGCCGCGGCCACTCTCTGTGGTCACTCAAGACCCTGTTGTTAACCTTGCTTTTTCCAAGTAATGGTACATCTTGATAGCTAAGGACAAAAAAGAAATAAAGTCATCGAAAAAAGTTATTGTCTAGACTATGAGAAAGGTGATGTTCTGCTAAAACCGAGCGTTTCAGGCCACCCGGAGCTCACTGAGAGCAGGAACGCGAGCGGTTTTAAGTGGAAAAGCCGCCTCCTCTGCTCTTGCGCGGATGCCTGGGGTCTGTTCCAGCAGAGCCCTGTCACGGACACCAGTGATCTGTGCGCTGGTGTGTGGAGTCACGCGCGCGTTTTAAACAAACACCTGGGTGAAGCGTGACCTATAGCCACTATTTTTAAGCTGGTAGCGCTCGAGTGTCAGAGGCTGTTCATTTCATGTTGATGCTAGTTCCTTCCCTGAGTCATCTCCTCGTTCAAGTAAAATACAAGTTAATGGATGAAGACTTAATAAATGCAACTGAAAAGTAATTAAAATGTTGGTGGTGTTGATTGAGATCTGCTGCTGCATATTTAACCTTATGATACAATTCCTTTTAGTGTCAAAGTTTTGGAATAACAGCTCCTTTATATTAATTCTGTAGCTTGTGGATAGACCACTTATCTCGGTATGCTATGGAAAACTTCCAGCGTGCAGCTGAAATAGGAGCAGAGCTGGGGGAAGCCTGGATCGTCCACAACGCCGCGGTGTACGTCCTGAACCACAGCAGACGCCTCATCTCGGCGGGGAGGCAGCGGGACATCGTCGCGGGCCTGCAGACCCTGCTCGGAGCCATCAGGAGCGTCGGGCAGAACGGGTGGGTTTACGTGTTTGGTTATGAACGTGCTCTTTTCTTATGAAACAGAAAACATTTTTAAAACATTGTAAATCACTTTGTGCTGTGAAAGACTTTCGTTGCTACCTTTTGTTATTAGTAGAAGGACTTTGGTATATACAGGGTAGTTCAGAAGATTAATTTTGTGGTGCAAAATGACTTTTCAGTAATTTCTATTTGTTCTTTGTTACTATTCACATAATCTATATTAATTTTGGACCAAGCAGTACTGATTTCTGTTTGTGGAACAGCGACGTGTACGTGAAAACAGCGTTTTGTGAAGCTGGTCAGGTAGAATCAGGCAGATTTTCTTTGAGTTTTTGGACAGCTCGAGATGCGTTTGCTTGCATCAGTTGCTCTGAAGTGGAATTATGTTCTAAATATAGTTCATTGTAAGTCTTTCTAATCAGAGTTCTGAAATACAAGAGAAAAGAAAAAAGGGAACGTGCAGATCAATAGACTGCAAATGGGAACGTGGATTCGAGAGTGGTCTGGAGGAATCCTTTGAATGCCATGGGAGAGACTGACGGAGGGGACGCTCAAGGCAAATCTGACTGTGGGGCAAAATCCCAGAGATTGCAGCACATTCTTGAAGTGGCTTCGGCCCCAGGCGGACGGTGAGGCCGGCAGCAGACTGGAGAGCAGGGCCTGGAGTGCCGTTGTGCGCTTACTAGTTCTGATATGTGCATTACCACGTATCCGCAAGAGCCTCTCAGTCACACAGCTCGTGTGTTCACAAAAACGGTAACTCCAGCTCAGGGGTTGGCTGGTTGACAACAATACAGTGTAATAAATAAATGGATTTATGGAACAGGTTTTGCTTAGATAAATTTTTTAGGAAATAGTTACTATTTTCGTGCATAGCAGCCCACTAATAAAAATTATATTTTAAATGTGTTTGTCTGACATAAATATGATTTTTTTTCTGTGAGGAAATAGAAGCTTCAGTTGTAGGAAGAGCTGAAAAAATACGATATAAACTGTAAAAGCTGGTTGTGCTTTTTGTGTGTTTAACCATTTTAACAGTTTTTCCAATAGGAAATCTTTTGTAACATCCATAATTTTGCTTTCCAAAAAAAAAAATCTGTACTTTAAAGTATCATTTATTACTCAAAAGTAATGAACCTTATCGCTTCCTCTCCTTGTGATCTGATGCAGTGTGCACTTTCATTTGCGTTTCCCCTACAGAAGCACTGTGGTTTTATTGATGCTGTGCAACGCTGTGGCTCGGGGCCTAATTCTGCGTTGGATTCCAAAGCCAGAACCTGCTGAGAAGAAAGAAGAAGATGCAGACAGAAGCAGAAAAGCTTCGGAAAAGAACCACGAAAGAGCAGATATCATCCAGTCATTTTCAGTAGATCCCCGTGGACTTCCTGATATCAAAGCCGCCTTAGAGGTACAAACGCCTCGGTTTCTGTGTCTTTCTCGGTCTGCTGTCATATATTACAATTCATATAAATTAAATGGTAGAAATTTCTGCCGAAAGCCAAGCTCCCACGGTGGCAGTTGCTGCCGCCGCAGGCCGTGCTGCGGCTCGGCTGGAGCTCGCGTTGCTCCGCGGGCTGGCGCGAGGCGTGGAGGGGCATGTCCGGTGACCTCAGAAGAACGAATCGATGGCACGTTCCGCACAAAGAGCTTTTCATGTTTCTCCCGTGTTTGTCTTGTTTCCTTCTCGACGCTCAGGTTTGTGAGTTTGCCCTGGCCGTGGCAGACGGGAGCGCAGCCGGTGCCGCAGCCCCGCTTGCCGCTCGACAGCAACTCATGGCTGCCTGGGTGAAGGCGAAGCAGCTGCTGCAGCAGCAGGTCGGGTCCAGCCCCGGGGCGGAGGAGGAGGTACCGCTGCTCAGAAACCCCGCAGAACCGTGAAACCTTCCTTTGAAAAACGGAAATTAAATGCATACATTCACTTAATAACGACTGAAGTTATCAACATTTATTTTCTTCTGTATATTTGAATACAATGTGACAATAAATTCTGGCTGTAGTTCCTGTAAATCTTTATGGAATACAGCAGACTTTCCATGTCAGGCATCACCGTGAGTTTAGGTTTCTTAACCTTATCGTGTTTTTTTTAGTTATGATGACTATATAACATATTTAGTTTTGAATTCATACATTTAAAAAGATGAAATGGCTACACTAAGAATGTTAAGACAAATCAACCCTATTTATATCAACATTTAATGTTGTCTGTATATAGAATATGGACCTAGTAAGTTGGAAATTAATATTTTATTCCTATATTTTAATTTTATTATGTCTATAAAGCCGTAATCCCTTGGTGATCTATTAAATTTACATTAATTGTATTCTTGCTATGTTTTTTCTAATGTTGAAACTGGAGTAGTTTAGAGTTCACAGTGTTTATTAAAAATAAATTATTACATAAAATCCTCCATTTGAAGGGCACGATAAAGAGTGGAAGACTTGCTTAATGGAAATCAGGGTTTTCAGGCATAGTTGTTGTTATGATTACCTCGCCATCTCAATTAATGTCCTTGATAATGTTTACGTGCAGACCGAAAAAACCACTGTTAATGTGATTTTTTAATTTCTGCTTAGAATAATGATGAAGCACAAGATGCTACAGCGAGAATTCTGGTTGGTCTGGAAATGTATTCATGTAACGGCTTGGGTCTCATGGACTTCACTGTTCCCAGCTTATCTCAGGTATGTAGTTTGTTTTATTAGCTCTCAGGTTTTAAGAAATCTCATAGTATAAGTGTGATTTCAGTTTCAATGTGGATAGACAGAAACTTCAGTTTGACGTTTTCATTGTACCATTAATTCCTTGAGAACTTTCCAGGAGGTTAAAAAGTTATGAGAGGAGGCAGAAGATACTTGTGACTGAATATTTTCATTTACCCAGGAGACAGGGTCTATATTGGAAGCATTATGGAATTTGAACAGAAAACTTCATGTTATAGTGAAATTACTCTTGGCAGTTCCAAAGTAGAACACAACTACATTTGTTACTGTTTAAAAATTAGGAAACTCTGCCTTGTATAAGACCTAAAGAACTGGCTTTGGCTCAGCCTCCCACGGTAACTCAGGCTGAGCGGTGCCGCGCTTCCCCGTGACCCCGATGGCGCCAGGGCAGCCAGGAGCAAGGAGGGTGGTGCACAAGGTTTATACCCTGCGTTTTCAGAACAGCGAGGTTTAGTCTTACCTGCTGGATTACCACAGTTATAATTTCCACCTCTGTGTGAAGAGCTTTCTTAAAGGAATGAGATGTATTTTCCCATTTAGTCAGGGATCTGGTGACGATATCTAACATTTCTCTAGAAGTCTTTTTTTCTGAAGACCAGGATCTGGGTCCTTATGTATAGCTATCTAATTCTAGTTGGTCTACACATACATGCCAAATACTATGAGTTAGCTTTAGCTATTACTTCAGTGGCTTAGTTTTGTAGAGCAGTGTTTTAGTATCCTCATTTATGACTAATTCATTAACAATTCTCATTATCTTAAAAAGATGGAACTTTCTGACTGATGCATGCAAAAGCAAGGAAGATGTTTAGATCCTATAATGAAACTCAATATGAAACGCTGTTGTTGTAAAACTAGTTCTGTCTCCTGTTCTTACCTTTGACTTAACAAAAATGGGCTCTAAGTTCAGAAGTCCCATTCCACTGATTGTCAGGAGAGGACTCAGGACACGTAGTAAGTCCCGACAGACACTGCTGCTCCAAACGCATGCACGCTTGCACCTGGATTTATAACACTTACTACAGGCTGAACGGTGCTTCTCTGTTGTATATTTTGATTGTTCTTGTAACTCTTTGGTTTTCTAGCTTGTTTTACCGCACACTTGTTCCGTGTCCGGGGGCTGTACAGAAAGGGCTGTAGAAAAGAGAATTATGAACCCCTGAGATTTAGCCTTGTTTGTCTTGTGTGTTCCTTTCCTCCCCAGCTAGCGAAGCTGGCTTTGGAGTGCCGCTGGCCGGATTCCCTGGTGGGGCTGCAGACCCTGACACGACTGGTGTATTTTGGGTATGTGGCACGTGACCACGAGACAGTGATGACTTGTTCCCGAAGGATATTGCAGTCATATGAGTGCTTCCACAGCAGAGATGCTAAGAAACATGAGGTGTAAGTACGTGGAATTTTGCATGATACTGTGGTATATCTGAACTAGGTTTTGAACATAAATTATATAGGGTAAATGCATCTGATCACAGAATCAAAAGTGAAAGGATCTTTGTTACAAAGAAACTCTGCTGTTGGAGGTGAAAGCAAAATGTTCCTGCTTCTGCTGCCTCAGTCGTTACCGGTGACTAAAGTGCTGCAGGGGATGTTTCAACGCTGCAGTGCAGCCTGAGCAAAAGGCAGCGTGGGATCAGACCGCAGCCTTCAGTTCGGGAAGATACGCGGGTTTAGTTACCCAAGCGAGTCAATACATACAGGTGTCTGAGTGTCTTCCTGGGGAGCAGGAAATGGTCCCTGGCAATCATGGTCTTTTCACGCTTTCATAATTTCCAAGCAGAAAGTAGCTTGTTCGAGCCCTGCTGCTGCTGCAAAGGGGATCTGGTGGGGAGCCCTCTGGGGCGGGGAGCCGGCTCTGGGGCTTTACCTCCCACGGTAAAGCACGACCTCAGCACAAGGAAGGGTTAAATATCTGTTTTGTGCTTGGTTGTTACCTTGTTCTGTCAGACTGCGGTGTCCTCTCCGGGACACAGGTCACAACGGCGTGGGAGTTCTCCCGCAGAGTGGAGCTGCACCGTCTGGAACGTCTGTGGGTTTATATGGTTGCTCATTGCAACTAAGACATTAAAAGTTTTTGCAACATCTATCACTACTTTTCTTACAAAATCACTATTAACCAAAGATATAGAATTGATTTACTTTTTTGCTTTTTAACTGAGTAACTGCTGGGACTGAAGTCTAAATTCTTCTCTTTTCAATGTAGTGGAATATGGTCCAAATGGATTTCTCCAGAGTGCTGAGCATCCTCGACCAGACATGAGGGACTTTTCAAAAGACAGTATCAAAGATTGTCTCATTTTCCCTATTTTTGTTTTTAATCACTTGCTATGTGGGTTTGACTTGAGACTAATATTTGCTCTGATGTACAGTAGTGAGTAATGGTGAGAAAACCCCAAATCTGTTTTCTCCTCTTTCTAACTGTAGATAACAATTTTAAAAACATGATTTTGCGGTTATTTTCATTAGAGCTACGAAAAAGATATTTTCAGTTTTTAAAATAAAAATTCAGCGGAAGCATTTGTAAATTCCAGAGCTGGGGGCATCTATTTGGCAGCAACTCGGCAGCACCGTTATCAGGAAGCGGTGCGTTCTCAGCCTGGCAGACCTGCGCTGTTGACCCGTCTGCCTTTCTGCAGGCCTGCTCACAGCGCGAGATGCGAGATGCTGAGCGCTGCTGCCTGCATACAAGGGAAGAGCATCATGGAGAACTGCCGTGGAAGAAAAAGTTTGCGTGTAGCAGCAGCAAAAGCCTTTGTTCAGAGTGCCAGGTATGTTTTATTTGGAGAGAAGACTAGTAGAGACCTAAAATTCGATTTACAGGTTTAGGAAGGACCATGTTCTCTCCCAAGACTGATAAAAATAAAAATGGTTGTGAGTTGAGATGGTTAACAAGGGATTTGACAGTAAGTCCATCCAGTGCCGTACTCGTCCTGTCACAGGGTCGCGGGGGTCTCCTGTCACAGGGACGGGGGTGACACGGCCGCTGGGAGCGGGCCCGGCCCAGCACGGCCGCGTTCTGGTGCCGTCCGCTCCGAACCATCGGTGCTGTGACCCGTGTGCCGTGAACCCGCGGGGAAGGTGGCTTTACATAGTGAATGGGCACGAGGAGGTCATGCGTGCCTGATGCGCGACTTTGGTTTGAGTTCTTTGCTATCTGGAAGAAATAAACTAATGAGCAAAAGTAGCAGTTAGAACTCTTAGAAGATGAAGGTGTGGTGGCTGATGTGAGGTTGTGAATGTTGTAACACTTTCTTCCTTCTATTATTAAAAAGAGAGCGATGAGTGAGGTTAGACTGGCCGGTGTAGCGGATCTCTGAGGCGGTGTCGTGTTGCAGATGAATCTGTATTTTCTAAACTTTGCATGGTATGACAGGGGCTTTTTCAGGAAGGGCTAAGCATACATTTAATATATAGCTCAACACGTTCCAAAAGGGAGACAGCAAGTGGTGAGCAAAAGCTGGACCTTAACAAGTCTGGTGTTGAACAAGGTATGTGAGCATATGGACCCCAAAAATCATGGAACTGTGCCAGAAAGTGGCAAAGACTGCCAGATTGAAAACCTGCTCCTTTAGAAGCAGTTAGACTGTTCAGTGTGTGGCTGTGTAATACCAGTCCATAATTTTTAGATAAATTCTAAAGCTTTAGCCCATTCATGAGAGCACCGTGTTGCAATCTGGAGAATTATTACATTTTATTAACTCAGAGTAACATTTACATGGAATATACTCAAAATAATTTGAAAGCAGCTAGAGGCATTCAGGGTATATTCTTGTGTTGCAGCGGTACCGCACTATGCAAAATCCATAGCATTTTAATAACTGTTTTGTTCTATTTTTAAATGGTTTTAGAATGAGAAATAAACATAATAGGAAGCCAAAAATGTAAATTATTCCAATGATAACATCTTGAGTAGGTTTCTGCTCTTTTTTGTGAAGGCTCTTCAGCTAAGATTACACAGAGATAGAGTAAACCCATCAATATGGTACTTGATTATTGCTACTTCTGCTAAATGTGTGAAGGTGTTTTGTATATAAAAATAGAAAGTAACTTTTGTATGAAGCTCATATGCTAATACCTCCTTGCTGAGATTATATGTGGTGGTGCACAGATCAGGTAACATGGATGTTTCTAGAAGTAAAAGCCTTTATTGTACCTGGAGTGTAACTGTTTTCGTTCATTAAGCTGTTCTTCGCTTTCTTCAGGTACGCGGGTGAGGCTGGGAATTACTCCCTGGCAATGTTTGCAGCCAGACACTTCTGGAACACCTGTGTGCCTTTGCTCGGCTCTCCACGGGACAGAGAGCAGCTTGGAGAACCTGCGGACACAATCCTTAAGAATATCATCAAAGCAGAATCTAAAAATGAACAAGTAAGAATATCCAATAGGCATTGTTCATTTCGCTTGTGTTTAGTGGTCGGTGCTGATGATAAAGAAGCGTATTGGTTTGCTCTGAAGCTCTGGGTGCATACTTCAAGATACCTTTCCTGAGAGGGGAAAGTGACTTATTTGTTGTAAACACGTGTGGTTTCTTACCTGCATTCCCATAGTGCACATGCACACAGAACCACCCGTCTGAAAATGTCAGCGATTCTTCTGAGTTAGGCTATATAGTAACTGTATTGTATTTCTATACACTGTATAGTAATGTATTCGGTGGCCAGTGTATCAGTAGAACTGTGTATGAATCTGCTTTTGGAACGAGAGAGTTAGATTATCTTTGAAGCTGCCTCAGCCCATCTGGAGTTCTCTGGCAGTTCACTTGGAGATTTCGTGTTCTTTATCAGTGTAGCTGGTTGGATCTTACAGAGTCTGGGTATTTCTGTGTTGGTTTGTGTTACAGAGCTCACTCTGGAGGAAGGGCTGTGGTTTTCATCTCCAGCACAAGTAGCTGTCTAAGTAACATGTTAATAGTTCATACTAACCATATGAAATGGTTTACAAATTAAACAGAAGTTCGGTAATACTTGAAGACGTATGTTGACCAAAAGATAAAGGCTTTTTTTGTCTTCTTTTTTGTCTTTTTAGGAGAAGGGAGATATGTTGCCTTTGCATCAGTGGATCACAAAGGATTTTCAGAGTATTGGGTTATCGGCTGGATGCTTTCTCCCAGGTATGTTCTTCCTTCTTTTGATCTGGTAATAAAGAAAAACCTCAGTATTTTGTGATATTATTCTAATTTTGCAGTATATTAATAAATCATTTGAACGTACTTCAAAGGTGCTGAGGAAGATCTGTCGTTAAGAACCTCCTTATATGGGTTATTATTCCATATATATGTGGATAAAGCTGACTGGGAGGCAGCACTGAAAGTCCTGGATGAAGCTATTGAAGTTTTGCCTCAGTCAAGACACAGGCTGTAAGTTGGTTGACTTATGGTTATTAAAACAAGTATCCTGATTCTTGAGAACTGTAAAACTCTGTATTTCTTTTTATTTTGCATTGGGAAAATATTATGATTACTTTTTGTCACCCTGTCATTTCTTATAACAGAAAACACTGTTGTGTCTTTTGGGTGAAGAAGGCATACACCGGTAGTGCTTCCAGTCATTAATCTGTTCATAATATTTGTAAATTTCATTTTTTAAAACTTGTACAAAAGTGGTATCTTAAGTTTTCAAGAAGGTAGGCACATGAAATGTGGCTATGTAGCAGAAAGTTTCCTGGCTGTAAATCCATTTACATTAAATGGAAACTAAATTATTTAGGGAACTGTTTACCTTGTCTTATCCAAGTTCAAAGATTTACACCCTTTTCTGTCAGTTTGTGAACTTCACGTCTCTGTACTATACCGACATGAGCTAATCTATCTGTCCCACTCATAAAGTTTCTTTACTGGTACAAATGCAAATAATTGGCAATTGTTTTTGGTCTTTTTCTAGCCTGATCTTTAAACACATGGCTACAGTGAAGGCAGGACTGGGAGGCAATGTTGTGATGGACATTCAGAAATTCGGAGGTGTAGGTGAAGATGATTTGTCGCGTGTGTGGCGCCATTTGGTGCCAGTCTCCAGAAGTGCTGCTGGGCAGTTAAGCTGTTTTCAAAATGCCATCATGGCTCTGCAGGTTTGTCAGGTTTTGCTGCATGTTCAAGTGCTGATACAAGGATGTTCCTCAAGTGACTGGGGGGATCGCAGGTTTACAGTGAACTGGTACAAGGGCCAGTGACCTGCCCGTTCCTTGTTATCACTTTGAGATTGCTGTATGGACCAATCCTGGTATCCAGGGACAGTTCAGCTGAGTCCTGTCAGAGAAAAATGTCTAAGAGTAGCCAATTGCAAGAAGTTTTGATAAAGCAAAGAATTAAGTGGTAGAGTTTTCTGCTGCATTCTGTTTAGCATAACTCTGATTACGTGATGCCAATAAAACTACTCACTGTCAAATTATTTTTTCTTGTGTTAAGACTATAGTGGACTTTTGAATATAATGGTTTCCATCACTGAATATAAACAAACTCTTCCTTTATTACTTTTATAGAAACAAGAAAATGAATGGCAGAAAGTTGATTACCTGATGGAGTTTGCTGAATGGTTATATTGTAACCAGTTTCTTCTCCATGATGTTATTAAACCTTTGGACTGGGCGGTAGATCTCTTGCTACATATGGAATTTTCTGTGCAATCCTCACAAGAAGGTATGTAAAACGTGTATATCTTCTAGAAGAATTTCTCAGCAGCAAATGAAGGGAATTTTTGATTGACAACTTAGTCACCACAGACTGTGAGCAGCGTGGCTGTGCTGTCTCCAGCATTAGCTGCCGCCGGCGCAATGCCCGTGTGGACGTGTCGGCGCGTTCCGCTCGCGCCCCGGGAGCTGCGCTGGGCTGCGCGGCGGGTCTGCGTCGCCGCGCTCTGCTGCGTGCTGTGTGTGGAGCATCGGTTTGGTGTTGGAAGAGAAACGTGGCTTTGTAGGACTTCACTCCAAGCTGCAAATCTGCTGAATTACTTGGTTTTGAGCTGAATTTCAATTAGAGTTGCAATTTCTATAGAACATCAGTGTTTACTGAAAAATTACTGGAATTACACGGCACAAAAGAGAGGGTTGAGTAGCACGGTGTCTGCTGTCGCTGCCACGAAGAGCCATTAAGAGATCCCATTAAAACGCGGGGATGAGCTTGAGCTGTTTTCTCGATTCAGGTGCCACTGGCCCATCTGTATTTGGATTGCTGCCTGCTCCTGCTGTGGAAACGAGTGCTGGCCAAATACGCTGCTTGCCGGCTCAGACCCGCCGGGACGTGGTCTCTGGTCACCGCAGACCAGGGCCAAGAGGGTTTCTGATTTGACTGCAGCGCAGCTTGAGTGCCTGAAACAAACAAGTGAGACTGTCTGTCCCACAGATTTGTTTCCAAGAAGACAGAGTTGAGCGTGCTTGCTGTGGATTTCTGTGTCGGATTGCATCATTTGATATATGTAACTGTTACATTACTCGTTGAAAACATGGTACGAGTTTCATTGTATCACCATAAGAACATCTTCAGCAGATAGATTTCCATTCCTCTGGTTTTGCTTCATGAATATTTTCATTTTCAAGTCAGAAATGTAAACTTTTGAATACTTTTTAAAAATGCCAATCACTGCAAACATGTTTGTTTTTTAACAGGAAAAAATCATATACCAGAATTTTTGCCTAGAGAAAATGTGAAGATAGACATTGGAGCAAATGATACCAGGCGCCAGATTAATCTGGAAGATCTGAGTAATATTAGACAATTGGAAGCTTTGTTCAGAGCGCAGACTTTGCTGGCTGTGGTTGCTGGTCAGAGCTCTCCTCTGCACCAGCGGTGCTGTTTGATCGCCTACGCTTGTATCGTCCGTATCTGGCAGGTGAGGTTCTCTGAGATTTGGTATATCATAACGTGGCCAGCATATTTCAGGTTATCTTGTGTGATTATGGTGCCAGCTATTCCCGTGATGTTTTAACTACATATTCAGAATTTCCAGTTTTATGGTATAGTTAGGATATTTGCTCTGTTTTAAGGATTAAACAAGAAAATTGTTTAGCTCAGGAGAATAAAGAAGAGACATTAAGAATAAAAGTAGTGGTCCGTCATTTCTTTAGTGTTCATTCGTTTGTTTGGTGTAAAAGTTTATCAAATTTTGTATTTCCTGTCTGTTAAAGACACTCAGTAATGGCAGAACACAAGCCGGAGGCATTGCTGGAAGCTCCGAGGGCCGTAATTAGAGAGGGACCTGCACTTGGGTTGGATCCAAAGGGTTGTCATTTGAAAGGAATCGTGTGACAGAATTAAATTAAATTAAATGTTGATTTGGTTGTCAAGTTTTAAGAAAAAGTATAGACGGGCGGTGTTCACTGATTGTTGTTCTCTAATCATTTTTTAATTGTTACAGCATTTCAAATCAAACAAATCTCTTTCATTTCTCATCGATATGAATACCTAATTTAAATTACAATCATAGCAAAAAGCATAAAAAACGATTATACCTTAAACATGAGTAAATCTTCGCAGGGCCTAAATCTCTGCTTGATAATAGTAATGCTGCAAATCATTCCAGAAACGATCTTAGTGCTGCAGGGGGGACAGATCAGGTGGCTTGGAAAGCCATAGCTTGTGCAGAATTTTATTCCAATTAGCTGTAAAAACCTGCAATTAGTTACTCCTGTGGTAATTATGATCAAGTTTTCATTCTGGAATCAGTTTAGACTCTAACATTTGATGGAAGACAGGAAATTGAAAAATAAAAATCGAATATTGATGTTTTCAGATTTTACATAAGCAAAATTTTAATATCCTGAAGTTGACTGTCTGAGTGTCTTAGTAGAGAAAAAATACCTGGCAGGAGTATCGCTGTTTGAATAAACGATTAAAAATGGAGAGTTAATGCAGCTGTCAGTGCCGGTTTGAGGCCAATGGCACTAATTCACAGTCACAGCTGAACAGCACTGTGGAAGAACAGCCACGTGGGCCTGGAGGGACACAAGTCCTGCAGGACAGGGCAGGACGGCTGAGCTGAGCCTCAAGAACAGCCACGTGGGCCTGGAGGGACACAAGTCCTGCAGGACAGGGCAGGACGGCTGAGCTGAGCCTCAAGAACAGCCACGTGGGCCTGGAGGGACACAAGTCCCGCAGGACAGGACAGCTGAACCTCAAGAACAGCCACGTGGGCCTGGAGGAACAGGAGTCCTGCAGGACAGGACAGCTGAGCCTCAAGAACAGCCACGTGGGCCTGGAGGGACACAAGTCCTGCAGGACAGGGCAGGACGACTGAGCTGAGCCTCAAGAACAGCCACGTGGGCCTGGAGGAACGCGAGTCCCGCAGGACAGCTGAGCTGAGCCTCGTGTGCAGGGTAAGGCCGAGCTGAGGTTTCTGCAGCAGGCTCTCAGGTGCTGGGACTCCATCCACGACTCCCTGGAAGATGTTAAAATGCTCTCTGAACACCTCAATAACACCAGCCAAATCAGCCGCCTCTGACTTTGTTAAAGACACGTGTTACCTTTGATTTGAATTGTTTACAGGTTGTGCAGCATCCAGCATTACTTTTTGTTTGTATTGTGTGTTCTACTCTTGATCCCTCCAGCAAAATATGTTCATATTCTCAGCTGGGTTTTTTTAAAATTCATTTAGGTAAGATCAGCAGCTGTGCTATTGCATGTTCAGAGAAATTTTCAATGGATACTTTCATATGCTTAAATATTTACAAATGTCTTTTATGCGACACTGATGCGTGCCCTTATTGAAGTCTGATCTGGAAGGTCTTCCAGATCACTTTGATATGAAATTCATCCCTTGTAGAAGATAACAAATCTAGACAAGTTTTTCAGTTTGGAGTTTTTTAAATGAACTCACAACAATAAAGGGTAAAAGGGCAGCAGTGTTTATCACAGGGCAGTGTCATCTTCTGACAGTTCAGCTGCTCAAGTGCATGGTCTCGATCATCCTAAGTGCTTGTACAGGTAATGCAAACATCTAAGAATCTTTGGAATTTTAGCTTTCTGAAGAAATTGCTTATGCAAACATAGCTGGGTATGTGACCATTGTTAATAGCTGTGGATGGTGACTTACAGTGAATAGTCAGTATCACTAGAAATCGACATTATTATTGAAAGCTGAAAATCATTAACTGTAATTATTTTATTATCTAGGTGTCGTTGTCAGCAGCACGATCTATTGTAAAGGTATCATCATCGTCTTCACAACTTACAGCTCCTCAGAAGGTGGAGTCAATAATTGCTCCTAAGAAAGAGAAGGACGAAAAGAAGAAAGAGAAGGACGAAAAGAAGAAAGAGAAGGACGAAAAGAAGAAAGAGAAGGACAAAAAGAAGAAAGAGAAGGACAAAAAGAAGAAAGAGAAGGATGAAAAGAAAGACAAACAAGTAAGAACGCCCTTGTGGAATGAAAACAATCATCTATTCCTGAGAGCCGGTTCCCTGGGCTCATCTGTTAAATAATTCAGTTGCTTTCCTGTAGAGTCTCTTGTAACTTGTGAAGGGTTCGTCTGTGAGTCTGTATATCACACAGTCGTTCTCGATTGCATGGACCTGACAGGTCACACATTTACAGTTATTTTTCTTTAGTTGTTAAAATACTGCTGTTCTGTAAAATGTGCAGTCTGGAGGTAAAACAGAAACAAAAGACAGAACTTCAAAGGATATTAAGAAAATACTTGTTTTTAAATGTTAGCTGAATATTTAATACCAACAAGAATGTTAATTTGCCTCATAAATGTCCCTGGTTTTTATCTAGGTTGAAGTTTCTGTTGTGAAAGAGAAGCCGAAAGGGACAGGATGGGGTGACACCTTACCAGTAACTGTGGAAGAGTGGGCTCGTTACGACTGTCCCAGTGCAATCAGAGATGCTTTTAAACAGAAGACAAATAGTTACGGTATTAACTGGGATAATTTCCCCAAACCCGTAAGTATACTCCTCAGAATTCTAGAGCATTAATTATTTAGGGAAAAAGCGAGTAGCAGAGAACTATGTTGTGTTTCAGTTTCTCTGTCTGATAATGCTCAGAGAGCTGTCAGAAATACCCCCTGTCATATTGCTCATGAACACTTCAAACGTGTTGGTCTGTCCTCTGCATTCTGAAGTGAACTGAGCTTTCGGAATAAACTCTCTGCCTTTCTGTGTACCGAGCTGCCGCTCCAACTGGAAACTTGATTGTTTATTAACAGTAGCGTTTGGAACAGAAGATGTAGTCATCAGTTTAAAATGTATTCTCTACAAAATTATGTTTATACTAATTGAATTTTAAAATTTTTTTTCAGACTTGCACTTTGTATTTTATGGACCTTTTATCTAATGAACTACAGAAAATGTTTTGCCCCCACTTGGTTCTTCCCGTCTTCCAGCTGGCTGAAGTTGTTGCTACTGACGTTGTGGAATGTGCGAGTCTGTCTGGACTCTACCACCTTCGGTTTGTATCAAACAA
The DNA here is from genome assembly GCF_037038585.1 of Patagioenas fasciata. Classification (NCBI taxonomy): domain Eukaryota; kingdom Metazoa; phylum Chordata; class Aves; order Columbiformes; family Columbidae; genus Patagioenas; species Patagioenas fasciata. The sequence goes on from NC_092527.1 coordinate 43,091,160, forward strand.
AAGAGAAACTGAATGCAGTGGGCTGTCCATTAATATTTCAGTAAATAATAACAAAGCTTTTTGTGACTTGTTGATTTATATTTTTAATGGGTTTTATTTATTTTCATTCCTTTTTTAAGTTTAATAGAGTTTGATGAATTGGTTTGCTTGCGGCACTATTTGTCACTGCACAAGGAAAGGTGTGCGGGACTGGAGCTCAGGCCGCAGTTACGTGAATAATTTTGGTAATGCCTTTTTGTCACCTACCTGAAAAAAAGCAAAGTAAAATAAAAAGTTAATAAAAGTGTTGTTACATTTTAGGTATTTATCTTGTGTTAAAAATATAACATCTTGCATTAAAAATACATTTGCTTTAGCTTAAGAGTGCAAGTAAGTACCCCAAATAAACACATTCTCTTTTATATAATTTGCCTTTGTGACCAAAATTCTGTTATTTTTATGGATGGTTAGCCCTAAAAGTTTTGATTCAAAATATCTAATATGCATGCAATGACAAATTATTGCTATCTTCGTTAAAACATTGCATCATGCTTTTTTGAAATGTATTGCGTAATGTTTGCTTAATCATTAACAGTTATAAGCTGAAATTGTTTGCTTAATTCCCAATAGTTTGTGAAGTGCCAAATAATGTATTTTTAGAATGCCTCGAGCTGATCCCACGTAACAGAAGGGATAAATATCCACGTATACAAGTGTGTGTTTATCTGGATTGCCAACTGATCTCACACAACGAACATTGATTTAGTAATAGGAAATGGATTTGCAGCCAAGCTTTGCCAGATGGGTTTTTTTGGTTGACTCCTCCAGATCTGTTTTCATTTGGTGGCATTTTATTTATATCCGTGACCTGATTTTTGTGCGTGATCAGCGCTGTGTGCCTGCTGGGTCCTGTCCCTGGGCGCAGAGAAGCGGGCACACGTGTGTGGGGTTTCGCTGGCGGCAGGGAGGCCCCGCCCCGCGGGACGTGTTCCTGTGCTCTCACCGCCGACTGGGGGCGCTGCTGGCGGGCCGGGAGGGGGGGTGCCCGTCCCTCCGTGTCCCGGGCTGGGGGACGTGTCCCTGCCCACGGGCGGGTTGGGCTGGGTGATCTTCAGCCGCTCTGTTGGTCTCTGACCTCTGTCCGTGTGTCATCTCAGCTACTGCACTTCCCTCTTTTTTTAATTTAATTTTTTTGTTATTGCCAATATTGATCAAGACATAAGGTGGCAGGACTGAGAAATGTGGAAAGCACAGCCTTTGTATATGATGTGTTTATATGAAGCAACATAGGAAAGATTCTGATTGTTTCTTAAACGTTTCTTCTTATTATTTGTAGACTTGCCCTGATATGTTCAGACCTAAAACTGAGCCAGGCATCTTTGTATCATGAGAAAGCTGCTGGGGAAGCACACATTAGTGGATTAGAACAAGCAATGTATGTATTTTCACTACAGAAACTGCATTTGGTTGAGGTTTTTTGCCTACAATTGATAAGTGGTGTTGGGAAAAAGTATTTAAAAACATGATCTCGTAACATAGATTGGGTGTATTTGTTGTGCCCTAAAATCCTGTGCATGGTTGTTTTGTACCTACTCACAGAGTGAGCGTATGGTGAGTATACCTAATGCACTAATACATTTTGTTACACTAATTATGAAATACTTTTACAATATTCTTGAATTTACTTCTTCTTTCTTGTGATTTAGGTGTAGGCAAGAGATTGCACTGAAAAAAGAAAAGGAAGCACATACTAGAGCAGAAGAAAGAAAACCGTGTTTGGAGAATGCCCAGCTGAACGGTAGCAGGGTGGAGAGTGTCCTTGCTTCGAGTGCAAAGGTTTTTCTTTCTACTTAAATTTTGCTGGCAGGCATAAGCGGCATGTGAACTGGGTTTGCCTGGCATGTTATTTGTATTTGTATTGTGGAACAAGGAGAATAGAGTCTGTATTCGTGCACAGTGAAAGTGCCTTTCCGCAAGGGGCATTCGTGACTAAGGCGAATGAGTGGAAAAGACAGTGAGACGTTGGTGTCTGAGCCCCTGGTCCCAGTTTGTCACCTCCCTCTCTCCGTCGCAGCACTGCACGCTGGTTTGCTCCCGCCGAGACCTTGTTTTGAAGGCAGGCAAATATTCCAGCTCTGGCTTTTCTGTGTGTTTTCAGTAAGATCGTTGCCTTACTGACACTCTTAAAGCTCACCTCTGTCTTCTCTCTTTATGGCAATCCTGCCCTTGTTTCCGTCATATCATTCAGCTGGTTTTGTGTATTTTTCCATTCTTGTGCTTGTAAAATATCTTTTTTTTAAATCACAATGCCTCTCAAGTCACCTCTTCTGGCTCTTGCAAATAGTTTTTAATTGTTATAGTTATTACCAGGAATCAACTTATTTGCAACAGTAGCAGATCTGAAGTATTTAATCTGTTCTAAAATTAGTTTTAATAGTATATACTTAGTAGTTGAATGCCCGTTGAGGATTACAAAGTCCACATCTCACAGTAAACCTGTTTTTCCCTTAATACAATGTTGGATTTTGAAGTTAGAAAATTGAGCTGGGCTGTGGGATTTATCAAGAAGTGAATATGATAGTTAATAACAATTTGTATTCCATCCGGTTTAGTTTTGAAATATATGAAGGGGTAATATTTTGTTATTTTTTCAGGGTTTTGAGCTAAATGCAGTAACAGGAAAAGGACTGAGCGCCCTTTCTTTCCCTTATTTGTGGATAGAAAAAGCTCAAGTGCTGATTCAGCTAGGCTTGTATCAACCAGCGAGACTCCTGCTTTCCGAGGCACATGCGGCAGCTCAGGTACCTCAGAAACAAAATAGAAAACGAAAAATGAATAGTTATATCATTTTGAATTTCATTACAGTTTCACTGCTAACTGTGCTTTGATAAGCAGCCACTGACGCTGAAACCGTGGCTCAGAATTCTGGCAGGTCTGAAATAAGCGTCCGTACGGTCCATCAAACAAATCCACATCCTCTTATTATCATGAAGGGTTTACACTGAAGATATTCTTCCTCTATCTAATATTCTCCATTGGAGCTCTTGTCTTGGTTATATGGGTTACTGAATCATAACTATTGCAATAAATCCTTTCCCTTTAAAGAAATGTAATTGTTATCCTGTTATAATAATTTTTCTCATCTAAGTAAAAACTGCCTATGTATATTTAACTTGGCTCATGAATACTTTGAAAAATAATAATCGTTAATAAAATATGTCTCTTATTAACACATTAATTTAGTATTGTACATTGAGAAAAGTTCAAAAGACATTAGGGAGGACAATAATTCTAACGATGTAATTTCTTAGTAGTATCCTGTATGTATGCTAGTGTGCTATCCGTACTGTACACTGTATTTGTTTCTTGTATATACTAGTATATAATTCAACTAGCACAAAATAGCACTGTAAATTTACTGGAGATCTCAAGTATCAAATCCCAGCTCACTAAAAAATTTTTCGTCACATTTTTTTCATCAGATACTGAAAAATTACAGCAGATATACATAGCATACT